>NC_133896.1:52708229-53013063 GCF_964199755.1 Larus michahellis | reverse complement strand
AGACAACCAGTCACAACCCATGCCTGTAGGAAAGATGCAGCATTTAGAATTGGTGCTGTCACTTAGGTCAGAGATGGTAATGTCCCAAACTTTGCACTATAGGTTTGAAATAGTCTAATAGGAGCTTGGGAGTCAACAGACTCTCCTTCATTCGACTGCTTCAGCCTGGATCTGGTTTAGATTGATTTCCATCCTCTTTTTTCTCACTTTCTTCTTCCCAATTATCTCCATCCTCCACCTTGCAGAACATCTGCCACCCCATTGCTATTATCAACAGTAAGTGCAGAATCATTTCCTGGGGGTTGTTTCCCCCAGGCTTTGCTTTTCTAGTTTTACTTGAGCTGGTCAATAAATTTGGGTACAGTGCTACTGCTATTCATTTTCATGCCTTGTGTCACCAGAAAAACTGGTTTATAATTCTTTTTTTCTATATCAACAAAAAGCAGATAAACGGGAAATAACTGACCTCTGCAGAGGCTTCCTTTGTCAATAGCTGTGAAGAGAGAGTCTGTAAAACTTGTCACATGGGGCAGAATGTTTTCTTTGTCCATTGGTCTGTCCAAAATAAATGGGAAGACTTTTATCTGTTACACTGACACCTGCACATGTATGAAAGCTTTCATTCACATCTGTCTTGTATTATATTACAGATAGCTCACCCCAAGTTTGAAACCAGCAGCAAACCATTTTTGCTATTTCCAATTCACAATTTAAGTCATAGCATTCATTACACCTTCTTTCCAACTATTCCTTCCATACAAGAACACCATATTTATTGGAAAAAAACCCCTGTCTAGTCCTCTAGAGAGTACCGTGCTTAAAACACAGAAACTGAAACATGTCAAGTAGGCAATCAAGAAACTGATATTCTATTCCTGACTTTAGTATTGACTTAACATATTTCCACACAGCATTTTTTTTCACCTTCTAACCCCAGTTTCCCCAAACTAGGGTTATTAATTATTGTCCTTCCCTTAAGTAAAATGAATTCTGACAGACAGTGAACTAGACAGTATCACAGAAATACATGACAATAGTACTTTAGAAGATCACTTACCTAATATGTGGCAGTACAACCAAGGCAACCCAAGGCTGTGAAAGGTCAGTGATGTCTTCCTTCTCTGGTAAATGGATTAAAGACAGCACATGCTCCAACACTGGTACTTCTGCCTTTCCTCCTTGTCTTTTGTTGGTTTGTTGCCTTGTATTAGAGCTAAAAATAAACCCAAACCTTTTAGTAACCCACCGCTCTGTATCAGAGATTGTTCCTTTTCCTCCCATGATTATATTTGTTACTTCTAACAAAAAGGACTTGGACAACCCAAGGGATTCTTTTCTTTTTAATGTCCTCCACAGCATAAAGCATCATCTAGCCATGCTGAGGAGCACAAAACACGGCCCTCAAGAAATTTCAGTTGTTTATTTCAACTTCAAACAAAAAGGAAAGACAATAGTTCTCAGTTGGGCACCTTCACAATTAGGACATAAGGTCTCTAGGAGCACCTGAGAGCCATCACTGTGATTACTCTTAATAAACCATGATCACACTGACATAGACGGACTAACGGATGACAGAAAACAACCAGTGAGGTAAAAGTTTGGGGACTTAAAAGGAATCATAAGCTGAGCCCAAATCAACAAGCCTATCTGCAGGCAGAAAGGGTTGACACCATACTGGAACATATGAACAGGAGTACTTCACACCCCATGGACTGCAATCTTTCCATTCCACCCAGTGCTTGCAAGACCACAGCTAGAAGCCTGCATAGGCTCCACCCTTCACGACATACAGAAGCTAACAAAAAGACTTCATCAAGAATCATTAGAGGTTTAAGAAACAAAATTTATGAGATAAACCTCAGTGAATGCTCATTGCAGAGGGGGTTAGACTAGATGACCTTTAAAGGTCCCTTCCAATCCTAACTATCCTATGATTCTATGAATTAGGATTGTTGGTCCAGAGAAAGACTATTTCAGGTGTTTCAGATGATCAAAGCCTGTTATTTGTAAAAGCTGGATGCAAGGAGTAAGAAATAATCTGCTCTTTATGTTCCCTGCAGATAAGATCATAGAATCATAGGGTTGGAAGGGACCTCTGGAGATCATCTAGTCCAACCCCCCTGCCAGAGCAGGGTCACCTAGAGCAGGCTGCACAGGAATGCGTTCAGGCGGGTTTTGAATGTCTCCAGAGATGGAGACTCCACCACCTCTCTGGGCAGCCTGCTCCAGTGCTCTGCCACCCTCAAAATAAAGAAGTTCCTCCTCATCTTTAGGTGGAACTTCCTATGCTCAAGTTTGTGCCCATTCCCTCTTGTCCTGTCACTGGGCACCACTGAAAAGAGCCTGGCCCCATCCTCCTGACACCCACCCTTTAAGCATTTATAAGTGTTGATAAGATCCCGCCTCAGCCGTCGTTTTTCCAGACTGAAGAGACCCAAATCCCTCAGCCTTTCTTCATAAGAGAGGTGTTCCAGTCCCCTAATCATCTTGGTAGCTCTCTGCTGCACCCTCTCCAGCAGGTGCAGATAAGATAAGTGGCAATGGATGTAAGCTGCACTAAAGGAAGTTTAGTTCATTTCAGACTGGGAAAAAAAACCCCAACCAAAAAACCCCAACCACCTTTGTAACCATAATGACAGGGAAGTACTGGCACAGACTGCCAGGGGCAGCTTGGGATTTCCAGAATTGGAATATTTAATAACAATTTGGTCAGACATCTTTCAGGACCGGTTCAGGACTTGCTAATTCCATCCTAGGTAGGAGATGGGGTATGCAATTCTTGAGATGTCTCCCAGCCCTAATTTCTATCACTGACATTGCAGGAGCACAAAAATTCCCAAGTAGGACCAAGGCTCTCTGAGCTATGTACTCTGTACCACTGCAAATACAGAAAGATCAACAGGCAAAGAAAACAAGGGAAGAAAACCAAATTTAATTCTTTTGACTCAACCTTCTGTTCCTTAAAACCCTAATACCTCCACTCTATTAAATAAAAATAGGAAAAACCCACAGAGCGGATTGCTTTTAGGAAAGATAAAACCTTACACAAAAGGCAATACAAGTCACCACGCTGCTGGTGAAAGTTTTGAATTATCTGAGCTAGAGTGATTAGAACAATTGGTATCAGTAGATTAGCAACGGTCATTCTGCGCTTGACAGTGGTTACTCCAAATCTTTCCAAAAAGGCTCCAGGGGGAAAGCAACCACTTCATTGCAACCAAGCTAGCTTTGCAACTAGCAGCAGTCAAGCTGTGCCAGCACAGTGCTGTACCTGGATTAATTACGTGCCCTTTTGCACCCAGCTGTGCTCAATGGTAAGACTATAGTACTGCTGCCAAGAAAGCTCCTGGACAAGATGTATGCGTAATACAGGGAAGAGAGAAGGGGCACAGGCAGGAGGTTAGTAATGATGACAACCTGGACTGCAGCACTCAGGACAAAGATTAACTGCCCAAGGGTGCAGCACGCATCTTGGTGTAACAAATCCTCATCACACACCTACTGCAACCCACTTACCAGTCTTTTCACATCAGTGATAACCTTTCCAGAGCAGTAACTCTTCTCAAATAATCTCAGAAAGAACAATGGGATCCTACCGTATCACTTGGTTTGCAAATCTGCCAGCAACGTTGCCATTTACGCAACTCCAGCAAATACTGGGGGGGCAACTTTTATGTAGCTCTGCACTACCTTCAGGCCAGGCAGACACGTCTAGCGTTTGCTAAACTTGAGAAGTCTCACCTGACGGGTGATTCAGTGAAAATGAGAGGATACTTTTCAAATGCCATTGAACCAATGGTAGGAGGCTCTGCCTTCACCAGAATGAGTTTAGCCAGAATTGCCATTGCCTCATCCTTTGTGACAGCGTCTGTGCCAGAGAAGCAATGCTCAATGTACTCCAGAAAGCACGGAAGAAAATGCTGAAGGGAGGGGGGAGAAAAAAAAAAGAAAGAATAAAGTCAAGGATTGGCAAGTCTCTAACTGTGATCAAATCCACAAAAAAACCCCACAACAAACAACCACACACCACCACCCACAGAGGAATCCAAACACTCAAAAATGAGCCAGCAAACCACCAGACTTATCAGTCCTGGTGTCCCAAGTCACCAGCCCACGGACATCCTCTTACCCCAGCAGGGACAGTGATTTGATGTAAAAACTCAGTTTTCCCCAAATCTAGTCTCATTAGGACATTCCAGATCCCCGACTTCACTTTCACCTCCCACTTCATCTAACTAACTTGATTCCTCCCATATCACCAGTTCCAGCCTGACCTATCAGGCATCACTTACTCTTCACAGAATCATAGGGTTGGAAGGGACCTCTGGAGATCATCATTTACACTTACTTTCTCCAGAACTCCTTCTTTTCATCCCATCCATAACAAGCCCACCCCTTTAATTCCTAACAGACAAGCTTCTTTTTTTGACCATAGATACCCGGCACCTTCTCCAACCCTGAGCAACATTAGCAAGCTTCAACACAATGGCTTAAGTAACCTCTTTCGTTCTTACCAGACCATGCCAGAAGTTTAAATAAACATCATGTAAATACACAAAGTGCTTCAGCATACAAGGCAGGTAAATATATTACAGATTTCCCAGTTGCTCCTTTTGGCAACAAAAATAAACAAAACGCACTAAAGCGTCCACCTACCCTCTCAAATTGCTTCATTGCGAACATCGCTTCAGAGAAGTCCAAAAGAAAGCGCCGTTCAAATCCACTTGCAAATACCTGCAGGAACACATTAACAAGAGACATTTCGTAGTCAACTCTCCATTATCCATGGCACATTTTTTCATGTTTTTTGAGACACCCAGCCTGGCTCTCTGTTCACAGCTAGCAGGGCTTATTAGTTCAGAACACAGTAATGCTGTTTCCAGTGACAATTCAGGTACAGAAAAGCACAGCCCTTTTTAACAAACCCAGCTGACACAGTCCTTTAACAAACTCTGCTGGATCCAAGCTGGCTCTGTACAAAGACAGCTTAGGTATTCCTTTAGTGTGATGTGGAAAATAGAAGCCGAAAGTTCTAAGACTGCAGCACAGACACACTAACTGGTAGGAAAAAGCTTAGGCCCAAAAGACCTTTCAACTCAGCATTTTTCCAGTGTAGCAGGTTGCAGAAAGTTTACCACATCATGGGCAGAGACAACCTCTGTGCTTCTAAAGGACTCAGGATAGGAACAGTCCTTTGAGATATCCAAGAACAGCGGTCCTCAACACTGAGATGTGCAACATAGACATACACACCTAGATCTCCTTTCCCCAGACCCTTCAGAAAAGGACAGCCTTAAGCCTAGTCCAGTTTTACAGAAGCCCCCACAAACATCCTCGAACGTTTGAAGGACCACGTCTCCTGAGCAAAACTGGACTCATGACACTGACAGAACTAACCTTACTTTAACACAAGCCAACACTGAAGACCAGATGAAATTTGATCTTTTTTAAAGAATTGCAACAGCCTTATTTTCCCACTGTATATCACATGACATCTTTCAAATATTTTTTTACATACACAGTATGTAAATATACTATGTTTTATATACTACGTAAACATACTATGTAAAACTTTACATAAAAGTAAAAAACTTTACAAAAAAAAGTATGTACTATGTACAACATATAAAAATATATATAAATAAAAAATATAAAAGCCAACTATGGTCCACACTATAAACTGCAAAATTATAATGTAACACAAGAACTGAAGAATTAGACTCCATAGTAGCATCTCCTTTTAATCTTTGCAACACTGCGTTTGATAAGGATGTATGCAGCTAATCCTGTCAATGCTTCAGGAGCAATAGCAGTACTGAAATACACCTACACCTGTAGTTTCTAAATCAAACTGCACTTGCCTGAACCTTGTTCACAAGGCTAATACATGCTGACTAAATGTTTGGCAGCTTAGTGAAAAATGTACTTTTTTCACTAAGTCCAGCTCACTGACCTGCTTTATAACCTAAAGCAGAACATGTCCCTTCTCTGTTCTCCCTCCTTTCTCTACAGAGGCTGTAGGTGGTTGAATCAGAACGTGGTTTTCACTGCAAAGATGTCTGCCACGATGGCATTGCTATACTAGCAGTCTGTGTGAGCCACTCAAGGAGTCCCAAGATCATAGCAGACATTATTTAAAGGCATCGGGCAGCTTCTCCCTTAACTACACAAAAAGGCTAAAGGGAACCTTAAAGTCTATTTCCTAGACTGAAGTGGAATGTCCTGAAATCAGCCTGCTCTAGGGAACTTGAACTCTGAGAATTCTGCTATAAGCAGCAGTCTTTGTTACCTTCTCAATAGCTTCTTTGGTCAAAGAATCAGGCAAGAAAACATTCTCAGCCAACAGCAATGCAGAAATGGCGTTCAGCAGGGTCTTGCAGCAAGATGATGAGAGATGTGGTGTTTGCAACATTTTCATTAAAATCTGCAATGAAAGACAGAGAACTGATGTTTGCCTATGAAGATAGCGATTGTCTGGTCTGAATGATCTGGACAGACCCTGGAGCAAGAGGGCATGGTGTTCTAAGATTCAGCCCACAGAAATGAATCCTAACAGTCCTGTTAAAGTTTGAAGGCACTAAATCTAGATTTGAACGCAACGGGGTCAAACGTATGTGGATCTGGTAGAACTGCTCTACCATTGATATGTGGGTCCAGGTCTCCTCCACAGTGGCAGGAACCGCAGCTCAGCACGGTCAGCAGTCTGCTTTTCCCCTTGCCCATTTAGAAGAGGGCTACACAGGCATTACAGTACAGAGTTAAATTCTCATGGGATCAGAGAGGTAGCAATACTCACAACAAATGTCTCTGTTCACTCAACTCAAATCCCAAGCCCGCTAATGCATCGGAAATGCGTATGAGTGCTTCAGCTGACCACACCTCTCCCGTATTCAATTGATACCTCTCTGTCACATCAACCAAAGCGATGGTCTGACCTACCTGACAGACGTCTTCAGGCAGTGAGACTTTGGATCCATGTGCATGTCCCACTAGGATCAGATATGCTTGCAGAATCCTTTCTATCTGCTCTGAAGCCATACAGCAGTTGTCCTTAGTTATTTTCCTCTGCAAGTTTAAGAGCGACTCCTGTTTAAAAAAAAAAGGAAAGCGAAATGTTTCAGAGAAAATGATCAGACCCCGTTTCACTTACTGCTGTTTGAAATATCTCATCTGCCCAACAAACTCCTGTTGACTCTCTTGTTCATGTTCAATAAACTAACCCTTGCAGAAACACTATGTGATTCCCATTGTATAAAACCACACATCCCAAATTTTTTGGACAGAAACACAAATACCTCCCAAGGTGAGGGTCTCTGGAAAGGCCAACACGTGACATACAAAATAGCAAAGAGGAAGAGAAAGAAATACTTGGCTCCAGACCCACAACAGTATGGAAGCACCGAGCTTCCACTGGAATTATCAGAACATAAGTACTTTTATACTTCATGCATCATTATGTTAATGTGGATCTTGAGAGGTTATTCATATAATCTACATTACACAGGTAATGGAGCTGCTCTGGATCACTCCCGTTACTGTCCCTTTCTGTTCCGGGAATATAAATTCACGTCCTTGATCCTATAAACTGAACCCAATTTAGAGAGCTATCATAGACTATGTGAATATTTCCCTCTGAGCAAGATACCCTCAAGCGCCCACTGGTTCCCAGGGTAAAAAACTAAGCCTTATTAAAATTAAAGTGAATTTCATCACCAATTTCCAAGATTTCACCACCACAAGTGCAGATGCTGAGTGACTCAGACCCCAGGGACACAAAATATCCAGTGGCAAACCATCCTGTAGCTAATGACGCTTAGGCAGCAACTGCTATCGTACTGGGTGAGGTAGAAAGAACAGATGTGATTTTCTGGGAAACTATGGACGGTCACGGGGTGGCAGTTTCAAGAAGGAACAAACAGGACTATTTATCCATGCTGGAAGGACTACCCTAAAGTTCACATGTACCATTTCTTCCAGTTTCCCATTTCACCCCTCTGAGGAGCACAACTCACAGAGCTGTCAAGTGCAAGAGGTTTTGATCCTCCTTAGCAAATCCCAATTCCTAGTAAAAACATATGAATGTTGATGAGGTAAGTAAAAAACACTTGCCAAGCTCTTGCTTATCATTCTACATCACCCTGACTCAACACAGCACAGCACTCAGCCGTGCTCCCTCAAACCTGAGTGTAACCCCCAATCAGCAACATGGGAACACTCAGACTGAAAACACTGTGATTTTCAGTACTTGGCTTTGAGGCTTAAACTTGTGTCTTCATGTTCAGACCATGTCTTTGCTGTAAAGAGAGCTGCAGGGCAAAAAGCTTCCCCTTTACTGTCACTAAGCGGTTTTAGAATGACCAGTATACCTAGTTCAGCAATATAAACCCAGTACTAGCACTCCCACTCCAACAAGGGGCCTGTGATGTCTGTCTCTGCAAAAGCAGATCCTACAAAACCTCCTCGCCCAGACGTGGACTGAGCTCCAAGTCTCGCACACAGCAGCTCCCTTCTCACTCACAGCACCGCACAGCCACCAGGGTCACTCTGAACTTCCAAAAGAGGGTGCAAAAGTGTCATGCTCATGACACTGTAAAGTTTCCAAAGCAAAAAAAAAAAAAAAATTCTGGTCCAATAAGACACAAACACTTCTCATGGTAAATGCACAGAGCTTTTTTTGGTCTCTCATGAATAGAACAAATAAATAAATAAATAAATCAGTGTACCTCCAGGCACTTAAAGACAATGTCAAAATGCTCCTTATGGATATGGAGCACAGCTGATCTGATCATCTGCTCAAAGGCTTCTCCTACAGTTACCCACGGTAGTTCAATTTCTTCTTCAGTAATAGGCCCCAGTTTTAACAGAATTAACTTCAAAGCCTGCACAAGAAAAGAGCACATCATGTCGTTATACTTAGAAAATACATCTAGCAATCCAAAAATTAGTTAGTGCAATATACTGATAAAATATTCCAGTGATTGCGATTCTTTCTAAAATGACTACAGGTAAAAAACCAACGAGGCAAAATACCAGCAAGCAATACTAATTTAATATATAGGAACATTGCATAGAAATTACTAAAACCAACCTTCCTATCTCAAATAATATTCTTAGAAGGTGGCTGTCAGATCCTATTAAGTAATGAACAGCATGTTTATCACCAAGGATCCACTAAGGTGAACAAGACAACACTCAGTGATTTCACTGAGCAGTGCCTAAGGCTCCATTACAGTAACATTTAAACCAGCAATCTTTTCTTGTCTTTACCGTTTCTGCACAAGAGTGGAACATGTTTCGAACACCCTTGCACATCTCAAAAAATAGCTGTCCTACACCTTCCACCTTCTCAGGGTGCTCCCCCAGGTCACGAAGCATTAAATTGAAGATTGCATTTTTATCAGAAACCTACAAAACATAAGAACAAAAAAAAAGTTATCTTCTATTAAGAGCTGCCAGATGGACAGAGGGAATTAAATGGCTCCACAGCACCACATTATTCTCCTAGACCTGCTTTCCCCTAACAGTTCAAACTAATTATTTCTGCAACCACACAAGGAAACTGAAAGGAGAAAAACACTCAGCTCTTTAGTCATTACAGCCCCCTCCCCGAAGATGTACACAGGTCTACTGAGGTCACTGCAGCTGAAATATGTGGTTTTGATTATTATGATTTTAGAGTTAAACATGTGCGTAAATGCACCATTAAACTGGTCCCAACTGAAACACAAAGGTTGCTGCACTGGTGTGGAAAGAGAAGCGTACCAGCTGAACACAGAATCCAGTCATCCAAAAACTATAACCACATGGGAATACTGCGAGGACTTCTGGCCCAAGATTTTAAAACCCCCCATTTCTGAGGACTTGACTTAAAGTTCAGCAATTTCTGAAAACAACTAATCAAACAAATGTGCTTCATTAAGGACTCTCAACTTAGGAATCCTGGCTTTTGTATATTTTGACTAAATAAAAACCAACAACTACCACTCCCTTTCCTTACTCCATGAAAGGCTGCTGTCTGATCTTGACTGGTCTGCCTGGGAACATTATATACCCTGATCTTCAGGACTGCAAAAATGTTGCCACAAGAATTTCAGTTCTACAAAAGCCCTAAAGTATTAGTGAAAAAGGCAGTGAGCAAATGTGCATTTACAAACAAAAGCCTCCCTTTTGCTAGACTACCCTACCATTTCTAGTCATTTTCGATAAACTAACCACAGACACTTGGCTTAACTTAAAACAGGGAGTGCTAAGGCCTCTATTTGGGACTGCTGATATGAAGTACACGACATCCTCAGTAAAACACTCACTAAAAATGACAACACAGGGCATGCTGAATGCCAGTTCATGCCTTGTGAACCCTTCTTTGCAGAAAACCTAATATTACACATTGAATCCAAGAGCCACCACAGAATGGAGATAGCATCAAAGTACAAACACCTCACTTACCTTTCTCATTAGAAAGACAAAACTTTCAGCAGCAAAGTTTCTGATGTGAAGTTTGTGGTGAGCCAGCAGGGTGCTGTACAGGCTACAAAGACACAAAATAATCCATTGTCTTAAAGGCAATGCAAGAATTGACACCAAGTGGTTTTAAAACTTATGTTTTCAGTTTACCTTGCCACTTCTTACAAACACTAAGAATCTGTCCTCCTAGAGGGGGCAAGTACCTTCTCCTCAACTTGATTCCTTCCCACTCTCCCGGGATAAAGAACAGAGTTTTGCAAAGGTCTAATGACAATGCTAGGCAAATTAAGCCACATTCAGAAATACCTCTAAAATCTCTGGATCCACACAGATTCAACTGTAGCACCGAGATTTTCAATATATATTCTCAGCAGCAGTAAGCGAAACCAAAATTGATTTGATAAGCCAGATTTGTGCTTCAGTTGAGCCAACAGGCTCTCCTGTGCACTTGAAAGTATCTAAGATACAATTTACAGGGGTGATAAATATTTGGGATTCTCTGGCAAGTATCAGTAACAGTTGCAGGTATGTTCAGTGCAGAGCAAGTGGTGCCTCGGATTCACAGCCAAGCAGATGTCTTTTCAATATGTCCAACAGCTTTTGCTGGGTTGAGGAGGAAACCTGTAACCCCCCATTTGCTCCATCTGTTCCAAATTGAAATTAGGAGGAACCAACATGGACCCACTGGCTATGGCAAAAAGAAGAGCCCTGCCACCACAGTAATGTAAGACTGAACAAGCAGTCACACTGGGTCAGGCCACAGGTCCACCCAGCCCAGTATTCAGTCTACGGCAGCAGCCAGAAGCAGATGCCTGGGAAAGGTTTAAAACAGGGCAAGTACATACAAAATCAGTCTTCAACCATCTGCAGTTCAGGGACTCCCCAAGCCAGAAGTGGCTCCTGCGCATTTGGTAACTCCCTCCAACTTGGCCAGTTTCCCTTTGAACCTATGCCAACCTTCCACATCCACAGCATCCTGCAGCAAGGAGTTTCAAAGGATACAAAACTGTGCATACCTCATCTGCTCTCTCACTAAACATACAGGAAGAAGGAAGAAACATAAAGGGGAAAATACCAGGGAAGGAACAATTAAAGACTAAAAGGAATCCATTCAATGTCGCAAGTCTAGGCGTCCACAACTGGGAAAGACAGAAATGATACAACTATGACTGAGGTACCCGACAGATACTCAAGAAACCTTTGTTGAATTTAGACTTCGTTACAGCTTTCCAAGACGACTCTGACCATCCAGTGTCTTTCTGAGCTTTGTTTACCCAGCTGAGGTGGATGCTTCCTCTTCTATCCCCACAGGAAAAAAGGGGACTGAAGGCACAAATCTGCAGCCCAACCCACATCCCCCCTCCAATACAGTGGCCTGTGTAAGTCAGTAGGATCTCAAAGAAGCTGCGTATGGTAACAAGGTTCAGAGCCTCTCAGAAAGCAGGGAAAGGATGCTAACAAGTATACTGAAGCATTAAGCCAGGTATTCATGTGGCATTTACATTTCTATAGCAATTAATAACTACTGATCAAGACAGACATTAAACACTGTTTTTACCTGTATATATTGTGTATATCCTTCACCATCAATCTCCACAAGTATTTGTAGAGGTAGGAAAGGGAGGTAAAAGCCCATTCCAGCAGCTCTGTGTCCTGTGTATCCAATAACTTGGTGGTGGCCAGGAAAAAGTCATGAAAGTGAGGATAGAAATCAGCCTGAAGATCTCGAGCCAGCTGCACCACTAGACTGTGTTTCAGAAAATACATCAGTTAGTGCATTTCAAAAACAAACCAATAAAAATCCAGTCAAACACTGCATAATCCAGCACAGTCTCTTTGGAAAAAAGACAAGCATCACCTTTACTTCTCCCTTTTATTTAAATATTACCTGTTAGGCAGCTGTGGATAGCAAGAATCTTATGATTTTGAAAAAATCAAGCAGGTAACAGTAAACAAGAAGACATAAATGATGAACATCAAACAAAGCACATTAAAATTCTGTCTGACAATCAGTAAACACTCAGGCTAATCTGCTTGCCTTGTCATAGTTTTTTTTTTTTTTTTTTTTTTTTTTTTTTTAAGACTTAGAACCATAAAGCTCTATCAGGGAAATACGACCACTTGGGGCATCGCATTGCTGTATCTTCCTCGGGTACAATAAAGAAAAAGAACACTCACAACAGGACTCATGCTTACTTGTAATAATGCCAAGACTTCTGACTACATTTTGTCACCATATACTTACTCTAGTAGGGGTTGATAAGCAAGACTGCCTTTGACCTGCAAATGTGTCTTCAAGCTCTGCACAATGGCATTCTGGTAATAGACCAGCTGGTTGAAGGACTGGCATTTGTTGGCCACTTCATTGTAGAATTGCACTGTTTGAAACACAAAAGAGAAACCCTGAAAACTAGTCCAGTTCCTGGTAGACGTGTAGAATGTTGAAGAATAATAAGCTCTCCAGAGCCCAACCCAAAAAACAGTCAATAGAAAATCTCCCATTGGGCTCTGGATGCAGAAGAAACATATTTTAACAGTCAAAGAAAAGCAGGAAGCATAAATAAAAGTGACATACTAAAATGCTGAGTGAGGTTCAGTTCCCTCCATTTCCGTAGTCCTTCAGAAAAGTAGGTTTCAACCTCCTGTCAAAACAAAGACAAAATAATAGCTACCGACCCTAGTGAATGTAGCCTGCAAAGATGAGAGGTTCAAATGAAGAAAACTATCAAGTGCCTTAAATATTTTAAGAATATTTAAAGAAATCTTGATGACTTCACTTCAAAAGGGGCTATGGAATTCCCCTGAAAATAAGACTTCTCTTTCTATATTCAAAACACATTTGAAAATATTTTCTGGTGACAGGATTTGTTTACGTAATTGCTCTTTAGATCTCAGTCGACTGGCCTTAGATGCTGAGCCACAGCCCACCCTGCACAAATGCTTTGGGATTTCTTTTGGCATCCTCACAGCTATTGAGTGGGAAGTTCAGAAGAACAATCCAGCAGGCCAGGAGGTAATAACCTGCAAAGCGTTATATTCACAATGATGATCTACGGGACACATATAGATGACCCTTCTTTACGATCTATAAAGACACATGCACACACTTTGTACAAATGCTGTGAGTATGGCAACTACGCAGCACCCGTTAAGTCTTTGCAGGTCCGAACCTAGGCCTGCTGATTGACACAGCAGCATCTTCCACACTCAGAAACACCCACAGGCCCACCAGCCATATGGAATGGAAGCCATCAGGGTGGCACTGTCAAAGAGTCTGTATGGCAATGCTGTGAAGCAGGTCAAAAAGTAAAGGGGAACAAAGCATGAACCAGGAAAAGTAACTCTTCCAGGTGCTTCTTTCCAGTTTTCTCGTGAATAAATTTCTTCAGTGAATCTTTCATGGAGTGTATCTACTTGTGATGCGATTTCCGAAAATGACAGCAATGGCTGTTCTCACCTCAGCGTAGCTTCCAGTTCTGTCAATCCGATGAATAATATCGATGTTAACATTGCTTAAGCGCTCCGAAAAGGTGAGAAACTATAAAACAAAAGCACATACGTGTTTCTTGCTCAATTCTGAGAACAGCCCTTCTCGGTCCCTCTCAGCTGCACATCCACTGCTAACAGAAACCCCCCTCCTGAAGACGGGCTGCCAAACAGCACGCGTCAATCTGCAAACAATCCTACTAGAATTTTAAGGCAAAAAATGCTTAAAAGGCCCACGAGCAGGACTGACCCTCTCCCCCTTCGCTCTGCACAACCAAGGCTCGCAGCCCACGCCTCTCCGCAACACGCTGAAACAGACGCGGAGAAATCTACCCGGATTTCAACAAACCGCCCGGTTCTTGATTTTCCTGAAACAACGCCTTGGTTAATACCCGCGCTGGATATCGCTTTTTTTTTTTTTTATTAAATCGTGTCAGTTTTCTACAGCGTGGCGTGCCTGCGGCGTGTCAGGGACGGTGACCCGGCCCAGGGAGAGCCGGGGGAGCAGCGGGGGGAAGAGAGGCCGGACCGGGGCTGGGGTGGCTCGGCTCCCGCTGCCCCGCCGCACCACCCGCCCTCAGGCCTCCTCCCGGAGCCAGGCACCACCATGAAACGAACATCCCACGGCGAAAACCTAAAGACCCTTCCCCGGGCCACCAGCGTCGGAGAGCCGGGGCGGGCGCTCACCCGGTGCGTGTTCCCCGATTTGTGGGCTGAGGACTTGTTCTTCATGGCGGCGGGCAGCCCGGGCCCCCCCGGCGCGGCTCGGCCCCACACCGACTGCCACACGTGTGGGCCTAAGCGCCGGGCGCCGCCATGCCGACCACGGGCTGCCGGGAGGAGGAGGAGGAGGAGGAGGAGGCGGGCCCGCCGGCGGAAGGGGCGGGCGGCGGGGGCCGGGCAGAGCGGGAGGCGGAGGCAGAGCTGGAGAAGGGAGGGAGGCAGGGACGTCTGCCGCCGTCTTACACTGGGGGTGCTGGGCAGAGCAGATCACCTCCCGGTAGCGGAGGGAGGCCCCAGCGGGGCCCGAGGAAAAGAAGCCGGTGCCGGGGAGAAAAGGTTGTGCGGGAGAGCGCAGCCCTCAGCGCGGCATTGGTGGCTCGGCCCAAAATGGCCATTGCCCAGCCCCGGTGTTAGTGCGGACTTTTGTCCAGAGCTCAGAGAAACACCACCTCATCCCAGAAAAAGTACACACAAACTCAATCGTCACACGAGAGCAAATGATTAGTATTAAGTGAGATATACTAATAGGGTTAGTATTAGAAGAAGCGTGGCCAGGAGGCAGGAGGGAGCTAATTCTGCCCCTGTACTACACTCCGGTGAGACCCCACCTGGAGCACTGTGTCCAGCTCTGGGGCCCCCAGCGTAAGAAGGACATGGACCTGTTGGAGCAGGTCCAGAGGAGGGCCATGAAGATGATCAGAAGGCTGGAGCACCTCTCCTATGAAGACAGGCTGAGAGAGTTGGGGTTGTTCAGCCTGGAGAAGAGAAGGCTCCAGGAAGATCTTATAGCAGCTTTCCAGTGCCTGAAGGGGGCCTACAGGAGAGTTGGGGAGGGAGTCTTTATCAGGGAATGTAGGGGTAACGGTTTAAACTGAAATAGGGTGGATTTAAATTAGATATTAGGAAGAAATTCTTTACTGTGAAGGTGGTGAGACACTGGAACAGGTTGCCAAGGGAAGTTGTGGATGCCCCGTCCCTGGAAGTGTTCAAGGCCAGGCTGGATGGGGCTTTGAGCAACCTGGTCTAGTGGAAGGTGGATAGTGGAATCACCTATGATTCTATGATCCCTTCCAACCCAAACCACTCTATGATTCTATGATTACAGACTGCTTGTTGCTCACTGCTGCGCTCACTGCAGTACCAGGGCCTGTGGGAGCTTCTGCCTGTGGGGACAATTGCAGGAGGCAGAGAACGTGCGCTGGGGCGATGGGAGGTGAATAGAAGCTGGATGAAGCTTTGGCTTTGGTAGGTACAGTATGAGCAACCCAGAACCACATACCATTTTGGGTTGCAGCTTACAAGGCTTGGAAGTTTGTCCCTCCCTAGGCTGCCTGTCCTGCCCATTACAGGCAGCTCAAGGCCACTCTCGGAAACCAGGCTTGCAGGTTATTCAGACAGCAAGACACAGGGTTGTATTTGAGCATGGCTGAAGTTCACTATTAGGAGCACGTAGGGACCCACAACTTTGAACAGACCGAACTGGTTAGACACCGCCAGGTGCACACAGAAAAGGTGCCCACAGGCAGGCAACAAGCCATTAGCATGATAGCATCTGGACAGGCAGGGGAGCCTGCTCGATCCAGTGCCTGTGAAGTCAGAGGACTACAGTGGCAGCTGTTAGCTTTAAAGCTTGCTCTTCTGCTGCTGGAATAGAAAGGACTTCTGGCATTTGCCTTAAGTGGGAAGAGAATGCCTAATTTAGGCACTTGAGTTCAAAAAGTTTGGCTTAAGTGTTTTCAAGCCCAAATATCTCCATGAGAAAGTGCAGCTAAAAGCATGTGGAGAGGTCTAGAGCCACAAAAGAGCTTTGGCACCAATATGCAACTGTTCAAGAGCACAAACACCTCTCCAGATGTGGTTAGTAAATTCACCTAATACGTCTCCTACATTTTGTGAACTTGTGAAAAACAGTCCACAAGATCCTTTTTTCCATTATGAATAGCATCTTGTAGAGTTGTGGAACTTCCTGGGATGCACACACTCCAAAATCATCGAAGGGAATGAGTGAAATCTAACATTCATGGAAAGCAACAGGGAGAAGAGCTCAGGTGTGTTCTGCCAGTTGCAGAAGAGAAGCCACCAGCAAAAATAAAAAGACCTTAGAGGAACTTTTTAAAAGGTTACACATGCTTCTTTATGTTTGTAAACTGGCAACATCTCAGAAGAATGAGACAGGCTAGACCTGCAGCTGCTGATGTTCACGAGAGCTTCAGCCCACAAGAACTACTGATGGACTGCATTTCAGCCAGCACTGAATACAGCACTTGGAGATATATCTGTGTGAGCCTTAGGGTAGTAACTCAGGTATCGATACCTGTATGGCCATGACAGCAGTCTAGCACTTCAGCTGGGAAGGTTCAGTGACCCAGAAGGTTGCTTCCCCACTTCTGTATGAGTTACAGCTATGTTAACAATATCTTTTCTATGTATACTCCTCTCTGACTGCAATACCTCAGGCCTTTTTTTTTTTTACTTTTCCAGGGAGAGATGTGGCTCTCCCACCTCTGGGCAGGCCCCAGCTCCAATACCCTGTAATTATCTGGTGGGCCCAACTGTCAGCAAGTCTTCATAAATCCATGCTAACAGCAAGCAGACAGCTTTCTGAAGAGTGATGGCTTATTGGTAGTAATATCTGTAGAGGCACGTAGGAGAAACCATTGTAAAACATGCATGTCTACCAAAGTAGTAAATCACCTATGCAGATCTGACTTCTTCAAACATTCGCTGTTGGGCTAAAACCACCAGTCCCTGACGGTAGTCCATCAGCACTTCTGGGGCAAGTCTAAGATTCCAGTGTTTTCTCCATTTCTTGGCGTTTTAGTTCTGTTGTCCAAAATCTATTTGTTGGACTCAGCAAGAGCTCGAGCCACTCTATGTAGAAGCAAAGCAGGTTTGTCCTCTAGAAATGTGTCTTACCTTGAGTCAGTGTTGCACTTTCCAGTTGTTTTTTTTTTTTTTAGTTGGTTTGGTTTTGGTTGGTGGGGTTTTTTTGTTTGTTTGGGGGTTTTTGTAGGTTGTTTTGTTTTTGTTGTGGTTTTTTTTTTTTTTATAAGTACTGTCAGTTTAGCTAATAATAGTAATTTGGGTAAAATACCTCAATATTTAATCCAGGATGGTCTCACAGGGCAGAATTCATCTCACATAACCTGCAATGTTTACAATGCACATGTCTGCCTCTGAGCAGTCACTTTAGGCTCCTTTTATATTCACTGCCGATCTGGGCACATTCTTGTATTTGAAACATCTGTGTGAGAATAGAGATCTAGACTCAGAGAGTCTAGATGACCCCATTATACGTGCAGATCTGCAACTGACCCTGTGATTGCCCCCCATGACATGGCTCAATAACTACATAAATATGCAGTATTCAAATTATTGTAGAGTTGCCCTACTTCCATCATATTTTTATGTGTATTAATCACAAGCACAATGCATACTCCTGAGACCTATGCTAAAGGACATGGTATCTGTTACAAGCCAATGAGCCCCTAGGACAACTATTTTTAACCTCAGGATATTGTAGATTGCATAGTTGCACAGGTATAGGATCAAACTTTCATTTTTCTACTATATTCATATGGACATGTCAGAGGTGTGCCAGGAAAGGAGTTTGCATAGGGTATTTCGTTGTGAGAAGATCTTGCTTTTCAAAATTAAATATAGCAGGCAAATGGATTAACAGAAACACCTGTGAATTTAGCCAAACAATTTCTAAGCGTGGATGCCCAAAGGTAGGTTACTCAATCAATATTAAAGACACTAAATAAGTAACTGGACTCTTGAAGTGGTGAAAGTTACCTGCCTTGGTTGTGAACTCAGAAGTCGTTGCCTGTCTCCAGTCACTGCACAGAACAACCTGAGGTGTACGGGCTGGGTGCCCATGTCTGGAACACCGCTACATCACAGGAGCTCTCTGAAATCCTCATTGAGGGGGAAGCTGGCATGAGTTTGAAGGCAGGTTATACAAGTCCATGATGTCTTTGGTGTAGTCTTTCAACTGAAACAAGCAGGGTTTTTTTTATTATTATTATTTTTTCTGGAAAGTAAGAAAAGCCCTTTGAAACACAATGACATCTTTTCACTGCCAGTTTCCTCCTCAGCTTCTAGCTGGCATTTTGCCTTGCCTTGCAGGAGAAAACCCCACAAGATTATGTAGGCTGTTGTCAAGAGCACTTGCATTTTCAAAAACAAAGCAGACAAGATACTGGAATCCTGTTCTGCAAACTGCTGGAACTGTTTGGCCACATTTTTCCTAATACGCCTGAAGCACAGAGATTCTGCAAATAATGCAACTCCAGGTCAATGCTAGCTGAGTCCTGGGGATAATTTCACCTACCTTTAGGTTTGCAGATCAGAGTGGGGTTAGGACAAGGAGCTGGAATATAGATCCTAGATTTCTGCAGCTATATGGGTGGGGGTGTGGGGGTGTGAGCGTTCATGCGTGAAATATCCTGAACGTGGGGACTTCCCTCACAAAAAGAGGCACTGGCAACCTGATTCAGCCCGTTGAGACAGTAGGCCGGTGGCTCTATTGCAAGTCAGGGTCCTGCTGCAGAGCTGGAACAGGTGGGCTGTACTTGCTCCATTTCTAAAATAAACGAAGTAGCGCCAGAGCACAGGGATCATCCACACCAATTAATCATCAACACAACTCCTGGCACAATTTTGGTTCGTGCCAACTAGTACTATTCCAAGGTTTCTGCCCGTAGGAAGCCACACCTTGTTTTTCGTAGAATCATAGGATTGCCGAGGTTGGAAGGGACCTTTCAGATCATCTAGTCCAACCACCAACCTAACTTGAGGTAGAGAAGAAAGTTTTAGAGTTTATGTTGAAAACAAAAAGGGTCTGATTTCTGCACAGACAGCATTTATAGAGATGTCCCTGAGACACGAAGGGATTGCAGTGGTGACCACTGCTCCTGTTCTTCACCCCATTTCTCTGCCACAGCGGCAGCAGCAGCAGAACTGGCTTCAGCCTTGTTGAAAGCAACAGCAGCGGACGCAGCAGGAGGAGGACCTGCAGAGGATGCAGGGGGCGTGGAAAGGCAAATGAACGGGGAGGATGGAGTCTTGTCCCCAAAAAGGGATGTGGATTCTCTCCTGCATTTTGCCCTCATCACTAAGATGAGGGGCATCTGGATTTGAGAGAGACCATCTGGATTTCAGGCTGCCTGTCAGCTGTCTGAGTCTATTAAACATCTGATGATAGTCTAACTCAGATTTCTGACAACTGTCCCGAAACCCGGCTGTTTGGCATGTCCAGGAACAAAGCATAAAGCCTTTAGCAGTGAATCTGAAGCTATGCTCACAAATCTCTCCTTCCACCCCACCCCCAATCCCTCTTGTTTGTTTGGAAGCTTGAAATGACAGTGTAAGATGACAAATTGGGGCTAAGGGATCACAACAGTAAATTTTAAGGTAAAGTTAAACCTTCCAAAAAAGGCAAGATGGAAAATGGTAAAAATCTCTTAGAAACAGGTGCACACAAGGAAACGCTTCCCTCAAAATCATTGCCACCTCTCATATACAATTTTCTTTCTCTTTTTTGTCCTCTCTTGCTCTGTCTTTATTGGTCCCTTTATCTGTAAAGGGACACTGAGAAAATACTAAATCAATAACCCAAGACAGCAATTTCTCACAGTGATGCTGAGAAGCTATTTGTGAGTAGAAAACATGAAATCATGGAAAGATGGGGTCAAGGATATTTCCTTTCTCAAATAGTTTCTGCCTTCAAACTTGCGAAGTCAGTTGTGCATGACATTCAGGGGTACATAAGGCCAGGCTCAGCATTTTGTTACTGAAAGGAATGGGATGTTCCTGTCATTGAATAGAAGGTAACATATAAAGCAATTGAAACTACTTTTCATATCTCTGCATCCATCTCATTCATACAAGATAGATCCAAAATTTAGGTACCTAGATTTGAGGTTTTGGCTAATTAATAAGCATATTTTTTTTTCTTATTTGAAGCTTGAGTTGTCCTAATGTTCATGCAGCTCCAACTTTGCTCTCAGGTTCCAATAGAGACGGTAGCTCTGTTAACCATTCCTGGCCTCATAGGTCCAAGAGACATAGTGTACAAAAGCTGAAACTGTCAAGAAGATGTCTAATAATTTCAGCTCTGCAGAGCGCTTTAAGGAAAAACCATTTAAACTGATACACATCCTTAAGCTGAGACTGTTACGAAGCAGTATAATTTTGGTGTGTACTGCTTGAGGAAATATTTGTGGGTAGCTTGGAAGAGCTTATACAACATCAAGAGACAAAGCAGCCCTTCTTACCACTTACACTCTGTCATCGGCTGTTGGTATTCGCTGCAAAACCATAGATGTTCATGAGGAAGTTCCAGCATTGGTCTACATAAACCAGAAAAAAAAAATCCCCATGACTAGATTCTTTGGTTTGTTTACAAAATTCTGTGTTACCTGAAGAAGTCATACTGCAAGAGGACTTTTAGGGATGCCTCAGATATGTGTTCTTAACTCCTAGCACTCCAAGTTTCTGCTACTCAATGAGTCCCTGGCTGTGATAAAGCCTTACGAGGAGATACAACTGCACTTTGCTTGGAAAACAATTCCAAAAGGAAGAGCTGCAAAATTTTATCAATGATCTGACAGGGCTATCCTTTCTTTCCACAAAACTTAAATAAGCTTTTGGACCCTGCTGCTGCTGCTTCTAATACTGACTTGTGGGTAGAAATTATGTTCATAATAGGAGCCATTAAAACAAGTGATACAACAAATGTACCGAAATAGCAGATCCCTATGCAAAAGATATCCAGGTGGAGACTGACACTTCAGAAACAGAGAAGGCAGAAATGAGCATCAACCTCCAAGGGAGGAGAAAAAATAAGACACTGAAGCAGGTAAAGTCCTTGTTGCTTGTACTGGGCAGGCTCTTACCACAAGGGTGCAGTTCACCTCTCTGGCTATAGACACCTGCTGCACAGAGGGCCATATTTGACCTGGTGTTCATAGCCAGTGGAAGAAGATGAGTACTTACAGGGTGCCACATAGATGAGTGCTCCACCAGTGCCTGTTTGGAAGTGAGATGAAATGAGCTCCCTTAAAATGGTCATCAGCTAATGGTAGTGTACAGATACAGAGCATCTGCTGGGCCAAGAGAGGGATTCCCTTAAAACTGGTTGCAGCCAAAGCGCTTCTCTTCTACTGCCGTTTCTACCTCTGTGCTTCCTTGTGCATCATGGCATTCACTGAGTTTGCAAATTGCTAACACTATCACATGGCATTTCCATCATAGGTATTAACCTGATCCTGCGGAAGCTGGGGGGGCTTTATGATATTGGATCTGCACCATTCTTTTTTGCATTGTCAGCAATGTATGTTAAAGTTCTTATTCCTTCCCCTTTGCCTTAGCTCACAATCCACTTTTTCACCAAAACCCCCTCAACAGCCTATTTGAATGCATGCTAACACTGGATACCAATACACTACAATAACATAGACGTTAACTTTAAGAGTCCCAGTGTGCCTGGTTTGGTGAAGTCCCCCTCCCATGGAGTTTCATCATGAAAATCCACATAACGCATCCTCACTGTCCCCCACCCACCACGGATCACCTGCCACACCCCAGCATCCTGCAACAGCCATCAGACTGCAGTCCAAGAGGCCACAAAAACTACTGTGTGTCCCAACAGCTACTGGGAGAGACCAAGGATGCTGGAAGTGTTTCCACCCTCTGATGAAACAGGGATTTGCTATTTGAAATGTATAGATAATATCAGAAATAGGTGCAATGAGTCTCATGTTATAGAGGAAAACAGAAGAAACAAACCAAACCAAGCTGCAGACAGTTGGACCTGAGGGAAAACCTCCTTTCTTATCTCCCTTTGGTGGTGAATGTCGCTTTGAAGATGCCTGACAAGCAAACCAGTTAAACATATAGAGCTGATGCAAATATGCATAACTGCCTTCAAACATTTCCAAGCAGTGTATGCATCTGTGTGATCTCCAGTGCGGCCAGCCTTGGCAGCATGCAGAAGAAGGACTGGAGAGGATCAAAAAGGAATTTAAATGAGAGGCAAGGCAGTCAGCTCATAGAGGCACTCAAAAAATGGAAAAATTAACTGAATAGCAAACAGCAATTTTGGGGGAAATGCCTCTTGGGACTGAGGGTCAAAAAAAGAAGGGTTTCAGGCTGAAGAAATGTGGGAGGGAGAAGAAAAAGAACATTTCTTAATACAAGGAGATGGAGGGATGAAAGGAGTGAAGGGTCACAAGAGATTTAGCAGTAGGAATTACAAAGAAGGATGGGAGGCAGATAACAAGGGAGATGTCAGAACTGGTGATAGACGCTCCAGAGTATGAATGGAAGAATAAATCAAAATAATCAAAAAGAAGAGCTACTTAGGGCACTGGGGCAGTGGCAGGGAACATTTTTTCACAGTATTTTTAAGTGCCAAAGTGATCAGGCTTATTTCCAGAGGCTTCCTCTGCAGATAATGGAAAAAGACAGGTTCCTCCAGGGAGCATATCAAAGCAGCAAGGTTTCTTTCTGAAGAGCCTGTCTCCCTCCCTCAGTTAGAGAGGAAGCGTAGGGAGCCAAGCTGCATAACCAAAGTACCTACACTGTACACCTAAAGCAAACACATCTCAAAACAGCACCAACTGGAACATGTGAACAGAGATTGTTTGGATAGCAGGTAGTGGGAAAAGGGAAAACAACAGATATAAAATTAGGAAATCCAGAAAAGATTTGCTGAGAAAAAAAATCAATTTTTTGTTGATCATTCTGGTGAACATTTGACAGCCCTTTCTCATACATTAACTGCAAGTGAGCAAACTAGTTGAATTGTAATTTTTGATGCAAAATTGAACACCTTAAATAAACAAAAGATCCCAAAGCCATGAGAATAAAGTTCAAGCATGTAACTTATTTATCCTTTTGAGTTAAAGAAGTAAAATCTGTACCACAATTTTATTCCCATGCTAATTGTCCTCTTGAGCAAGTAATTGTGCATGCCACATCTGACTGCGTGGACAGTCCATAAATAAATTATGAAATTTGTTCTTTTAAATGAAGGATCAGAATTCTCCAGCAAATACATTATGGGGTCCAGATCATTCTGATTTAAATGCTCAGTATTCAAGGCTAGCATAAGTACTTCCTTTAATCCTGAGACACTGACTATTGATTTTACAAGGTGTGTTGGTATTAGGGGGTTACACAATCTGAAGTTTCCTTATCAAGACCATTAAGCATTCACTTTTACATCATTTGGCTTGCAAATTGCATTAGTGAAAATTTCTGTGGAATGTAAAAATAGAAAAAAACAAACAACCAAGAAGGTTTCATTCAAAACATCAACAGAAATGTGGTTTATTCCTGTGATTTTTATGCCTCTCTCTGACTCTTTTCCCCCCATTGATCTCTTTCTCTGGAAGTCACTCCATCTCTCTGTTTGTCCCCAACAAGATAAGCATAAGAGGACAAGCACTTCAAGCAAATAAGTTGTTACCGTGAAAAATTTCCCGTGATTAGGCATTTGCACTTGCAAATTGCATCACAGTCTTTCTAGTAGCCACAAACAGCACAGAGTCTGTGCAAGAGGGGCTTCTAAATGTACCATTCTGTGCTTTGGGCACTGCAAATCCAACTAGCTGGAAAGAAGTTTCTAAAAGTAGGCTTGGAAATGTACTCTAGTGATATTCTCGGAAATAAAGAGGTGACAATTGCAGGACATCTATGTACAAAAAAATCCCAGTGCTCAAAATAGAGGTGCCACATGACTCTTTCTAAAGAAGTCCAAATTTCACAAGGAATATTGATGATACTACTCTTTTGAATACCCTTGCAGGGTCATTCTGTCATGTCCGAACACTATTAACAGAAGAAGAACTGACCAAAAAAATAATTAAGCAGACAGCTAAGACCATCACTAAATAACACTGTGGAAGATCTCTCTAAAGTACCATTAAACCAAGGGAAGCAAAGTCAATGATGATGGTAGTCAGGTAATTAGCTGTACTAAGCCCAGCAATCCAAAACATCAGTGTATGGACAAGCACAGCAAGCAGAAGAGATTACAGTGCAGCCAAACACTAACTAATCTTCAGAAATATAAAAAACCATCAGCAATGAACTTCCATTACACCAAAATCCGAGCAGGCTTTTCAAGATGGTAAGTGATGCTGTGCAGGAAGCAGTTGCGGTTTTACTAATTTTGCTGGAATCAAAATCTTCCAGAAGTAAAAGAAGTCCATTTTCACTTGAAGCATTGCACTGAGAAAAATTGAACTGTCCAATCAGGAATCAATGATTAATTTTAATATATTATTCCTAATAATAACAATGACCAAAAGGAAACTTAACAGGTAGCTCCATGAACAGAGGAATAAATTGAACCTGGATCCCCATAGGGTCTTAGTGTTGGTCGGCTTGTGCATTTCAGAAGATGAGAAGCTTTGCCTGCATTTGGGTGTTTTTTGGGTCCTTTTCTCACATATGGTTTCACTGTTATCTAATAGAGGTTCAGCTCCTGCTGCAGTCTTCCTTTCAACACGAACATTTACTGGATCTCTCTTTTTTGCCCATCTACTTTCATGAAACCGGTAGCGCCTTAATATTTCTGAGTCTTCTACCTCTCTGTAAATTTGGTCATGTTCAATGGCTGTTGGATGGAGGGCAAACACCTTCCACATGCATGCATGTATGTATACACACAGAGCATGATCCCACATCCCTAATTTCCTAAGCAAATCATCCAAATGAAAATAAACAGAGTTTTTCAAAATGACAAATCATAACCCTGTTCCCTGAAAAGGCCAAACTGAGTACAAAAAAGGCCAAAAATTAGTTTTTGCAGATTCTGTTTTGAAACGGTTTTCTTTGCTTGTTTGGGGTTTTTTTTGTTTGTTTTTCTCAATGGCCAGCTATTTTCTGGCAAGGTTTCCAAACTGATCCCTGTGTAAGCGGAAGAGAATGGAGGTCAGACTTCCGAACCCAGTCCTGGCCCTGCAGAGGAGTACTGTTGAGCATGAACTGCTCTTCATCTGCAAACTCAGCTGAGCTGGTGTAGGTACAGCTGAACTCCACACAGGCTGAAATGGCACACTCAAGCAAGGAATCACTGGAAGTTGGAGACTTCTCAGGCTGCCAGGGCACATTGCAAAGGGTCTCGCAGCACTGCCAGGCAGTGTTCACTGGGCCTCCAGTGCTCTCCGACCTCCCTTCCAGTTGCTTTTGCCTGTGCCCACATTTGCCTCCAAGCAGGAGTATTTCCCCTAAAAGTGTATTTCCACAACTTAATTCAGAGAGGTAGGCAGCATGTCTCCAAGTGCAGGGCATGATATATTTGCCTCTTATCTATAGAGGGAAACCCATGCTACTGATCTCCCAGTGCTGTGGCCCATCTACATGAAAAGCAGCAGGGAGGGACTATCGTTCCAGGCAATACAGACACTTCCAGTAACACATCGCAGAGGTGTCCAGTGATGGAAATAAGCCCAATACCAGCACAAGGAAGGACCTGTTTGGACCCCATAGGGCAGTTTGGGGTTTGTTTAGGCAGATTCACAGCCTTTTTAAATTGGGGGTACTGGAGAGATGCGACTCTTACACTTCCTGCTATTAAACACCAAATCCCACTGATGCAAATGGATCTCACAAGAATAGTCACAGAACCAGTGAGATGAACCAACACATAAGACCCGATGGAGATGGGACAAGGTGCTACCAGAAAATAATGAAATATGCTCTCTGAGTTTGGAAGACATCTAAAATGTCTATTGTAGCAATGAGAAAAAGCAAACACCCATAGTTCTGTCTCTGTTACACAGCACAGGCCCACCATGTTCCATGGAGCTAATTTGATTTCGTATGTGAAAAATCCAGAAAAAATTCCATTTAGTGTTGCTCTCCAGGTCCACTTACTGGGGTTTAGGACATGGGCATCATACAGATTCACTGATGGTTCCTAAGATGGAAACATCCGAATGGGAGGATCCAGCCTTTCTTGCCATATCGGTCATGATGACATTTGAAAGACAATTTGCTTAACACTCCTATAAAAAGAATCAACGATGCCACCTGAAACCAGAGTGACGTGCATTTCCTCATAGCTGCATGTGTTCCAGTTAAGAAACATAATTTGTTTTCCAATACATGTTATCACTTGCTGTGTTTACATTGTGTCAAAAATGATAAAGAAGCAGAATCAAAACTGTATTGGTCCCGTGTAGTTAATACTTCAAATGCACATTATTGTTTGAATGGTTTGAGCAACATAATACCTGAAAGAGTGCAAGCAAGTGACCCCGAGCATGGAGCTCTGAGCAGCACAAAGCTGTGGGTCCGGGCAACAGGCTGCTTATGTCCTTCCTGTGAGAAAGTGGGTCATGTTTTATGACAACACATATTTTTGGTGGACAACACCTGTTCATTGCACTGTGTGGGAAGGTGCTGGTTTTGACTGAAGCTTTGCTGGGAGGGTTTTTTATCTTTCATGTGGTCAAAAGCCGATAGCAGATAATCAATAGCCTAATTGGTAGGGGTACAGGATAAGTTTCTTGCTCTTACTCAGCAGGACATCTAGAAGCTGTTACTCATTGTATAAGTAATTAAAGAGCAATTGGGCCAGAGAGGCTGACGCCTTAACCTGCTGTGGTGAGATTGGGACATGCCACTTGCACCACAGTGGCCAGCTTCTCTATGTTCAGGGACATTTATACTCCCAGGTGGGCATCTAGAAGCTAGACCAACACAGGCATGATTTCACAGCTCAACTTAATAACCCGGCCAGACCAGACTTCTGCCTGCACACCCTCCTTCCAACATGCACTCAGAAATATCTCCAAACAGCCTGCTAAATCCAGAGCTCCCAAGGAGATAAAAGTGCTCTGTGAGCTGGGTTTGGTTGTCCGGTGTCTGGTCAATCATTTCTGTCTAAGATACAGAAGACTACTGAAAACCGTGTCTCAAACTGGTCAGACGCAGGCAGGTCAGAGCCTTGTGCTGAACCCAGAGCACTTGCAGCAAAGCCTGCTTCCAGCAAATCCAGCTGCAGAGAAAAGCCGGGAGAGGCTGGGCAGGAAAGGGGCGAAATGTAGGATTTGCTGCATTCATCCTGCGTGTGCTGCTGCCTATAGAAACAGGCACATCTCCACCGCTTGACATCCATCGCCTTGACATCCCATAGGTGTTTTTGATGAATTCCCCTGGGGGTAAGGTGAAGCTCCATCTGTGATATTCCTGTGCACTTTGACTCTTGAACCTGTAATTAATTGAGGTGCGTTATCAAAACTTCCGTGAGCACAGCGCAGGTAGTGGGGCTTCTCTGACATATAACTGCAGCGTTAAGCAACTCGCCTTGGCAAATCGCTATGATTCAGTGAGTTATCTTCCAGATTGCTCAACCCATAGAAATGTACGTATTAAAAAATATTTTCACCTGCTTCATTTAGGGTGATGGTAACATATGCTAATGAAGAAGGGTAAGAAATACCATCCTGGGGAATCGGTAATTGTCTTCCTTCCCAAATCCTGCACCGCCACCCTAGTTTGCGGTGTAACGCCGTTCCGGCGGGGCTCTGCAGTGGGGCCATGCCGCCAGCTTCTGTGCCGCAGGGCCCGGAGGCGCGGAGCGGGCGGGAATAACCCGGGACGGCCCGGCCGGGGCCGCGCCGAGAGGATCGCCGCCCCTTCCCGCTCCGCGGGGGCGCTCACCGCCGCGGGGAGGAGCGGGCAGCGGCACCCTATAAGGCCGCCTGCCTTCCCGGCTCCGGCACTCGCACTGCCGCTCCCGCCCGTCCTCCCGGAGACGCACGGGCGGAGACCTGCGCGGGGCGCACCGCACCGCACCGCTCCGCTCCGCACCTGCCCCGGCGGGGCGCACCGCACCGCTCCGCACCTGCCGCGGCGGGGCGCACAGCACCGCACCGCTCCGCGCCTGCACCGCACCTGCACCTCACCGCTCCGCTCCCCACCGCGCCTGCCCCGGCGGGGCGCACCGCACCGCACCGCACCGCGCCTGCCCCGGCGGGGCGCACGGTACCGCGGCACCCCCGCGGGGTCCCGTCCCCATCCCCTTCCTCCTGCGCCGGCCGCCCCGTGCCAGCCCTGCGGGGGCAGCAGCTGCCCCTTTGATTTTTGGGGCAGATCCTCGTTCCCTTCGGTAGAATGGGGCACTTCACCGTCTGGGACTATGTGGTCTTTGCGGCCATGCTGCTGGTCTCGGCCATCATCGGCATCTACTACGCCTTCGTGGGAGGGGGGCAGAAGACATCCAAGGATTTCCTCATGGGGGGCCGCAGCATGAGCGCCCTCCCCGTTGCGCTCTCCCTCACCGCCAGCTTCATGTCAGCTGTCACCGTGCTGGGCACCCCTGCCGAGATCTACCGCTATGGTGCCATCTTCTGCATCTTCGCCATCACCTATGCCCTGGTGGTGCTGTGCAGTGCTGAGATCTTCCTGCCCGTCTTCTACAAGCTGGGCATTACCAGCACCTACGAGGTAAGGTGGAGTAGAAGGAGCCTTTCCACAGACTTCAGGGAGCTGGGGGGCTTCTCATGCTGGCTTTCTATGTGTCTCCCCTCAGTCTCTTCCTACAAATCCCCATGCACTCATATCTGCCCCACACAGTGGTGCCCCATATCTCTGCACTCCCAAGGGCAGGCTGCCACCTGCTCTGTCCCCAAGTCTGACCACACTGCCTCCACAGAGAGGAGGTGCTCAACCCTGCTGTCTTGGCTCCGGAGCTGTGCATCATGCCAGATCTGTTTCCTCACTCCAAGTACTTAGTGCAGCAGGTGGATTAATCCTCGTGCAGCTTAGATGGTGACATGCGGTTAATGATGTGTAATTAATATACCAAGAGTGCAAGAGCATCTAACATAGGAACCAGAGTTCTCAAGTCATGCTCCTTCCACATAGGTTTCTAAGCTCAGGTGCTGCTGCAAAAGTCCCCCTCTGGCAGAGTATGTTTGTGCTGTTCCTAGCGATTTTGGGGAGATACCCTTTCCACCTGAGGCTGTTCATACTGGTGAATGTCTTCTCCATCGTCCTTATATAGGGAGGTGAGCAAGTGCTCAGTGTCTGCAAGAGTTTTCTTACTTCTACCAAAGTATGGGTGAGCTGGTCTTCAGCTCAGCGTGTAAGTTAAAGCTATAGCTAGCAGCACAGAGACATCTGGTGTGGTGGGACACATCACAGCTCGAGTCTGACTATTTTGGGGTGAGGAAGCATCTGGTCAGGACTTTCTTCTGATTTAGAAGGTCTGTGCAACCTGTTTATCTTCCTGCATGGAGATAGTTCCTAGCTGCAGATTTGGAGGCAAATTGCTCTTTTCAGCAAGGACATTGGGAAAGGGGCATTGGTGCAGGTGAAAGTCCTTGGCTAGCTACTTCAGTCTTTTGCATTTTATTACACTGAACAGGGGCGTTGCAGCACTAGAGGCTGAAAACAAGGTCTGTGTTGGTAGATGTAGATAAGAATTCACCAAGAGAAATCTCTTGTGATTTGCAGTGTGTTTTAAACTACTAATCTTTGGACTGTCAGTTATGATGATACTTAAAATAGAGCCCTTTTAAATAAAGACTTACAACTATGACTGCAAACTCACTGATAATCTTGGGGTTAAATCAGAGTAATGCACCTATAAAAGATGTACCTTCTATTTGTGGGCAGAGTTCAGAGATTAAACAACTTTTTGTGTCTGTCCAGGGGCTCAGCACTGCTTCCTTGTGTGGACACGCTCACAGATCATGTTTTAAATGCTCAGTTCACGAGTGAGCACTTTGAAATACTTCAGTGTTTGTCTGTGTTGACTGAATAGACTGGTAGGCAAAGGAAATCCCTTTTGTGCAACCACACACCCTAGAGGGTTGTTAGGACAGATGGTGGAAAGAAATCTGCCCTACAGCATGCCAAACTCATTCAGAGGTTGTGCTGTCCCAGGCTGGACAGAAAAGTGAGGGTCCTGTTTTGCAAAAGGCTAAATTTCCACTTACCGGTAGAAGGTGATGAGCTGCTTTGGGCAGTGCAGCAGGTGACGTTGCCATGGGAGGAAGCTGCTGACCACTGAAAACCTTCTGCCCTCTCTTGCAGTGGTTCAGATGGACACACATTATGCCAGAGTTTCCAAATCAGCTAAGGCTTAGGAATAGCTGTACTGTTTTCTTTCTCCCTCTGATTTCACAACACAAGTGGGTTCTATCGTTTGCTGGTACGTCATTGTGGACTTTTAGGTTGCGCTATGCGGAGTCAAGAGTTGGAGTCAATGATCCTCGTGGTTCCCTTCTAACTCAGGATATTCAATGATTCTGTGGTAATACCTCCTGGTCTTTGCCAAGTCACAGTGCACGGCTCCTTATCTATTAAGTGCCTTGAGGCAGCTGGGTAGCACCAGTTTCCATTCTGCAAACTCCATCGTATACAGACTAGCTTATGTCTACTTCACTTGCCCGTGTGTCATTACCCATCAGTGAGGTCTGTAGAGAAATATCAAGTCAAGTTGAAAGAGATATCAGTCAAAGTGACTCTAAGAGTTTTGGCCACTCTTGAAAATGTAAAACTGTCACTATGCCATTTCTGTATCGCTCATCGCTTCACTCTGGTCCTATCAATAATGCCAAGTTTTGATATAAACATTTGGTTTTTCTTCTCTTTTGCAGTATTTAGAGCTTCGATTTAATAAATACCTGCGCCTCTGTGGAACGGTCCTCTTCATTATACAAACGGCAAGTAAACTTCAAAGCTGTTCTGTGGTCCTCGTAGCCACCAGGGTTCTTCAGCTTAGTGTAACTGGCTGTTTTCTCAGAACGGTTGATGAGGTTACCACAGTGCATCGGTGGCTGGGAGTGGGAGAAACAAAGCTCTTTCTGCTCCAAAACGATGAGGTGGGGAGGGGATGCTGGGCTACCTGCCCCTTTGGTCTCTGTGTGCATTGTTGAGCAGCTGGAGCAGTCACTTGGCATCAGCGCCATGCCAAGAGACGAGCGACCCTTCACTGCAGGGTAGCAGTGTGAAGAGCAGCCGTTCGCCTGCCTGCTGGAGAAACCCACCACGGGTTCAAAATGTAAACATGCCCCAATTATCTACAGCAGCAGTTTTCATCCTGTGATCCACGGATTCTAGGAGTCTGACTAATTCTCAAGGGTCTGTGAAAGGTGACAAAACAAGCTGTCAGGAGCTGTCATTTGCGGTGCAAGGGTTTGTACCACCAGCACTGGAAAAAAACTGGGTGTCTGCAAACTGAGAAGTAGCAAATTACTGCCTTGGGGAATGTTAAACTAAAGCAGTGCCTGCAATTACTGTTGCTGCAGTTTGCTGTATCCAGCCTATTCAGTGTGACCGTATGGGACCACAGCTTTTAAACGTACAGTGAGCATGTGACAAATGCACCAGAAACAAAAATGTGTTCTTTTCACAGTTTTGAAGTGGACTGTTTGGGGAATTCAAAGCAAGAATTAATATACAAACAGAAAACTTTTCAAGTTACATGCTTGCTTTTTGCCTGGTTTTGTATTTTTAAGACACACCAGGAGTTACAGGGCAATCATGCTTGCACCAATAAGATGGTGGTCAATGCAGTGCTAATTACTTACTTGAACAGTGCTGCTTAGCTGGCATTGACAGATAATAAGACCATACTGAAGTAGAGTGCTAGCATGCATGAATCCTGACACTGTTTCACCTGCAAACACGAAGACATCACAGTTGCATGCATTGGAAGAAGCCAAGCATAATCTTTGCTTGTGAAGATCAGAAAAATAATTCTATACAACTTAAATATGTTCCCAGGGAAATTAACTAAAGATCTGTAGGTGTCTTTCTGTGCCAAGCACTAACAACTTAACTTGAATAATGAAAAGAATAGCGAGGAAAGGAAATCCCCCAAGATTTTAGTGGTGTAATTTTAACTGTTTTGTGAATATTGGCATATGTTTAAAAGAAGAGGAAAAACCAAAAGGATATGTAGTAATACAACCTGAAAAACCACTGAAGTAGTGGAAAGATTGTATCATCACTCCTGTTTTAATTTACACAAAAATGTGATCGTACTTGTGACAAATTTTAATTTCTGATGGTTCAAAGCTTCTGGAACTTGTTTGCTGCATATGAGAAAACCAATTTCTCATGCTGAATCCCTGAATTAGCAGGACTTGGGAGACCTGGGTTCAATTGATGGACAATTAGATGGATAAGGAGTTGGCTGGATGGTTGCATCCAAGAGTTGCAGTCAACAGCTAGGTGTTCTAATGGAAACTGGTAATGAGTGGTATCCTGCAAGGGTCTGTACTGGGACCAATACTATTTAATACCTTCATTAATGACATAGATAGTGGGACTCAGTGCACCATCAGCAAGTTTGCAGATGACATCAAGCTGAGTGGTGTGGTTGATATGCTAGAGGGAAGGGATGCCATCCAGAGGTACTTTTACAGGCTTGAGGAGTGGGCACAATGTGAACCTCATGAAGTTCAACAAGTTCACATGCAAGATCCTGCACCTGGGTCAGGGCAATCCCCAATATCAGTACAGACTGGGGCATGAACTGATTGAGAGCAGCCCTGCCGAGAAGGACTTGGAGATACTGGTGGATGAAAAATTGGACGTGAGCCAGCAATGTACGCTTGCAGACCAGAAAGTCAATCCTATCCTTGGCTGCATAAAAAGAAGCATGGTCAAGGGAAGTGATTTTCCCCTTCTACTCCACTCTTGTGATGCCCCACCTGGAGTACTGTATCCAGTTCTGGGGTCCATCACAAGAAAGACATGGACTGTTAGAGCAGGTCCAGGGGAGGGCCATGAAAACAATCAGAGGCCTGGAGCACCTCTCCTATGAAAAAAGGCTGAGAGAGTTGGGATTGTTCAGCCTGGAGAAGGGAAGGGTATGGGGAGGCCTTATCATGGCTTGTCAATATGTAAAGGGGGCTTATGAGAAAGATGGAGAGAGACTCTTTACCAAGGCCTGTAGTGACAGGACAAGAGGCAATGGTTTTAAACTGAAAGAGATTTAGGTTGGGTGTAAGGAAGACATTTTTTGCAACGAGGCTGGTGGGACACTGGACCAGGTTGTCTGGAGAAGTTGTGGATGCCCCATTCCTGGAAGTGTTCAAGGTCAGGTTGGACAGGGCTTTGAGCAACCTAATCTAGTGGAAGATGTCCTTGCCCACAACAGGGGAGCTGGACTAGGTGATCTTTAAAGGACCTTTCTCACTCAAACCATTCTATGATTCAGCAGCCCACGCTGACGGTCACTGTGTAGACAGGAAGTCAATCATTGACTGGGCTTGGCATGTGTCAGTAGTTGGCTGTGAAGTGATGCAGCTAGTTCTGAGGAGATGTTCCCCAGGGACTAGTCAGGACTGGCATCTTTCTTGGCATACAATCTGTGTATGAAAACCTGGAGAGGACTCATGGCACCAAGAGAAACAAACGTGCCCCCACAGGCGAGGAGTAGTACACAGGCAGGAATAGCTATTTCCCCAACGGTCCTACCATCCTTTCTGATGTGTGCTTGTATCAGGTGTGGAGCAAGGGGCCAGGGCAATCTGGTCATGCTGGGTGAAGCAGCCCCTCCATACTAATTTCCTCCCACAGCTGGATTACCACTTACTCCAGTTACCTCTTGGCTCTCTGCCTAGCATAGCCACTGGCCATGTGGCAGCACTCTGCCACAGGGACTGGATTTGACCTGCTCAAAAGCCACAGCGAGTGATCCACCAGTTAGCCATCCTGCTCTGGTTTACCGCCTGTGCCTGGGGCAGACTGCACACTTGCGGGAAGGGCAAAGGCTTGCTGGATGTCGGATGACATGTGATTCTGCTGCTTTTCCATGCCCAAGTCCCGCCCCTGTAAATCAGGGCGTCAGAAGAGTTCAGTCATGGAAAGCTGATGCAAGCCAGCTCAGGACCTGACTGTGATTTAGATCCTTTGAATCAAGACCACCGACATTCACAGAAGTTGTCTACACATGGAAGGCTGTATTCCCTTGAACTGTGCCACATCTGAACTGGTCCTAGTAGTACAAGGCAGTAACAATAGTAGTAAAAAGGCAAACAGGATTAAAAAATATAGACAAAGAAATTACAGAGGCTATCAGCGTATGAATCCCATTGTGCCCTTAAAAGTCGATGGCGTAGCTCCTTCATTTGTCTGTATCTTTCCTATATTGGGTGAAAATACAGGTGTGCTGATAAGCATGCATGGCATCATTTTACAGGAGTGTAATCCCTTAGAATGCTATCCATAATGACTAACTAATGCTGTAATTTTTGTTCTTACTCATGTGCAATATAGTTACATACTGAGAGGCATATTGATCCCAAGACTGAGAAAAAAAATTGTAATGGATTCCTTGGCAAACCATGCGTAAACCTCATCAACTTCCTTATGCTTTTGTTTCTGCCATATAACTGCAGTTTTAAAGCAATAAAACAAGTTAATTATAAAAGCCAGGAAAAGCTGAAGAGGGATTTGGTATTCAAGAGTCAGTGGTATTTGTTTTAAGAACACTAGGCTGTGAGACTGCAGTGCTGGTTAGTCTCAGACATTCATTTTCTAACAATTGGAATTATTTCTTGGCTGTTATGAATTTAGGAAATATAGGCTGTATAAATGCTTGAAGAGAAACCATCTCCGAAAGCGATCACCTTTTCCGGGAATTTACATTTCTTTTGATTTTATATCTTTTTTCCTCTTCTAGACTTTATACACTGGTATTGTCATTTATGCTCCAGCTTTAGCACTAAATCAAGGTGAGTATACTGCAACTGTTATATTTTTTTTTACATATAGTACTGGTATGGTTTTTTGGTAACACACACCTAAAGATATAGCTCAAGGATTGACTGTGAAGTCTTCTATTGATCCTGCTGGGAACTCTGACAGAAGGCCTCCCAGTTGTAATCCCTCGTCCCTTAATCCTTATGTGTAAGGAATTATAGAAGAGGCTCGGGGGAAAAATCTGCTCTCATCTACTCTACCTCTCATGCAGTATGCTTATGTCATGGCTACATTCAGAAAAGTTAAGAAGACTTAAGTAAATTTTGAAGGCAATGGAGAGACTAAACACGTATTTAATTCCCCTGGTTAAGTGTTCTTCTTCAAGAGGAGAGTGAGGCAAAAGTTCTGTAAATATGGGTTTGGGATGCCTAGAACTGTTTAACTCGGCCTATCATTTTTCCTGGAAAACCAAATCAGCAGCAAAGAGATCTTGAATTTAAGATGTTTGTTATGATATTTACAAAATTAAATATTTCCATTTTCTACTTCAAAATGACTCTTTGCTTTGAAAACGAGCCACGTTGATTTTTAAAGGGGAAAAAAGCTTTTATGTGGAGCCAAATCAAACTTTTAATCTGACACAATTAATTTGTCCACTTGGCAAGAAAAGGCAATAACAAAATGCAAATAAAAAATGAATCATTTTGGCTAGAATGAAAATCACGCTTGTTCTGTTTGTTGGGTTGTATTTTTTTTTTTTGCTTGTTCATTGAGCAAAAAGGAAGAAAAAACCTAACACTGTCAGCATTGGTTTCCTCCGGTGTATAAGTAAGTCCCACGTTTCATGTCCTTGATGTTTATATTTGCCCTGCAAATACATGCTAAATCAAGCTATGACCTAGCTGGCTCCCACCTAGCAGCAATGACTGTTGTTAGTTTTGTTGCAGTGTTTCTAATTAGCCTGAGCTGCCTGTTGGGGAGCCCCCAGTGCCCTGCCTGGCAGCACGTTGAGTGTGCCAAGCTGGGGCAGTGACAGCTCGTGTGCCAACCATGGCACAGCGGTGTTTGGCGTAGCCATGCTATCATGTTTACCTAAAAGAAAGAAGAATAAAAGGCAGGTTTTTAGTCTGACACATTTCTTCCAGACCATGCATGAACCACCTTGCATCCGTGGAGCATCCCCATGCTTTTTGCTTGCTTCAATCCTCGTCTAAGGACTCTGTGGGACTACCCAGGCTTCAAGGGAGGAAATGTGTTTTAAAACCTTTCTGAGTTGGGGCCTACAAACATATTGGATGTGTTGATCGGCAGCATTCATACTAAAGACAAAGAGCTGCTTAGATCCTGAAATATATCTTAACTTTTTAGCAGTTTCCAACATCTGTAACAACCATTTCATTTTTAGAACTGATTAGGGTGAATCCCCTGGTTTAGACACACAAATCTTTTCATTACTATTTTTTATTACCTCCTACTTTTGCATTTAACTTATTTCTAGGTTATTTTCAACAAACAGATTGGGGGTGAAAAATCGACCTCAACTGTTTTGTGCCCAATGCCTCATTCACACTGGTGCCCTTTCCTTCTCTTTCAGTCACTGGCTTCGACTTGTGGGGTGCAGTGGTGGCGACCGGCGTGGTCTGCACTTTCTACTGCACGCTGGTACGTGGGCCCTTCGCCTGGGAAAAATCTCTGTTCCTTTCACCATTCATATCAAATATGGAGTTTATCGGAAAGTAACCGAATAGCCAGGTTGCCCCATGGGAGTACATTTCACTGTGTAGCTGTAGCCACAGGGCCGTATTCACCCAGGGACTTCTCTGGATGCAAAGGTAGCCATGATGTGACTCAAACCTTTTCTGGTTTGTTACATTCCAACTTCTGTTGTTGTGGAAAGAACAGCAAAAAGATAGATTTCCCTTCCTAAAAATCCTCCTGTAATTTTTCTTCTAATCTAGTAGGGTTTAGCTGTGTAATTTGTCAAGCACCTGCTTACTGCAACTATAGTGGTCCTGTCTGTTATTCAATAGAGCCACTGAAAATAGCAAGTGCCACGTGAACAGATTGGTCTCTAGATTACTGTTAATTGACCAAGCGTCTAGAAATTATTAAACGGAACCTTAGTGACAAATTTATTTGTATGTGTTGGATTAAATCGTGTGTATTTTTATTCAGATGAATGGTATGCCTTCTAGAGTTAGTGGTACTGTATATGTATGCAAGATGAGCACTGTTTGCCAATTTTTCTTTTGATACAAACTTCTAAATCAGGTTATGTGATGAAGGAAATACTGGATTAAACTATGTGTATGGCCAAAGGAAATTCTTGTGCACTTCCAAAAAGGGCCAGGATGTCCTGAATAGGTTCCAGGATGCAGTTCCTGAACGCTCCAGTACAGAATTATTTCTATTAAAGAAGAAGATGAAATTAATCTGTTATGCATAATACGGATAGTAACATTTCTCTTAGTTGAATGTGGGTGCAAAGCGAGAGTGCTGCTGCCCTTTTGTATCTGATACCCGCTGTTCCTCATACAGGGTGGTCTGAAAGCAGTGGTGTGGACGGACGTTTTCCAGGTTGGAATCATGGTGGCTGGATTTTCGTCTGTGATTATACGAGCTGTGGTGGTTCAGGAGGGAATTGGACGCATTGTAAATGATTCCTACTATGGAGGAAGATTAAACTTCTGGGAGTGAGTCTGTACTTGCAGATGATGTGCCTCTTTATTCCTATAAATGGAGCCCTTGTGACTTACTATGCAATTAAATTGCTACCAAAGGAGGAGGAGGGGAATTGTAACCCCATTTTTATATATTTTTAAGCAAGCCTGCCTAGTTTGAGGGATATTTTTTAGGTATTTTAAGGATACGTTTTGGATTCCACTGAAAGTGAATGGTGAATAGGAGAGGACAATCATATTAATATTTGTAATTTGCAAACAGCTGATTTGGCATTTCAGCTGCTGAACCAAAACATCTGGGAAAATAATAGTTTTTGTCTCATCTGAAAAAGGGAAATGGTTTTATTTTCCCTGAAAAAAAATTCAAGTAGTTTTAATAGTATTTTACCCTAACTAACCATAGCCTAAAAATATAATTTTGCAAGGTCAAGAATATTAATTCTGACAATGTTGAATCAAAAAATACTTCAAGTGTTAAAAAAAAGTTACTGTGCTTTTGATGAGAAACTTCACCCAGTGCTACTAGTGAAAGTTTAGTGTGGCAAAGTTTTGTCCATCAGTTCAGTGTACTCATCAGGTTTTCTGTAAAATTCTTTACCAAGTTCTTCAGTAAATAATTAATTTGTGGGTACTTTTTTTGTTCTTCTTGTGAACAGTCGTTTTTTCTATCTGTTTGGCTGATTTGCAGTGGTGGTACTGCATTGCCTCTTCCCCCAGTCACAGAGTTCACAGGTGGGAAGAGAAAAGGAATAAAGGCAGGTAATAGGTGAAATAATATTCCATTGTTCACAAAGAGAAGCATAATTTAATGCTATATTAGAGTGTGATTTAAAAAATTATGTATTTATGGTCATTCAAAATCTGTTGTTCACTTAGAGCTAAACCAGCAAAATGTTTTACAGAGGCTCTGTCCACGTTCTCAAAGGCTGGGTGTGCAAACACACCTTTATATTGGTGTCAGATTGATGTCCCTCTAGATAAGCAGGCATATTAGGCTTTTTACTGGAGCATCATTTCATCACAACACTCACAGGCATCATTCAGCTTTAGCTAAGACTGTAGTTTATAGGCAAATAAATTATTTAAACTTCACCTTTGGACAGATCAGTGTGTTTCGCTACATCAGGATTTCAGCTCTGAGTTTTAAATTTGTTTTCCGTGAGTTCAGATTTCATGTACCTGAATGTTCAAAATCTGGCCAAATTAAGAGAGTTTGTATTAGAACAAGTATGAGGAAATTTTTTCTCCTAGCCATTAAGGTCTTCTCATAATGAGAAGATTTTCATATTCTGATTTTGTTTTCTCTTTTCCCTCTCATATTGTAGCTTTAATCCCAATCCTTTGCAACGGCACACCTTCTGGACGATTGTTATAGGTGGGACCTTCACATGGACTGGCATATATGGGGTCAACCAGTCTCAAGTACAGAGATACATCGCATGCAAAAGCAGGTTCCACGCAAAAATGTAAGTCTGCCTACAGCAACTTTTAATGCCTGAATTCAGCAGTGATTCTTCTTTATAAGGGGGATTTTTTTAAAAGGAATGGTTTTTGTCTATATAAAACCCATTTGTAAAGGCTAACAACTTTTGCCTTTTGTTTTGTGGACCAGGTAGAAGACAAATTGGCACAATAAATACTGGTATTTGAATTACATATAATTGCTGTAACATTGAACTTTGTGCTGGTATTCTTGCATAAAAACAGCTGCCTTAAGTTTATATGCAACCTAAAGACCAATATATTATATATAGTCCTTGTGCTGAAGCCATATCAGGACAGCACCTTGAATTGCTACTCTATTAAACCTAAATCATTGTGCAGCAATTTAGCCTAAGTAAAGACTAAAACTTTTTTCCATACTGATTAGTATAGGCACGAGAAAGTGCAGAAATGTTTTGTTCAGTATTAACATACTAAGGAATCACACATTTTGTTTTCATAATAATTATGAATCTTTTTTTAGGAATTCACTATGGAAGCTGGCAGAGGGTTCTGTTTTCCTTGAATTTAAACATTTCTGATGAGCCTTTACTGTAGAATAGAGTATACTTACTAACTCTATTATCTTACCTTTATTTTTAGTATCATTCCAGTAGCCACAATTCAGGATTTAAGAATTATTAGCGAGCTCATAAAGTCCATTTAGAAGAGAAATATATAAATGCACATCGTAACTATAGTCCCTGTAAATTCTATAATAACGTGACATACAGAGAAGGAGTTTTATGAAGTCTTTCACTTCATAAAGTCAGCAAAATACCCACAAAATCACCCACAGTTTAAAACAAATATTTTGGTTATGGCAATAACCTGTTTTTCACCCATCCACACTGCAGACAGGAACGAGCTGATGCTTGTCATCAGCCACATCTCCAGCGTACAGTGCCACATCTCCAACACACCACGTGCCTTCTCCGCAATCTCTGGCAGGTGGCTGGGTGCCAGGTTCTTGCCACTGCAGAGGCAGGAGGTGCATCCCGCATCTGCAACGCTGCCTGGCATGACTGTGTATTGGAAAACAGCCGCATACATTGTACCAGATTTGTGTGCCGGCGAGGCTGTTCTTCCTGACCACCTGCTACACTTAGGGCTGTGCTCCTCTCTCGCACCCTCCCTACCCTCTTTGTAAGGAGGGACACTTCCAGGGTGTCCCAGAAGCAGAGTGTGGCCAAGGGGAATCTGGCACCATGGCAGCTTCTGGGCAGATGTTCTGAGCTGTTGCAGCAGCTTTGACCAGCGTTGGAGGGTCTCTGGTTCTGGAAGGGTTTGGATGGGATTTATAAGTCATAGCATATTAGTGGTGGCATAGCCTTAATCAGTGGAGTCCTTTCCTACTGGCGTGGGTGGCTGGACTCCATGACATCTTGTCTGTGCCTCAGTTGTGCAGGGAATTTCCCCTGCATGGAGAAATCATTTTGTATAATGGTTGCAGCTTGTCACAACTATAGACACTACCATTCTGTTTCTGTGGTGATGGTCTAGTTCATTAGGAAATGTAATTAAACACATCTGGCAAGTCAGGCAGGCAATGCCTCTTATTGGCATTTAACCTGTGCACAGAACTGTGAAATGATATCAGGTCAAAGTATAGAATCACAGAATGGTTTGGGTTGGAAGGGACCTTAAAGATCACCTAGTTCCAACCCCTCTGCCATGGGCAGGGACACCTCCCACTAGACCAGGCTGCTCAAAGCCCCATCCAGCCTGGCCTTCAACACTTCCAGGGACGGGCATCCAAAACTTCCCTGGCAACCTGTTCCAGTGTCTCACCACCCTCACAGTAAAGAATTTCTTCCTAATATCTAATCTAAATCTCCCCTCTTTCAGTTTAAAACCGTTACCCCTCGTCCTATCACTGCACTCCCTGGTAAAGAGTCCCTCCCCAGCTTTCCTGTAGGTGCCCTTTAGGTATTGAAAGGCTGCTATAAGGTCTCCCGGAGCCTTCTCTTTTCCAGTCTGAACAACCCAAGTAATAGGGTTTTGTACCCCTGTGGCATTTACTGTAAGGCTTTATAAAAGACAGCACAATAGTAAATCAGAGCTGAGAAAATAATTTTTTCACAGATCCCAACTTGCAGTTTTTGGGCAGGCCTTTAACAGTGGCACGAGTGTAGGAATTTTTTCAGGCTTTGGGGAAGGATTTCACCCCATTAAAGAAATACACCAGTAGGTAGGAGCACACGCTGTCATCCTCAAACAGTAACTAGGCAAATTGAACATAATGCTCACATATGAACAATAATGGGCACTCAGAGCAGGAGAGCTACATTTTCAGACAAAAATGGGCTGCTAACACATTTTTCTGTACTTTCCTTTCAAGGTCGTCATCTGGCATGTTTCAGTGCTAAAATCTTAGAGCTAGCCTGAAACAAACAGGCGAAAATAAGCCTTGTGCAGTCACAGTGCCTACTTCACCCAAACTCCACCCCATGTTACTCACCCAAAATTAATGCGAACGCTTACCTCCAATAGTGCTACGATTATTATACTCCAGTGCTTAGTCATAGGGTGTACCATGAGCTGGGATGTAAATCAGAGGAAAAAAACGAGCTTTCTTTTCACTGTCAAACACTGATGCAGTTTAAAAACCAGAATTGCTGGATTCAGACAAACAATTTATTTTGCTTCAGTGTGTTTCTCTTGACTTTCTAATCTGTACTACAGGCCATAGGCTAATACTGCTATTATGTTTGTTCAAAAGGTTTGGATTGATTTAACTCATTGGTTAAATTTTGTGCTAAATCAGCTTATATCAAGGTAGATTATGCCAATACAGGAACAGCTTCAGATAAATGCAAGACATCCAACCAATATGTAAGCATCTATAAGAAGAGGACTATTTCATTTTTACCAAATTAATCTAGAGAGAAATTCAAAGTGCAGCTCATTCTGTGTTTAGACTGTCCCTAATTGCAAATACAAAGCATAAATGCATAGTTTCCCCTACTATGTGTAAATCAGCTTTTATTTATATAGGTCTTTTTTAAGAGTTTACATTGTGCTTGGCAATAATTTTTCTATGGTAAAAACCTTGATAGTTCAACTAGTTAATCTACATTATGCCTTTCTGAAAATGTCCATTTCAATGCCTAACAAGGCCTATAAAGTTAGGTTTACTTCTTTGTTCATCCTGTTGGTCCCTTAGAGCAGTCCAAAGGCTGGTGCCCCATACCTTCTTGGGAACTGAAAGCACTAAAAGGCCTCCTGAAGCATGCGAGCATGGATATAATTGCACAGAAAGCAAGGTCTTCCCAGCAGAGATCTTAGCAGTTGGCACAGGTCCAGGTGATCTGTCAGGCAGTTAGATCATGATCAGTGGATGGTACGCAGATAACCAGGAGGCAACTGCTGGAAAGGAACACTGTTTTTCAAGCGCAAGCTCCCAGTGGGTGTGTTTGCTTGAGCTGACCAGCCTAGGTGAGAAGAACTTTGTGACTCAGGAGTCATCAAGAGCCGACAAACATTTGAGAAGATGGGGTAGTTAGATGGAAGGGAAAAGTCCTCAGTGGGCCAGGAGAACAATTTGGGTTTCACTGCCAATAGAGGCTGCCTGTTGTGTGTGGCAAAATTAGCATTAATGCCTGATGAAAACACATCTCTGCTCTCAGTGTTAGCTGAAGCTCCCATCAAGACATGGGGAGATGATGGGGTTACTGGAGCATACCAGGCTCAAAATTGTTTAGTTACTGAAGGGGAAGCTCTGGAGTCGGTGGCAACCTCCTGCTCTCTGGAAGTGGCAGCTGTAGGTAGTTCCAGACCAGGTCCCAGATCCCAGTGCCTCATTGCTGCCTCCCATGGAGGCTGTCCCGGGAGGAAATAGGAGATTTGTTGCTTCACAAGGGCAACTCCAGCATTGTGTAAGTGTGGCACTGCAGCTCCAGAGGCAAAGGAGCGCTGGTGCTGACTAAAAGGTACCCCACACTTTGATCTGGGGCACCCCGCCTTACCAGTCCGTCTGGGGCTTGTTTTTACCAAGGGGTGTGGTGAGGGGGGAAGAGCGTCTCCTTGCCAGCTGCCTGCGATGCACGACGCGCGCACCTGATGAAACGTGGGGATTGCCCTATCGCTCCCATCACCTCCTGAGCAGACTTGGCCAGGGGACGGGCACTCAGACCATACCACCAAAACCAGAAATGTAATTTGTATACTTAAACACATGATCTCACACCGGGTGAAATGCTGGGAGCCATATTGTGACTCCCTTTCCAGCAGGCAGCCGCCAGACGAGGAGGTCCCTTTGGCTGCAGGCACGGGCGCTTGCTCGCCTGTCCCCAGCGGGGTCTTGTAGGATGTCGAGCTCTAACATGGTGTTTCTGTGTGTGTTGGTGCAGGTCCCTCTACATCAACCTGGTGGGCCTCTGGGCGATACTGGCCTGCGCGGCCCTGTGCGGCCTGGCCCTCTACTCCATCTACAAGGACTGCGACCCGTGGACGGCAAATCAGGTGTCAGCGCTCGACCAGGTAGGGCCTCGTGTTTCAGGGGAAGGTGGTGAGGAGGCATCCTTCCTGTGCAGCCATAATAACCAGACCAGGAGGGGTTCAGGAGCCAGGGGGTTGGGAATAATGACATGCTGGAGTGCCCTTCAGGTGGCATATACCTGGAAGAAGGCTACCAGTGGACAATTCTTTGCTAGTGATGGTGCATCCTTCCCTCCTTTGGAAGCTGGGCCATCAAACTATGTTGTACCATGCTACGGAGAAACCACCTTGTAACCGACAGTGGTCTGGTCCCTAACTAGGCCCTGAGCAGCAGATTTACCCAAGGAACAAGAGCTCTGGGAGCCCATAGACTGACCAGAGTCTTTTTTTATGTGTGTGTTTATGCCTGGGATAATCATACAAGCTCTGGATAACGCCCCATGGACAATAGCTGGAAAGCCAGGAGAAGAGCACAGACAACAGAGTACCTGAGGCTGGATCACCTGGTCTTTAAGGGTAGAATAAAATGAGATACGGACAGCCAAGGTGGAAACCTGGAGGAAATTAAGTTGTTCCTGTCGGTCTATTTCTTTTGTTAGAAATTGGAAGCAAGATACTAAGAAGATCAACCTGTTGGTGAAAAAAACGGTTCACAGGAAGAAAATCTTAAAATTCCTATCTCTTTGCAGCACTCAGATCTTCCAAAGGTCAACAAATGACACGTGGTTTCCAATAAGGAAATTGTTCTTAGGTACACAGAGGTTATTGGACTGTACCTAAAAACATTTTTGTGGAGTCAGCAGCAGCCATAAGCATCTACTGTGGCACCCAAGCCCAACGGAATGATGTACAATACAGACTACCTGCTGCCCAGCGCTAGTTTCCTATACCATCGTCACTGGAAAGCAAGCCTGACAGCACGGCTATGTGCTCACTTCTGCTAGGTGGTCTGAACAGACTTTGCTCTGTCTCAAGTGGATGTTTTAGGATTTTTTTTTTTTCTGTAGAAAACCAATAAATAGTGCAAGGTGGGACGGTTCAAAATTGGAACAGCTGGGCAGAATGCCAGCAAGAAGGCTATAACAAAAATAATACAGTGACAAAAAGAAAAATTGGAGCAAGATAGTAATATTTCTTACTCTCTGGATTTTTCAGCTAATGCCATACCTAGTGCTGGATATTCTCCGAGATTTTCCAGGAGTGCCAGGGCTTTTTGTGGCTAGTGCCTACAGTGGGACATTAAGGTAACTTAATAATTTGGAACCTAGTGTCTTTTTTTTTTCTTATTTGTTAGAGCTAAAGTTACATTTATACTAGAACTTTTGCATTTCATTTCTTTGTCTAGCTAATTTTTGTTCTTTATAAAAAGCACTATAAGATCTTTTACGATGCAGCTTAAAAATCCATAGTTTCCAACAGTGGTGTTGTGAGGTCCTAGGACTCAAAGCTGTGTGGAGTTCCCTACTAGCAACGTGAGGAAACAGCTAGCCGCACATGATGTACGGCACTAACAAATCCTCCTCTCTGTGCTTTTAAAGCCCCTCTGCTATAGAAATTTTTAAGTATTATAAGTGCTTGGTTATGCAAAAGACCTACGGTTTGGGGGAATTTCCTACTGCTCATCTTTAATTTTCCAGTTTCAAACCTGCATAACTTTAAAGCCATCTCCCTTTCCTTATCACTGATCTTTAGAGTCTTGTTTACAAAAGAGTTCCTGGACTTCCAGTTGTCTTGAATGAACCTCGTGAAAAAAACAATCACTATATATTTTTACTGAAGGAGACAAATCAATCCACTTCTATCCCATAGTGGGGAATGTTTTGTTCAGCTTTCCCAAGGAGCATCTTTTAGGAAACATCGCCTCTCTTGAGGACGGCTCTGAACAATAGTAAGCAGATACAAATAAGGAAACTTATGTGATACCAGCATAATTTTTTTGTTCCAAGTACTTACAGCTACAAAATAGAGGGAACGGCCAGGATATTTGCTTTTTACTTGCTGAGGAACTGTTAGTAGCTTGCGAGAGCAAGGTACACATAGACACAAAATCACCTGGCTGGCTTTGTGCCTTAGGAGTACTGGTTTCTCTGACCCCCATAGGGAGCCTGGAATAGTTCAGTTTAGACTAGATGCCTAATTTTTCAATGACTATAATTAGATTATCTGAATCCTCCTCTGAGAGTGCATTCAAGGTGATCAGTGACCTGCATGTAGGAATTTTACCTACCCAAGTGTATATATATATACTGTGTAGATCATTTGTATATATATCACATATACCAGTAGCATTTACAGCTTAGCCACATGTAATAGATATTTTCTTTGACTTCTCCAGGCCCATCTTTTCATCAAGATTTGCCTTGTCTTTACTAAGAGCAATTATTTTAAACAATTTCTGTAAGCTATTAACTGCATCACCTAGAATACAGCAGTTATTTTAGTTTTCTGACAGTGTTCTAGACAGTGGCAGTTTCTCTCTGCTGGTAACATGTCTGTTATCTATGATTTCAGCTTCTAAGATAAAAACATTGTATAAATCTTGCCTTCTGTAGTACAGTGTCCTCCAGCATCAATGCTCTGGCTGCTGTGACTGTCGAAGACCTCATTAGGCCGTACTTCAAATCCCTCTCTGAAAAGAAGTTGTCATGGATTTCCATGGGGATGAGTATGTCTGGAAAAATATCTTTTCCACTTTTGTTTTACGAAGTGAGGGCTTGATTCAGATCTCGCTTACGGCAGTGTAAGTCAGGAGTAAGTGCATTCTCACCAATAGGACTACATTGGCGCAATACTTGGGGGAGAGGAGATCAGCTGTGTAGGTTTTACACAGAATGGGGAACAAGCTATTTAAAGTGTGCGTAAGGGAAAAAAGAAGCCATCTTTTTTAATCTTTAAGCAGGAAAGATGCACTGCATCTCTATTCAGTATTGATCTGCCATACTACAAAGCCAAATGTCTTAGACTGAAACACCTGTTATTTTTCTTCCATCTGTCAAAAATTAGAAGCATAGGAAAAAATTTTGTAATGAACCTTCTGAACTGGGTGATACGTGAGCAATAGCATTGTGTCCCAATAAAAACTTCACGTCTTTTCTGACACGCTCTCAGACCCTCAGTCTGTTTAGCCCCTCTGTTTAATGTAGCTCAAAGAGCGTCAGAATTAGGCTGAGCAGATGGTTTTAATCTCTGAAGTGCAATCGCCATCTCTGCTAATTTTACTGTCTGTGACCAGCTGCAGGTGTAGCCCAAGACAGCGTTTGTAGTAAGAGTGGAAAAACCAGAGTCCCAACATGGTGTCATAGCCCATACCGGTGAGCACAGCAGACTGGTGGCAGGTGACAAGTATTGAATATTTTCACTTGAGAGCAGTTTCTTAGACATTATTGCAAAGAATGTGTGTGCCAAAATTGTTGTTGGCCTTATCATGCGTTGACTGACACATCACATTAAACAGTGGGATTAATCTATTGCATGTGCAGCGAAACTCAGCAGGGGTGGAGGTGGAAAAAACAAATAAGCTAGTGTTACGGGTCCTGGGAAGAGAGACACTATGTCCTGGTGACCTGGGATGTTCTTTGTCGCGGTGCCAGCTCCCAGTAATCTGCCAGCATTTACTTTCTTGCTCCGAAGACTTTAGACTGAGAAGCAAAAATCATTCCCTTGAAATAAGGATTATGACACAGGGGATTAGCTGAGAAATATGAACAATACATGTGGTATTGCCACTATGACTAATCCATATGGCTGCCATTTATTAACTAATCTTTAGAAATACACAGGAAGAGGATTTTGTCAAGTTTGTGTGATCTCCTCTTAATGTAAACAGAAACTTGACCTTTTGGCCAATTCAGACTCTCTTAGAAAAAACCTTGATGCTATCAGGTTTGCTTTGAAGATGTCAGGGGTCATGCTGGGTTAGACAGAAACATTTCCATTAGTGATTTTCATACTTTGGCAGATTTACACATCGTTCTGCCTTTCCCACGCAGGCCTGTTTTATGGCGGAGTCTGCATCGCGATGGCTGCACTGGCATCTCTCCTGGGAGCCTTGTTGCAGGTAGGTGTCAGACCGCTTTTTCGTGCCTGTGTTGAATGACCCAGAATGAATTATGTAAGAAAATAATTGCTGGATACCATTATGAGATTAGGTTTTATTCTTTGTTGTGTACTGGCCTCAAACAGCCCATGGCTCAGCCTCTGCTTTAAGCGCCCATGTAACTATACCAAGTCCTGCCAGCTGAGTACGCACCAGTCAAAAAAACCCTCGTAATTCCCTTCTCAACACCTTCCTTTCTTGCCATGTTGGAGGCTTTAACTGTTTTGCACAGCACCTGATAGCAGACTCTCTTCTTTCCTTAGGCAGCACTCAGTATTTTTGGCATGGTTGGTGGCCCCCTTTTAGGACTGTTTGCCTTGGGAATCCTCTGCTCCTTTGCAAATGGAATTGTAAGTAGAAATTTAAAGCCCTGTTCATCCAAAACTCATTGATAATTTTGGGCATCTCCTTCCCCCTCTCCCCTCAGTAATTTTATGTTGGGCAGCAAGGGACATGTGTTTGATGCTTTCCATGAGGACATTTCCCCTTGCACCCTTTCCTCCTTATTCCAAGGAAGTGAAGAACAGGACTGTATAGGAACTTGAATTTCTATCCTATGAAGAGATTTACATGAACATAGTGTGTGTGTGGGGCAAAGTCTGAATAAAAGTGGAACTTTGTCAAGGATTTCTGGAAAGCACAGTGTTAGAAGCAGGGAACAATGTATCTTGACAACCAGTAGACTCAGAGGATCCTCGCCTGTCTGTGCAAAAAGAGGGTCAGGCTGGGAAAATGGGGCTCAAGTACTTGCAGACTGAATCGGAGTGTTCTCAGAATGCTTCAGTATCATGAAATTATCATTTCCAGAGGAAAAAGTTATTCCATCAAAAAATAGATTTGACAAACTTTGGGAATATGGTCCATGGGTTAGTCTAATAGGATTGCTATTTAGTAAGGTTCACAAATCACTAATCTTTATGTCTTTGCAGTTGCAAATTTTATGTATGTACTAAAAAAAAAATAAAAAAATAATCACTATCTGTCAGTGAAAAAAAAAACCCACCCTGAAGTAGAAAAGACTTTTGCAAAAACAGATCACATGAGAAAAAGGAAGAACTGTTTCTGTATTTGTTCAAGGAGGGACTCAAATAAAGCAGTGTTTTCCCATATACCATGCAGCCCAAAGATGTCCTTTGACTGTAAAGGCATAGTGGCAAAATAAAGAGGAATGCTCAGGAGCTGTGAGTAAACACTGTATTTTCCAAAAGGGGAATGAAGTAAACTCCTCATCTCTGCCCAGCTGTATATTTCATTTTTGCTATGGAGCCTACAGTTTAGGTTACCTTGACTGTTTCTTACTCATCTAGGTGTTGGTTTTTTTAGATATCCTTTTACCTTTCATGTAAATCCAAGTTTAACTTTCTGTTTTGCAGGGTGCATTTGTGGGTCTTGTCAGTGGCTTTGTTATTTCACTTTGGGTTGGAATCGGATCTCAGATTTATCCTCCGCTCCCAGAGAGGACCAAGCCACTATATCTCTCAACTGCAGGCTGTAATATATCCTCAGTAAATTTGACGTCAACAGAAAACCCGTTAACAACAGTCTTCACCACACCAACTGCAGAGAGGTATACAAGTTCATCATATGCGATCAACAAAACATGTATTTGTTTTAAAGCAACACGAACATCTGCCTAGCATCTGGGTTACTATAATTATCCCTTCCTGGTTTACCTACCAGGCTGTTTAAGATGAAGCAGTTTTCTCCGATTTTTTTTTTTTTCCTGTCAGAGTGGAGTTTGTCTGAGTTATCCCAGAATAGAAGTCAAAGTGAATCTTCCTACTGATCTGAAAAGCTCTCAGTTCAATATTTGAGTCAAAAGGCTTGGATATACCTTACCGGGATCCACAGTGCCAAAGAAAGCATAACATTTATAGTTATTGGATTAACTTCCACAGTCTGTCACATGAATTAAAGTAGTAGGCAGTTAAAGGGCAATTTGCCAGCTTAACAGTTACACCTACAACAGGTTGCCTGTGCAGAAAAAGTTCTATCCAGGAAATTCAGAAGAGGGCATAATCCATATGATGGGCAAAATATAGGGGATTTTTCTCACCATTGCAATTACCATATATCTTTGGACAATCACAGTTATGAATGACAATATAGGGAACAGCAGGACCAGGAAGAAGCTGAACACGCACAATTCTAGGGATTCCCAATCCTTACACCTTAGAGCACTTTCCAGTCAACAGGAAACCTAGTACACACGTGGGTGCCAAACATCCAGTTTCATATACTGCATCTCTCACACGGGGCCTCCAGCATTGCTCATGGCAACAGAGCGTGTTGTCAGGGAGAGCAAAATAAGGTGTAACCTGAGGTGTGGCAGTTTAGAACTGCACATGGCTGATTTCCTACTTTTTGTGTGTGTGTTTCCCCTCCTTTAAATAATGTCCCCCCTTGTAAAGAAGCTATCCCTTCATCTGGGTAGCTGGAGTGCTCAGCTCCACGCTAGGTTCCTAGCGGAGACAGGACTGTCCTGTTTTACCTGCTCTGTCCCATGCGTGGCCTCGCTGTACTGACCAGTCTCCTCCTGTACGAAGGAACTTGTCCTGCAAATTTTAGAACAAAATTTTAGTGCACGTTTTATTGTATGCAGGTAGTTCAAGACTACCGGGTCACTTAGGTCAGAAGTAACTCTCTATTTATGTGCTGCCTGGAAACAGACAACATTTTGAAGTTGCTTGGAATAGAGATGCAGAGATTAACACTTTTCTGCTCTTTTTCAGGCCTGCCCTGGCAGACAACTGGTATTCCTTGTCTTATCTCTACTTCAGTACACTTGGGACGCTTATCACAGTAATTGTGGGAATAATTATCAGCCTCCTAACAGGTACTAGTTCCAGAGCTGTGATTGAATATGTCTTAGATCTCTTCCGAACTACGATGACCAGAGAGCTGTCATTGCCACAGGAAGTGCCAGTGACCTTATTGCAATTGTGTAAATGTTACCATCCTAAATCTCATTTTGTCCCTTCAGCCCTTCTACATCCCACTCTTGCTCACAGCAAAAGTTACTTCAAATTTCTAAGGAAAAAGAAGGTTCAGCAGTTTTTTTTAACCTGAGGGCTGAAAAAAATAATAATATAAGACATCTGTCTTTCCTGTTTTATTAGATGCCAGCAGGGGCTGGAGGTTTAAGGGTTGTCCCTGAACATGGCAACAACTCCAAGCAAGGAGATACACCCATGCTTCTAGAGGACAAAAGCAGTTTTGAGTGAGTCCAGCGCACTCAAGGGTTATTGTCTGCACCTGTATAGTGCATGCTTTTCACCACATTCCCCAAGCACGTACCTAAAAGCTGCAGACTCCGTGCATGGCTACATTAGCTTCTTTCTCAGTTTCCCTGTACTATTTGTGCAAGGGCAAAAAGCAGCACCCCACGGGTAAGAATGGGGACTTCAGTTCCAGCCCATGGCCTCAGCACTTTTGCATCTAGGTGAGATGCAAAGCGTGCCTTTCATCCACTTCATGCATGGCAGAAACAGGACTAAAGCAGCTGCTCTCACAGCTTTCCCCAGTGTGCCCAGCCGGATTCCTGGGACTCATCTTTGAGGCTGTCTGTTAGATTTCAGGCCTGTTAGTCTGACCTACAACTACTCCAAGACTATGAACCTCCAAACCCAGCAGACAAACTCACTTCCATTACCTTCCCTGTGCCTTGCAACTAAGAAGCACAAGATACACTTCTACCATTTTCTTTTCCTTGTGAGTTTCTAGAGGATTTGCTCCTCCCCTTTCTTCCCATCACAAGCTTTTCCCATTGCCATAGCGATGCTTGTAAACAGGTTTTGCTTCTTATGAGGTTGGGATCAGGTCACCCACAGGCCATGAAACAAAATACAAAAACTGGGCAACTCTGCAAATCCAGATGAGAAATTGACAGGACCAGGACCCCCCCCCCCCCCCCCCCAAAAAAAAAAACCTGACCCAACCACACTATCACCCTGCCTTTTGTGGCACAAGATCCTATTTAAGCCTCAGGTGGCAATCACAGCTAATTCCTAGCACCTGCATCTCCTTTCTTCCCCACACACATTCCTCCCCCCCAAGGACAGTTAATCTTCCATGCCTTAAAAATGCCCAAATGTCCCATTAACCCTCATTCCCCTACCTTGGGGCTGCCCTTAAATAGCTCACTATAAAAATTGCTGGAGATAGGAGTTTTGCTGATAGGGAGCTAAGGACTTGGACTTGGGCTCCAGGGCAGCCCTTAGTACCACAGCTCCTGAATTAGCAGGGTGGTCCCAGATATCATTGTATGGGATTCATCCTTTTCTGATGATTGCCTCAGGTTTTTTACACAATAAGAAATCTGAGGAGGATCTAGGAAAGTCTGGGAAATGGCTAAGGCATTTCAAATGGACCTTGAGGGATCATTTTATATTTTGAGAGGTGCAGTGTATACATCATTGGGAAGAAATGATCCCTAAGGCCTGTGATTGCTTGATGGCTTTTGCTGCATGACTCTGTCCTGCTCACCTGGCCTGGTGCCCAGAGCTGGGCTCTGACATATCATTTGCTTGTGGAAACCTGGCTGATTGAAACCTGCCTATTTTGCAGGAGGACTAAAACAGAACACAGATCCTAAATTCCTGCTGACCAAGGAAGATTTCCTGTCCAACTTCTCACGGTCTAAATCTGAGACAGTAAGTGGAATTATGCGTCTCTGATTTAAATCAATCTTTCCTCCTGGGGGAGGCCAGTCCCTGGCTTATTTTTTCCCATGAGGATGAAGAGCCCCTGACGCTGCCTGATGTGACTGTCTGCTTTAAGGCAGTAGCAGAGCACAAGGCTGGTAGGATTAAAGCAGCTGGCATAGGCAGGGAAGCTATGTTCGGCCGCAGCTTGACTTCAGTGAACAGCAGAGCAGCAGCTGAGACAAGAGACAGTTGTTCTCCGGGTTTCTGCCAAAATACTCCCTTACTAATGTCTTGGAAGCTGGCCTAAGGCACGCTTTGGGCTCAGCAAGCTTCCTTTGTTTGTAAACATGTGTTCTCTAAAGTCTGGATTTTTTTGCTACTTCAGCTACTGTTTGAGAGAAAACATTTCTAGTCAGTGTATCTATTCCCTAACTCTCTCCCTAAGATATAAGAAAATGGGAGACATTATTGGGTAATAGCTTCCTTTAGTAAGGAGAATATAGGGGAAATTTGTTTTGCTTTGTTTTGTTTTTAAATAAACTATAGATCACTTTTCAATCAGTATCACCAGGATGCTGAACATTCAAGCTCAGCTTTGTTCCGTGCTTTTGGGTGCTGCAGTACAGGCAATGATCATATCTTTGAGATGGTCCAGTTTGCAAAATGTTTTTCCTCCATGATGACAACTCCTTTTAGTATGGTCTCATGTATTTCAGCCTCTGGATCTGAACACCAGGGAGAGGAAGGGATTTTTACAATACTATTGTAATGCTGTTTGCCCATGTCAGGACTGGAAACCAGCTCTCCAGTTATTGTCGTTCACTGTCTTTAATGGGACAACGTCTGTTTTCGCTATCTGAGAATTTAATCCCTGAAGACTTTTGGAAAAAAGCACCCCATCCGCATGGAAGTTAATGTCCACAGCCATACTATTTTATTCCCAGAGTCAGAAACAAGTGTCTGCCTGGTTATACAGCTGGGAGCTGGATAACAAGTAGTTGGCATCACAAATCATGCAGAAAGTCGTTGAGAAAAAAATCGGGGGGAACAGAGCAACTTCCTGTACATGAAGAGCTCAGCGTCTCATTGTGTTTAACAGAGATGGAACATCAAAGCAATGATGCATGTTAATATGCTCGTTGTGTCAAAGATGGGGCAAGGACCAAGGGTTGGGAGTGAATAGCTCAAGGACCTGTTGGGGACAGATCGCTAGACATGAAAACAGCAATTAGAACTTTACACGCCCAAAACTACTTTAAACGCTTTGCAGGACAAGAACATTTTATGCGACAAGAACGTTTTGCACAACTAGTACCTTATGCAATAAGAAACTTTCCATGCCCCTAGAAAAATACCAGCTACTACAATGAGTAACAACGTACGCTCTGTCAGCAACCAACATGTGTTTTCCTGCAAGGCATCCTGTATGTCAGGCCTGACTCCGCTGGCATGCAGGTCAGAGAGAGGAAGACTGTTTCTTCCACTTCACAGCATGGCTTTTGTCTTTTGTTTTTTAGCAAGAGAAAGTGGAAGTGCTGGCCTGCAACCCGTTTACCGAGGCAGCGGAAGGAACTGACAATCCTGCTTTCAGCCACATTGAAATGGATGTTGCAAGCAATAAGGACAAAGTCAATGGCCTTCATATATGACATGGGGCTATGTCAGCCCACGAGGACAGTTTTGTTCACGTAAAGCACCGTTGACATTCCTGTGCCGGGTCAGTTACCAGTCCTGCTTGGGTCATGGGCAGGCGTCTGCTGAGCTTCATGGCACTGTCACCCTTGCATGACCTTGACATAAGCCAAGAAAGGAATCAAGTCTTTCTTGCACTTCCTTACTCTGTCTCTCTCACTCTGGGTCTTGGCGACAGGGCTTAAGGCAATGTTTCTATGTGAAATATTTGCCTGATATTCTTGAGCCTCCTGGAAAATATCTACTTTTAATCTCAGTTCACTCTCAGAGTAAATTTTTTATTTGGTAAGAGCACTGTTCCCCCAGACATGGCTGTTTTTCTGGTTTGTTTTTTTTTTCTTCTTTTTTCTTTTAAGGCATTAAAAACATGAAGAGATTAGGGCTACGGGACTTTATCATATTGCTAGAACTAGTGGGTATTTTTTTAGTACAGGAGGTGTATTTAGTGCCATCTGGTTCCTTTGTAGAACGGATCCTGAAAGCATATTTATTTGGCTGGTTTCATCATATATGTTTGTTTTTATTAAGCCACTTGTTCCCTGGTTACCTGCGTCTGTTCCTCTGTGGTCACTGGTGGAAGCTACATGAGTGTCTTTGGTGATGGGTAGAGGCAAGAGTCAGTAATATCTTTCCCTTCACGCCCCATCTCCCTCTTCTGCCATGTCTTGCTCTTACAGAGCTGGTCCTTGTGAAGGAAATGAGCTATTTGGGCTTTATATTCAATGCCATATAGCAGAACCACAGTAGTCTTCTACTTCTTGCCCCGTGTGCTGGCCTAGGACCACCCTTGCACTGGGCTGGGCGTAGTGCTGCAGAGATGTTAATGCAAGAAGGCGGCCCTCTTTGCCGTACTGGACAAGAGGGAAGGCCGCATCTGCAGTTGCCACTGCTGTTACCTGCACAGATGAAACCTCATGTAGCCATTGGTGTTCGTGCAGTCCCTGTTGTCATTTGGGTGATTCACGTTCAAGGTTGAGATCAGGCGAGAGTATGCTGCGTGTTTGTGCAGTCCGCCAGGACGGGGAGGAGATCGCAGAGGCTGTCATTTGGTGAAGGCTTCTCCAGGGCTGCCGGGCATGGGATGGCTCCTGTGGCTGGGCTGCCAAGAGAAGCTGAGCAGCGTGTCCACTCCAGACCGTGCACTGTACTTGTGGTTTGGGTGGGTGAATACCCCCATTGCTTCCTTACCTTGTGTGCTTTCTGGTGCCGCAGGGAAGAGACTCTGACCCACTGTGTTGGTTTTGTACTGCAGACTTTTTGCTATGGCTATACATGGTTGGTTTAAAACTCCTCTACAGCAGCACAATCAAGTTGAAAAATAAAAGCCATTGCCGGGAAGTGGAGCCGTGAAGTTTATAAAGCAGTCATGCTTGAGAATCAAATGAAAAACTGACTGTGTGTCTTAAATGTTTTCTAAAAGTTAAGCTGCATTTGTGCAAGGTGCTGAGCTGCTGTAACGTGGAATATGACACAGTGCTAGTTTATGTACCTTGACTGGCACCCTTCAGCATCTGAATCGATTTGTTCCATGCCCTTGTGACAGAGGGCACTTGATGATCTACTGCATGAGATAAACTGACAGGATCAGAAAACGTTAGGAAGGAAAAATGGACTCCAAGGAGCAGACCTCTACTAGAGGAGGACAGGCCAGACAGACACTGCACAGGTTGCCACCAGGGCCATGTCTCCATCAGCTAACCCAGTGCAAAACTACGAGATGGAGGCAGGTTTCCCCTTTGCCTTCTGAAGCAGTGGTTTGCATGATCCAATGCAGAATTTAGGGCCAACCCCTTGTCTCCCACTCCTCTGTTGCAGGTCCGTCACCAGGTAAGTGCCTACAGCCACTGCGTGGAAGGGCTGTGAGCAATCAGGATAGATCCCATGAGGTGTGTCTTGTGTCCATATATCTAAGACCCGAGACAAACAATAGCATCCTGAATAAAGTCTTCTGGGATTGAGGTCAGAGGTCTTTGTTCTGGGACTATCCTAGTCACTCTGAGACAACTAGTCCATGGAGTGAATGAGCTGGCTAGCATAACAGAGCTATGAAGCTGCGGAAGAGAAGTGCAGCTCTTCCAGCCTTGTGCCTTCTCTTCATGACACGGAAACAGATAACTGCCTTTTGTGCTACAGAGTAGTTCTTGAGCCTTAGAGTATAATAACTGGTACTTACTAGATACTTCCAATCCATAGCTCTGAAAAAGGGTAAGTGCAGGTATCTCCGCTCTGCTGCAGCGTGCTGAAATGAAGTGAGCTGGTGTGCCTCGGCGTACCTGTGCTTGGTAAGCTGTGGACAGAGAGAAGAGAGGCCCACAGCCAGCCCTTGACCTGTATCACCTGCTGGGATGGCTACAGCCCTCCCAACACGCACGCTGAACTCTCATCTGAATGTTGCTTCTCGGGAGGGTGACTGATCGCTGCTGTGTGAAACAGCATCAGCATGGCCTTCGTTGCATCGCACTGCGCCAGGATGGGTGTTGCGCCGTAATTGATACTGCTTTAAACTGTCCTGGATGATCTGTGACTTCTGCCCAGTTTGTTCATGAAGACTAATCTTCCCAGTTATGTAGCAAAATGTAGCACCACAAAGGTGTTTGTTTTTTTTTTCTCAGGGCTTTGAATTCCCATAGTTGTTTAAAACAGAGAAAACACATAAATGACCAACTTATCTTCACTTACTGAAGTCACTGTTTGAGCACTGAGCAGTCATTTAACTCTAATTTTGGTATGACGTGAAGGTTTGGGCCAGGTGATATCTATTCGTCCACAATGACAACGTCAAGATGAGTTTTCACAGGGGAGAATATCTTGCTGTAAGAGGTTTAGAGACAAACATTCTTAACCTTTGCAGCTGACCCCTGCAGCTACCCCATTTCTTGCTAACTAACCTCCCATGATTGCTGCAGAGCTACAAAGTGACTCTTTCTGCTTTACTTTTTTTCTATATGCTTCTTATTCTAATTGACAGCACTAATTAAAGCAATTCATTAATTTTGAATAATATTTTCTCTGGGATCATATACTGTCCTTTGCTAGCTGGACTCTCAGCCAGGGCCTTGTCAGTGTAAAAGCAGCAAAATAATTCTTGGTGTCTCCATCACATTCTTGCACGCTGATCCTTCGTCTCTCCCAGCTACAAGCTCACCCGACAAAGAAATGCAGGATGCTCAAGGCTGATTAATTCCGTGGGAGTGGGAGCACTCCACACTGTCCAAATTACATGCAGCATCTAGCAGGGTCAAGAGACAAAACAATTAGGAACATTGAAAAAGAACTAAAACCAGGACAGGAACAATATTTGCCTATGTGAATACACGAAGGATCTACAGAGAGAAAGTAGGGATGGATTTTGGTCCTTTTTGGTCTGCATTTAAATTTGCTTCCAGCTGATTGGTCTGTTTGCTTTCTGAGCAATTGGGTAAAGAGAAAATAACTCATGAATGCCAAACAGCAAATATTTCATATGCATAATTTATTTTAAAGTTTATTGCGTCACATTATACAAGCATTAAACATGGCTTTATGTTAATGATTTTTTTTAAAGTGTGAAAACTTGACATTCTTCTCCATAGGATTTTTCTATTTACAAATAAACAATCTCTCTATATACTTTTTATATATATATATTATATATATGGTAAATAACATAACTCCCCTCAGAAAGATTTAAAATAAAAAAGAACTGATTTGTAAACAGGGTTTCTGTTGCAGTATTTGGTGGCTTGAACGCAGATGATGTTCTATACCTAGGCTTTTTCTGTTGTCAGAGTGTCCAGGTTGTTCATTTACGTTTTTTATTCTAAGATCTGTAAAACCAACATGGGACGGAATGCAAAAAATGTAGCAAACAGGCTGAAAAACAGTCCCAATATACAATATTTTTTTTTCCTTGGTTTTAAAAACTGGCGTGTAACTGCTCATGAAGTACATGCTTGCTGTCAAGGGTGGTCTATGGAGATCAATCCTATGCTGATTGCAAGATGATTTCACAGTAAATCCTTTGATGTGTGCTGTCCTGCTTGCTATGTAAAATGTCTGTGGCATGCATTGAGGTTGCATTTTTTCTCATTCCCTTGAAGGTAGTGCTCTTGTGGAGCTGGAATAAGTAAACAACATATAGGACGGTCACCTGGAGGTTTAAACAAAACCCATCATCAGATCAGAAAGAAGGGAATGGCATAAATTTGCTACCTAGAGACCAGTAAAATTCCATTTTTTATTATTATTAGCCTATTATTTGTATTATATTTTCCTGGTTAATGAAATAAATAAAACGGGGTCATCTGTCCTGAGTGTTCTGCTGTATAGCTTTGAAGGACTCAAGGGAAATCTATTCTGCAGACCAGCAGCACAGAAACCTCGGTGGGTTGACTGGTCAACGTTAAGCGACAGAAACGTGCTCGGGGTCTGCCTGGCAGGTCAGATGCCCTTTTCAGCATCATCTCAGCAGCACAAGCTTGGGAAGCAGCCAACTCATGTTCTCATTTAGAGCAGAACGGGACACGACTTCTAGCAACATGTTGTCATGAAAATTCAGCATAATGTAGCCGTGTTGAGAACTAGTCTCAAAAGCAATTATTGCCTATTGTGTTTCTGCTGCACTTTATTTGTTTTGGCACATTATATTGCGGTAGTTCCTCTGGAGCGGAAGTGAGTTTATATTCTACGAGGTTTCAGCTCAGTTCTCGGAAGTTATTGATATCTCTATTGACAAAGCTGTATCTTACTGCAGGAGTTTGCAAAGGTTCGCACTCATATGGGTGACACTGATTTTACGCATGACTCGTGTCTCGCTTTACTACTTAGCAAAGAGTTTTTAAGCTTTTTTCATCTGTTGTTTTAGATATTAAACAGAGGGTATGCAAACTAATCCAATCGCTCATGTGAAGTTGGTCTGAATGTGATTTTGCACAGCGATCCTGCCCGAGAGTCCCCAGACTGCAAGTGCTGCACACGCCCATAGGTGGTGGATAGCAAATACTAACCCCTCTGGAATGCGTGTATCAGAGGATGACATGGCCTGATCCCCACCCCCTATTTACAGAGACAGAAATACCCCCATTTCTCCACTGCCCACATGGGCTGTGTCCACAGCGGCTGTAAGCTGAAGCAAAGATGAACAAGTTCACTTCCTCCTTAGGCAGGCATGATACACCCCGCAACCACTAGTCGTGTTCCCCGCTCAGTTTGGCACCAAGTCAACAGAGAACAGATCAATCCTGAAATTTCTTCAGTGCTTATGTTGCCTCACGGGGCCTTTAGGCCTGGGCCAGGAGCACCTGAGAAATGGGAGCTGCTGTGACATTTATCCCCTTCATGTAGGCTGATGGGTGACTACTGGAGGAGGTTCCTTGCTGCGAGGAAGCAAAGTGTAGGCAGACAGTAGCTACAGAGATGAGGGTGCACACATTTTCTTCCACCCCTCTCCTTCCTCAAGCCATATTACCTTTCATTAAAACCTTCCCCCCCGACACAGAAATAGCAGTTCTCCCTTGCAGTGGAAGGAAGTTAACAGATCTAATTTGGCAATATGGATTCTTGGTGCAAGTAGTCCTGATGTCTTGTGGAGGTTGAGGCATCCATCCATAGGGTCTTGCATTGTGTGGTCTGTCCAGAAGGGCAAATGCTAGCCCTGCTATCACTATCGAATGATTTCCAGGAGAACTTGTAGAAACAACTTGCTGAATTTTCCTCTCTCTTAAATATCTTCAACTAACAAGGTCACAATTCCTAAGATTTCTGAGAAAACTATAATTTTTATGGAGTTCCAGTTATTTGGAAAAGGGCTAAGGAAATGGATCAGATGTAGTATTTTGTATCTAGCTGTATCTTCACCAGGAAACAGGCCGCTTGGTTTCTTAGAGTCTTGGCTTTTCAACTTCTTTCTTCGTATTGTGGCTGATTATGCCACTGCACATTCTGCAAGAATTTCAGTGTTATCACTTTGAGGCAAGAGGTGGTAGAGCTTTCAAAACACTCAGCGTTTTGATTCATGTCGCTCCATCCAACACTCCTGCAGTCTTCAGACCTACAGCTCCCCTATTTTGGGTTAACAATCTGGGAAATTTTTAATTTCTTAATGCTAAAGAATTTGCAAAAGGATACAGACAGTCGCCCATTTTGCGCAAATCTAATTCCGCAGCCTGTGTAGAATTGCTCTGCATGAAGGATTTCAAGCTATTTCGTACTACAGTCTGTTGTTTTATTTTTCCCCTCCACCCCTTCATAGATAACGGAAGGATGAATAAAGAAAATGTTACAAGTGTAGGCATTCTGGATGACTGTGTTCTTTCGCTCTGCTGACCTTGTTCATCCATTGTTTTTTTTTTTTGGTTTTACTTATGCAGATAAGTCTTTAAGACACAGTCCGTCTTCTGTTATGTGTATCATACACCCTAATTCCTAACGAGGTCTCAATGTGATCTTGCAACACAAATACACAGGCCATTCTGGGCAAGATGCCCTAGCCTGATTTGTTTCCTTCAGGGCCCAGACAGTCCTATAGCTAAAAAGGCACGGTTCAAATCTTTAAAACGTATTACCAACTTTTCACAGTATCATTTTCAAATAAATGACCCTACAGTTAGATACCTCTGGCCACATTTAGATGCTTGTCTACCTGTCAGCACTTCTGCACACCTAAATTTTTCAGCGTTGCTAGACCAGTTGATTAGACTCATGATCAAGCATCTCCTCCTAAAAAATACTTCAGTATTGTTGGAGTAATGGAAATGGTCCACATATGTGACCTTAACCCACGGTAAATGCAAGCTAACACAGTTTAGTCCACTGTGGAAGAGGGCAACGTTGCCACGCACGTGCTGCAGGTGGTGGCCGCACACGTGGACAGGTACTGCCGTGTTGCTAACGCGCAGTCACTGGTTATGAAGTAGCAACTTTGTCATGAGAACGAGCCATAAGATCACTGAGTTCTGTAAAGCACTGTAAGATATATACCGCTTTGAAGTTCAGGGCCTTGAATTTAAGTCAGGGCCTGGGAACTTCCTGGAAAGAGTGCAGAGACTTAAGCATTGGTCTGATCTGCTCATGCTGACATTAGCTCTGGAGAAGACTAAGTCTTGCAAGACCGCTAATTTCAAAAGGCTTATGACAATATGCACCCTCTTAAACATGGGTGCACACGTGCAAAGTGCACACAGCATCGACTGACTATTCCTTTCAGTGCACTTTCCACTGTAGAAAACCAGGAAATTTGTATAAACAGAATTCCTATCTTCTTTTAAGCAGTTTCTTCCTCACCCCGTCATGGCCACTCATTGTGATAAGATTTTCCGTTCTTCTTCCTTTCCTTCCGCTCTTTCTGCAGACGTTCCAGTTCAGCTTCATACATCATTTCCTGAATCAGGTACTTTTCTCTCCTCATCCGATCTCTCAGATCTTTTGGGAGATCTGGGATTAAGTAGGAAATCAGGTGCTTTATGCAAAAGACAAGGTGCTGTGAAAACAAAAAGGGATGAAAAATGAAAATCTTAGCAAGAAAACAAGTACTTTCTGTATCTTCTGAAAATCCTCTCCTTCCAATCCACAAAAAGATGCTGTGTTAGAACTAAATATACTACTAAATTTGAAGAAACCAAACCACAAAGATTTTCCCCCACAAAAACTCCATCCAAAGGGAGTGGAGTATGGGTCTCAGCAAAGGTTAAGAGCAGCTGCGTTCAAACAAAGCCTCAAAACTGTTGTATGACCTGTGTGCTCAAAGCCCTGAGGCCAAGCTTTGCTGTAAGGTTGCTTGGGCAGAGCCTGGTGTTAGTGGATTGTGCTGCAGGAAGAGGAGGATCAAATGATATAGTACTTCCCCGTTACGAGAAAACCCTTGCATCAGTATTGGAAACGATGAATTACCTATGCAAAACAAAACATTTTTTCTTATGCTGCGTCTCTCATCCAAAGTCATATTGCCATTTACTAAATATCACAATTAAATATGAGGTAACTGATCCTTTGTCCCTCACGTTTTAGGCATGCCACGGCAAAGCCTGAGTGTGATGGGGGAGGGTTGCTTGAGTGTCCTTTTTTGTCTGATCAAAGATGCTGCTTGGAGATTTACTCACTCCACTTCAGAGGAGGAGCAGAGAAACAGAAAAATCCTCCATCTCAGAAAGGACATTCATTCCAGATTGGAGAAATAAAGGTATTTCTTCTTCTCCAAGCAGAACTCTTACTTTGAGAGCCACTGAAAAGAAAATGTAACATGTTTTCCCACTTATTCTTCCCTCATGTGAAATAAACCCACAATATTTTTATTGCTGGGGTTTTTGCCAAACCTAAAAAAAAGAGAAACAGCTGCTTCTGTCAGGATGTAATTGAATGCTCGGTTTAGCCTGGACAAATAATTCCTTTTGCAGTCATTCGAAATACTTGTGTTCGGTTTTGAGGGAGGTCAAGATAGCCAAAATAACCATACCCACTTCCTCAGTGACAAAAAGGCGTCTGAGCTTGGGTAGTTACTTAATTTATGAAAAAACCTACCTTGAATCACTTATCTCTTAGTGCCATCTTTTGCTGCAATTGCTGTAGCAATCACAATACACCCATTAGTGTTCTCCACAGAGAAAGACAGTCATGGTTTCTGCTGCAATTACTGCTTTCGTTTCATAGATATAGTTAAGGAAACAGTTTGCAGTGCCAGTAAACAGTGGCTCCTGTTGAGGGAGACACCTATGAGCCAGCCTATGACTCTGGCTGGGGCAAAGCAAAGTCAATTCTCTCGTGCAAGTATTGGGCAGACACAAGAAGCTGTTCCACAGCTGGTCACTAATTTGGCTGGGCACTGAGACTTCAGCAGGGCTGATTTTTCTTGCGTTGGTTATCTTTGCCCTTATGCCATGCTGCCGAGATGCCAAGTGTGTATCCAGCAGCCAGGCTCTCTTCAACCTTAAAACCGCTTAGGGGGACCTGCCAAGGCCATTCTTGTAGTCCTTTTTGGAGATAGATACCCTGGCTCTCAGTACCGACAGCTCAAGAAACAAAGAAGAGATCAAGCCCAGCAGGCCTCTGTCAAATCTTTTTTTCTTTTTTTCTTTCCCTTAATGTTGCCCTGAGTATGGCAGAGATGATGGAAGAGCTGATCTCCTTAGGACCAACCCCTCATTAGTTAGCCCAGCGTGGAGGAAGGAGAGAGCCCAGCCTGCAGTGTCATGTTCCCCCTTTGCCTGGGAAGGGCTGAAAATGACAGTCAGGGGCAATTCACTGCAGACCTTCGTGCTTCTGCTGAGCCACCAAGACATCTCTATGCAAGAAACAATCTAGACAATGTTTCCCCATCACCTCTCCTCTAACTCAAATGTTTCTGTGATCCAAGGAGGTGCTTCGAAAGCTCAGTTCAGATTGAATTTACACAGTACTGTGAGCCAGAAATGCAGTATGTGCTCATGAACAATATGCCAATAACTTAACGGTGATTACGGCTTCCATATCTGTGTTGGATGTTCTGTTGCTATGATTTCAGAGCAGAGGATTGCGTAAAGAGTTTTTAAAAATCATTTGTTCCCTATTTGGCTTCTTCACAGTGTAAAAGGCATTTCAAACTGCTTGTGCTGGAGAGATGCTAAGGCCCTGGTTTCTGGCAGGGATATTCAGGCACCTGAAATTCAGGCATTAAGAACTGCATTTTGTTTTTCAAATGATCTCATCCTATTTACCTACCCTCCTGTCTCTCTTTTTCAAAGTCAGCATGGGACTACCGGTCGTGTGAAGATGGTATTATCTTCTCTGGTTGTCTTAAAGATTTCTGAGATACTGACAGTAAGTACTAATATTATGAACATTGGCAAAGGTATCGAATCCTTTTCATTGTCATCATCTTTGTGGTGCTAATCATTGTGGGGAAGTGAATGGTACTAAAAAAATAGAGAAAAAAGCTAGATGTGTAAATACTGTAAGTTAAATCATTTTAATTTTTCAGTTCAGATTTAATCTTTCTTCTCCTGTTTCTTCACTCCTTCCTCACTAGTTAGCATGTGGCTTCCCAGCCTAGCCAGGATACGAATGCCAAAACTCAGGAAGTAAATAAAAGCTTCATTTATTCCCCCTCTTTCCAAGTCACTGTTAGAGCTTTCAAAGTGCTGTGTTCCCCTTTTTGTTAAGACCTAAATACCTGTGACTGTTCAGAAAACAGATCTGAGAATACAAAGCACAATATAAACAGCAGAAACTAACACAAAAATCTCAGCAGCTGCCACCATAAATCAGCCCAATGAAAAGGCTTCAAAGGGACATTTGTTTCATTTTCTTGTTTTTGTTAAAACGGAGAAACAAACAGACTTGCCACCTGAATGGTCACTGACCTCAAATACAATAATGAAAGCCAACCGTGCTGCTAAGACATGCCAGAACTGCAGCGTGTAGCCGTAGGGCACTGGGGAGTGAGGAGGGTCTCGGTAGTCCCTGTACCTGAAAGACAAGCAGAGTGTGGTAGTTAGCCAGGTCCTGCCCTGCTGCCTGGGAGGAAGGCAAAACCGAAACCCAGCTGCTCTCGATCATTGCATTTTCTGCACCAAAATGATCTCAGTTCCGACCGTACGAGTTACCACAAGCCTGCGTGCTTCTTAGGCTGGGCCTACACTAGTGTGTTATTTCCGATCAGGCGCATGCTTTCGAAGCAAGTGTCCTGATCACCTCTGCTTGCCATGCTTTGGTTCACCCAAATGGGTTCACTTTCAGATGAAACCTAACGGTAAGATGCACTCCAGGAGTGCACTTCGCGCTCCAGCTGCTAAAGGAAATTCATTGCAAAGGACCGGGGCAGTGCCCGTTTGAAGTGAAACTGCTGAAGCAAATACAGAGGATGTTGGGTGCTCAGCACCAGCGGTTTGACCCTACAGCAGCTCCCTTGGCAGCACGACATGTGCCTTGCAGGAACCTCCTCAGAACATGGAGCAGGATGGGATGCTCTGCTGTTATGAGGGCCACTTTCTTCCCACTACTTTCCCAAAATGAACTTTCCCAAAAGTTCATTTTAAAACAATAAATGTACCCAATTTTGCCAGCCTGACAGCCCTCCCAAAATCCATATAAAACCACCTCATGGGCTCCACTGGCCCTTGGTCAATTAGCTGGCCATGCCCGGTGTAAAGCATGACTCATCCTGACTTTAGTGGAGCCTTGGTATACCAACAAGGCAAGGGCTGTGTAAGAAAGGGATCTAGTGTCTCACCTCACAGGATGTTTCTCTAAAGACTTTAGGTCTCTATAAAGCAACTGGAAATATCTATTGGGAACGCTGGATCCAGGAAGACTCCGAAACTACATTAACAAATCACAAATCTGCTTAAGTCACACGTTCTGGAGTCCATTTCTACTGGCAGTATGTTAATTCCAAAATACTATTGCAGAAACTAAATTCAAAAGTAGTGTAAAAATTGTTTTCTTCTTAATCTGTTTCCTAGATGGGACAGAAAGCCCATTATAAAAAATACTGAAAATACCATAGTAAATAATACACTTAAGCTTGATCTCTAAGTTAGATTTAAACAACTAAAGAAAACTCACATGGGCAAAAGAAATAAACAGTTATTTCATATCTATGATAATCTGTATTGCTCCCTGAAAGTTCACCTTCTTAGGTTGCGGAGGGTGCTACACAAAATGAAATAAACTGTGTCTCGACACCTTAGTCAGCAACAAACCTCCCTTAAATTGCAGTATCTAGTGCAAGTTCTTAAAACTGAGATGATCTTCCCTTCTGCAAGCAGCATGCTGACTTCATAGTTCAGGATGTTTCACAATATCCTAAGCATCCTGAAAACAGAAGTCCCTGGACCAAGTCCCAAGTCAGTAGAGTTTGCACTACACACGGAGAAACGGGGAAAACTTTTATAAACAACCAGAATAGCGCGGCACCATCTGGGTCGCAGGCGAGCAGAAGTTAACTGAATATGGCCACTGTCTTTTGTTCAGACAGACTGCCTTCCTGGAAAAATGCCCACACTATTGCACACTAGAACGTAATATTTCCTTACCTCACTATCAATATCTGGCTTGAAGTGCAATTAAAATGACTGATGTTTTAGCAGAATTCAGGTGGGTTAAGTAGCTGATAAACTCAGCTAAAGAAAGGAAGATGTTCGTTTTCTTTCAAGGGTAGATATACATAACAATTCAGTGTCCCCCAAAAGAACAGATTTATCTTCTGGAGATTTATGGCACCAGTTTTAATAGTATTCTGTTTATGGGATATTGAGGGGACAACTTTTTTCATTGATGGGATTTCCACCATCGGCTTTAAGTAGCAGCAACCTCATGCTTGAAGTTAGGGAAGAAAGGAATTAAAGAGGGGGAAGAGAATGATCACAATTACAAAACATTATTAAACGGTGCTACGGCAAACTATGAGAAATGGATTATTCTCGACATGGTTCTGCTCCACAGAAAATGTTACCTATGGATTCAACATTGGGATATTCTTTCTGCCGAATAAGTTGCAATAGTCTTGAATATCAGTTACTTTAAAAAAAGCATTAATGCCACCCACCCTGTTCATTATGCTATACCACTCAAACTTCTTATTATTAGTAAAAATGCACAATATTACAAAGCATCACTGACTTTTGCTGTATCACAGAGTATCTTTTGTTCTTTTGGCACTCATGAAAGGATATTTCAATTCTTCACAGTGAAAAGTACTGGGATTAAGTGTATCTGCATCTGCCAGGGCTCATGCTTGTAAACCAATGTTGCAATAAAAAAAATGGTAGCTGTATTTGTTGTTTGGTATTTTTGGTTGGGACCCCATTTAAGACTTTTACATAGATTCTTGATTCTTTGGACTACTAAAATCAATCAGGTGCAAATCCGTCATTACACACTAGTCTCAGACTGCGATTTCTCCAATCGGTTGTCTGAGGACAAAGACATACAGATAATGAACTGCTCATTTTATTTTTATTCAAACCACAAGTATATGATTATTACTTATAATTACGCCTGTAAGCAACGATATAAACACATTAACCACTCAGCAATTAGGAAGTGCTGGATTTGAGGTTTCGTAAAGGTAGCTTAGGACAGACCCTGTTTATGCCTGGCAGACCTGTGAAATAACTCGGTGTGGTCACTCCTGTGCAACCTGGACTTCCTTGTGCATGTCCTCTGATATAATCTGATTACAGTTTCATCTTACTGGTACCTAAATAATCAGTCACCTATTATTGGCCCTTTGATACCATATTTCTTCATGATGGTTGTGTTTGATTCAAGCCATGACACCACAGAAATCCTGCATTAGGAACACCTGCCAGATATTCACTTTTTGGCTTCTCCTGTATCTAAGGAAGGAATCATGCAGGTAACAGCCAAGCAGTACCATGAGCATGTCCCTGAATAGCACAGTTAATTCTTTTCATTACTGTTTTTTAAGTTCTGAAAATTAGTTCCAACCCCAAATTTACCATGATGCTTCTCCCTTGCAATGTCTTAAAGCAGAGAGGTAGTTGGATCCAATACTTACCTGCAATATTTTAATGGTGAACCAGAGAATTCACTTCCATTTGATGTTGGCTCTGAACGGTTTTCAAAGTCAGACACCAGAAATACTGATAAACTGGCATTAACATAACCAACCATACACCTAGAGGGGAAAAAATCCTGTAGTCAGGACACAGCAAGGTTTTTCCATTAATTATTGTACCCAAGAGGATGTTCTCTGGGTTTCACGAAATCCACGGTATAACTGTGATGCTTATTAATAGTTGAAAGAGATGTTGAGGCAATATAAAAAATGCTCAAGCAGGTCAGATGGACAATAAAAGTGAAGCAATGGTAGACTTCTGTGGGAGAAGAAATGGTGAAGACTGGGACCGGTTACTTTTGGAAAGAAAAGTCACCTAAAAGGTGACACAATAGAGGCAGAGAAAATAATGAGTAGCACTAGGAAGATAATCAGTATATTCCCACTGTTACCCTTGTGGTACTAGCACAAAGGGACATTAAATCAGATGGAAAGGCAATACGCTTAGAACAGCTTTTTACATAAAACCTCAGTACTCACAGGGTGGTTGAGCACTGGGAGGGTCAAGTAGAGTTTGGAGAACACTGAGTAGGAGAATGTATGTCGCCTGACAAAGGGCTGCAGGACTCACTAGAAGGCTCATGTTTGGTGTTAATAAAGCTGAAGAGATACATGGCAAGTGCATTGTGCTGTTCATCCTGCATTGTCCAAGCACAGGTAAGTCCAGGCACAGCTCAGCTTGGTGCAGAGTATAATGCACAGTAAGGGTTGGTTGATTTTTTTAAACTATGGAATTTACAGTCTTTGAGAAATTACATTTAAACGCCATCTAGCTTTGTCTCAAAATCTCCATACTAATTGCATTTGGAACTTAATTTAATTACAATACATTTTTCTAGTATCACTGGGTGTCATATGGATCTAATACCTGCAGGTGTTTTTTGAAAGAAAAAAGCACCTCTCTAATTTAAGTTATTCAACAGCAGATGTTCTTGACTCCTGAATTTGAGAAAATTCAATATTCCTGTGGAATTTTGAATTGCTTCCTGCTTTTGTAATAGTACTTATTAATAACAGTATCCAGAATGGTGACATAAATTGTTTTGATCCAAGTTGACTCCTTCAAACGATTACTGTCTGATGGTCTAATCTAGAAATTCACTCAGAAAAGCAGGAGAAGTGTGAAAACACTGTACAAGAGGTTTGTGAAAAGATGATGAGCTTCCTCTGTGAGTCAAGCTACTTTCCCCGCACAGAACCAGTTTCAAAGCCCGTGAGTTATGCTGGAGTCTGCACAAAAATAAAATTTCTAAAGGTGGTGTTTTTTCCATGCATGGTGGTCCTGAGAAAATCAGTAGCAAGGAAAGTTGCTGACAGTGCCTCAAAGTCCTATGGATCCTCATAATGGCACAAGCAGAGGCACATGCTCAGGAACAACTGGCACCAGACCAAACACGCTACTCGTGAAGGGAATTTAACTCTTCATGAAAATAAATGGAACATTTCTCCTGGCACTGACTAAATGCCTAACTTCTTGCAGGACAGCAAGTTAGCAGCACTGCTAATCAGGAGCTGCCACGCCGGCTTCCCTTCTTCTGTCAGTGTGATTAAACAGTATTGACAACCAAAAGACAGCAAAAAAGCAGCAACAGAAGAACTCGCTTTCTGTAGCAGGGAAGAAAAATCAATCTGCCATATGTCTAATAGCAGAATGTAAGCTCTCTGTCACTGCCTACTGTTTAGCTGGGGGTTCTTTGAACAGTAGGGTCCTTGCTAATGGAGCTGCCGGGAGATCATTTGCGAACCGTGTCTATTTGTGTTCAGCTGGATTCAGTGACCTGCCCTGAGTCCAACAGCCTGGATTTCACAAGTTGTCACGTAGCAGCTATACTCATACTTGCTGGTGGTGTGCACACGCTAATATAATCTCAGTGTTTAGCAACACTGAAAGAAAATCCACTTAGGCAGCAGGGATTCAGTTCACAAATATCTCCTGAAAGATTTAATCTGAGCACTCTAGTTTTAGAAGAAAAACAAATTACTTTGCTCTGTAAGTATATCTTGATTTATTAGTTGGGAATTGCTTCCTCTTGTTAGACACTACTTTTTTGAGCAATACATGCTGAATACTATATCAGGATAAAAAGCCTGGTGAATAAGTTTAAAATGGTCATTAAATCTGTAACTGACAAGTATCAGTATCACTTCAGAATGAGAAAAGGGTTATATCCCAGTACACCAGCTGGGAAGTGCAGCTTGTGCAGCATACTGTTACACACACCAAATCTCTGTAACAGCTCTGCCATGTTTTCCTTGAATTAATGTCATAAATTATAGTCACTCAGCAACCCACTCTGTGAACATGCAAAGCATCGATATCTGTGGCTGATATTCTGTTACCTAGGCATAAGCAATGAATTTGGGTTAGTGGAATCAGAACGTACACAGACAGTACTGCTGTATCTATTCAAGTAGTAAGTGATTTTCATGCGCATCTGTTTTCCCAAAGAAAAGCTTACTTTTGTCCAGCTTCTCCTTGGCCAGCACAAGGTCCATATTTGTAAGCATAAACAAGGCGAGGGATGAAATCTGATGTCACAGCTATAACAAATGCATTTGTAATAACAGAAAGAATTCCAATGCCTTCCAGGATCCCGTACCAGATTCCTGTTCAACAAGGAGAGTATGTTAGCTCCAGGAAAAACAAGAACCAAAGTGCCTGAGATACTGCATGCTCTGAAGCAGTTGTCCCCACCAGCCAAGGTCTTTCAATGTAGTTTCTACCCAAGAGTTACTGAGTAAAAATAATTTTTCTTATTGAACAGCAGGACCTCAGCGGACCAGATTCCTGTTCCCACTGAGTGCGAATTCTGCTTATCTGCAAATAATCTCAAGGAAGCTGCAAAAATGCTCATGGAGGCCTTGGCTTCTCCAAGCCACACACCCATGTTGGCAGTTTTAAGAAACACTGTAAGCCTCCCTGGTTACAATGATGGCTATCCAGCCTTTGAGGAGGGTCTGCCAGGGCAGCCATGAATATAAACAATCCATGATCTTTCTTTCACAGGGGCCTTGTGTGTAACTCATGCACAGCTGGTCAGCACGTACCTATCAGCATCAAAATCTTCCTGGAATGCTAATGCTGTACAATGGCACAGCCCCTAGCCATCAGCTGGGCTTTTTTGGCCCATCCTCAACCATCTGACAGAGCTTGTGGTTCAGGCACACAGCAACTCTGGTCATGGGGACCATCACTGAGAACCACACCAAAGGAGAAAGTTAGAGACATCCGTTGATTTCAGTGAGGCGTCAAGCTGTCTCTGAAAACTCTGCTGAATAGGGAGCAAATGCAACCTGTTTTGAGAAATCACACCTGAATCAGCCTGAAAAAAATTATCTATTTTTCTCTGCTTTAACATTATATTATAACTTTTTTTTCAGGAAGTATGTCTGCAGTGTATGCTGTGTACTGGCTGATGTCCAGGCTTGTACCTAAACTCATAGATCCACACTGTTCACAAACAAAGCTTTACTCAGACACAGGCTTTAGGTACGTGGTGGACCATTCTGAGAACACAAAGCCTGGGCTTCTGCTATTTCATGGTGGGGGCTACTGGTTTTTTGCAATGCAGATGGACAGCAATGTGTCCTATTTAACCCTCCAAAGACACCAGGGATTCAGCATTGGGCAGATGACTTTGTTTTACAGAGTCCTTCCTAAAGGTGTTCTGCTTTTGCACATTGCAAGGACAGAAGAGTTCTATAGTCAAAATATGTTCAGAGAGCCCTTGCAGTAGCGTGTGGCTGGGTGACCTCAAAGTTATGTGAGCCCTCTGTTTAGCAATGTAGGTGTGCCTCACTGAGAGCAAGTCGTCTCTTGGGATCTAGACCCACCCTTTCTGACCCAACAGGGACCTGGTGGGCATTGCCACTGAATCACAGGGGAGCTTGGGTTTGGCCAGGTAAATAGAAAACACACAAGGTCCCTTACAGGATGGTGGCTGCTTTAACTTGACTTTCATGTTTCAGCTGCTCTGCCTGGTTATTATATTCAATCTGAGCAGTGGCATGTGTTCACACAGTGTGTCTGACACACGGAAAAACCTGCAGAGAACACCGATCACTTCGTTAAAACATCTTGGCTGTTAAGTCACCCAGAAAATTATGAAAAGACACCTTCGAATATAGGTTATTAATTGCATTAGTAGATTGGCATCGGATACTTGAAGTTTTTTGGAACGATCAAATTATGTGTTGTTAATAGGGAAGATGACTGAAAATACCTTAATCTGCCCTTACATGAAGTGGTCAATGCTTTGCCTTAAAAATGACACACACATGTGGCAAACACACATACAAAAAGCTCACCTATATCTTTGGCTCTTGAAGCTAAAGGTCTTCGCCACTGGGTAACAAATTTGTACGCATCAAGCCGAATTTCAATAATATTGTTAAGTAAGGCCAGAAGCGGTGCCAGTGGAAAAGCTGCCACAAATATGGTTGTGAACCCAAACTGAAGAACTAGGGAAAAAAAGGAAAGATCACAGTGTAAACTGTTAAGATCTAATCCCAAGTTCTAAGACCAAATAATATATGCATACAAACATTATGTATAAATCATTATGTATAAATATACAAAGATTTCGTATTATGCTGTACCATACAATAGTGTAGTGACACTTGTACAGCGATTCCTTGCCGAAAGTTCAGAGCAAGGATGACAAGAACAAATACACATCTGTCTGCAGGATGGACGGCAACATCTAGCTTTTGTAATTTGGAAAGAAGTTTGGAGGTGGACAAACTGTGCTTTTAGAAAGGGACATTTTTATTCAGCATCAACTAGGATCTCTGAGTACCTGCAAAGATTAGGGCTGACATTCCTTTTTATAGTACAGATGGGCAGCGGTTTGAAATTTTGTGTTAAGTTTCTGGAGGCAAGTTTTCAGACTGCTAAATTTCCCATTAATTTGAAAAGAATTGTGTGAGGGAGAAAAGAAAAACACAACCGTGGCATACACAGTTCAGTCACATAGGGCAAGAATTCTTGTTCTTTAACATTTCTTTGATCGGTTATCTTCCCCTCTCCTCTGGATAGAACAATGCCTTTTGACAGCCGTCCACTTTGTAAATGTGAGGTTATACATTATAGTGAATTATAAACACAAACAAGCATACGGGACTGTGCCACGCAGTTTAAAAATAAAAGCCCAAGGGAAGATCCTTTAGTAAATAACAGCAAAGTTCTTCAGAAATGTATACAGGTGAAGAGGTGCGCTCTGGTTTAGGAAAAAATGCCTTCCCCACACAAAGCCAGAATGAGAAGTGTTTCATTGGTGCAAGGTTACCCACCAGCAGCAGTGTGGTTAGCCACACTGGTTTGATTTGGTTCTGACAAATTCACCCCCTTTCCTCACCTGACCTGTGAGAATGAAAACCATTTTGAGGCCTCTTCAGGTTTGTACAGCAATAGTTAAAAGAACACACCAGCCCGCAACAACGGAAAAGCAACAACATTAGAATCTAGTGAAAGAGAGAGAACTAAGGTCAGTGCCATACTCATTTCTAGGTATTCATCAAAGAGTCCATATGCATTCATAGGTTGCAGATTGTAGTCCTTTTCCCACTGTGGGAAGCTTGTTTTTCTCTGTGTGCCGTACTCTTGCCGTAGTTTTCTCCTGGTCCACCAGTTTTGAATTAGCCTACATTTTCAAATAAATTAAAGAAAGAAGGTGAAGGTTATTATTAGCTATTCATCACAGAACTGGAAGAGGCTAAGCGTGCACAACACACCTTACAAAATAAATTTCCCAATGCACAGGAAAATAGCGCGTTAGTAATACACGTGGCTGATGACACAGTGCAATAGGTACGAAAACAGATAGAGCTGAGGGACTGTAATTCAGACCTAGATGTGGTTAAAATAGAAGAGGGATTTTGACATCTTTTCATTACTTATTTACCTTCTTTTTCCCTACACAGAATGGCAAATCGCTTTAGGGTCTGTTTATATGGCAGAATGCAGTGCTGTGTGGAGATCGCTGAGCTCTAATTGAGAAATCAGTAAATAGAGTGTTAATGCTTCCTGTGTGTGACGTGGCATCTCTACACGGCTCTACAATGCGCAGGGGTAAAATTCCCCAGGCAGTCCTGGAAGGGAAAACGCAACCTTGAATGGTGTCTGCTGCCAGACATTCAGAGGAACAAAGGGCAGATAGAGATGTGCAGACTACTGACAAGACATGATGGCCAAGAAAAATGATGGCTGACGTAAGAGCTATCTCCACCTCAAGAAGTGGGGGAGCTGTACTGGACTTCAGAGGGAACACATTGTTCCTTAAGAAAACATGTGTAGGAGCACCGTGTGAGGCACTGAGCCATAAGGGAAATGAATGTTCACATCGGAAATTAACACCTTTGCTCCTCCAGGTCAGGGAGTTGCACTGGTTTGGCCAACAAAGGACATGAGTTACAGTTAGCATAGAAAGCAAAAACTGGTGAATTGCATGTTTTCTTAAGACTTAGAGATGATTTTTCCGTTCAGGCCATTTACCAGAGAGGTTATAGCTTTTTCTATCTTCCTTAAAGTGGAGTTTCAACTGAGTGCAGGACATTAAGAACCTAGAATTTAGAAGTGCAAGAAAAAAATTTAGAGGTACAAGCATGAACTTCAAGCCAAAATTTGGAAATACAGAAAATATTAAAATATTGGTTTTGTCAGCTTGCAGCCAGCCACTAGTGCATAAAAAGGCGGAAAAGGCCTTTCTTGTGAATGAGACACGGTTGTGATTATGGGAGAGTTAAAGGCACATCTCTGCAGTCGGTAACACCCTTTGGGACTTTGCCTCTCCTGCCCTGGCGATGAGAAAGTGGGAGGGCCGAGAACTGAATTTCTGCAATGGCAGCAAATTGAGGGGTGAGGTGGCTGGGAAACCAATACGCCAAGACAGATCCCAGTTAACTTCCTTCTTTGTGAGAAAGGAAAACCATAACCAGTGTTACAAATACCAAAGGCCCCTAGTAAAAGTCAGAGATGCCTTTTTCTGATTTACATGTGAGCAAAATGTGAACAATGCAATGTAATGTCATTTTAATATGGATGCATGTTTTTCCCTCAAGAAAAACATCAACTTGAAATTGCAGTTTCCCACCTCCAAATGAAGCAGTAATTTATACTTTGTTTCTTAGTCTTTGCAAATATATCTAGGCAGGAAAGGAGAATGGAGGCACACTCAGAGATTTCGAGGTGGTGATTGTATGAAGCAGAAGCACCACTCTGACATGCCAGTGTTTGTATTAAAAATGTATCCACTAAACATTCCGTGTTCTAACACAAACCCCATGGCCTCTTCTTTGTTATCTTTGAAACCTAGTTTTTAACTCTCGGATAGAAATTTCAGAAGACAAGCCAACGCCACATGTATCAGTGAGAGATGTGACGGCATGTGGCGGGGTTCCTGTCGCCAAGGAACACCTGGTGGCATTTCTGACTTCTCCTGCGTGTCTCTGCGGTCCCTGTGGGAGCACATGCCTGCACCAGAGCTGGGCTGCCACCCTGAAATGGTGCAAAAACCCACTCTCCAAAACAGGCTGCTGGTTCTCCTCTTCTAGGGCTGTCTCCCAGGGAAATATTCTCTGCTATCAGCTTTGGCACTGCGCAGTGCTGGCTCTGCCTGGGTCTCGTCAGGCAGTAGCCAGCACACAGGTGGAGGTGCAGTGATGTTCTACTACAGACTACAGGATTGCCTCCAAATCCTCTGGCCATCCACATGGTGTTGGCTCCGATCATGCTCTTAGCAGAAATGATGATGTTTTTTTTTCCACACAAAAAGGAAATGTGCTTGCCTGCGGCATTGTAGAGAGGTGTAGAGAGGTGGATGTTGGCCTCTTCTCCCAGGTGAATAATGACAGGACCAGAGGTAATGGTCTGAAGTTGCGGCAGGGGAGGTTTAGATTAGATATTAGGAAGAATTACTTTACTGAATGAGTGGTCAGGCACTGGAACAGCCTGCCCAGGGAGGTGGTTGAATCACCATCCCCAGAGGTATTTAAGAAACGTCTAGATTTGGCACTTCAGGGCATGCTCTGAAGGGCAGAGATTGTAGGTTGTTGGGGTTTTTTTGTGGTTTTTTTTTTTTGTGTGTATGGTTGGACTTGATGATCTCAAAGGTCCTTTCCAACCATGAAGATTCTATGATTCTATGATTCTATGATTTAAGGCCTAGAAGGTGGTCTGAAAGGTGAAAGGTTTGGAGAGAAAATACAACTCTCATCAGAGTAAGTTGAAGCATCTCACATTGTTCTGACTGTGTGTTTTTTGTTCTGATTTTTGTTGTGACTCTAAAGTGAAGAGACTGACTTCACCTGAAGTAGTTTATTCCTATTAAATCACTTGTTCTTAAACAATCTTCCCCGATCTCCTTCTGTCATCTTCTTTAAGCCCCTTCTGTGCTCTTTATTAGGTTTTGAAATCCCTATTAACAGGTAGCAGAAAGATGTAATGAAAACTGACAAAAGAGGCAGGGAGTGGAAAGAGAAGGATCAATACTGCTGCTGCTGTTCCCTCCTCCCCACCCCAGCTAATTCCTCCAGCTGCAAAATCCTGGCAAGCCGGGCTAGGCGCAAACCCTGGAAGATGGAGAGAGATAGCGAGCTTTGAGTACCTTGATTGCCAATTCCTCTGTGCATTTAAATCATTTACTCTGTTCCCATTACAGCTAGATGTGATGAGCACTGAGGCTGCCCGAAATCGCTGCCGCGACACGTTTCTGCAGGTGAGGGACCGAACTCTGCACTAACTCTGCTGTGGATCCTGCAGCGAAGCAAATCCCTCTGAACTTCGCAAGGGCAAACTTTCTGACAATGTCAGCTCTCTCTTATATTTTCCCACTTACTAATTTCCCTTGATGACCTGCCACACCATCTCTAGCATCAACTGTCAATATTAATCATATTAAACGTGCTCATTAAATACCAATCAATAAGAAATGAACCAATAGGAAATGAATAATCGTCTATCTTTTTAGCTAGGGCACAGCTCCATAATACCCTGAAGATCACCAGGGAACTTGTCTATATACCAGTCAGTACATTTTTCTGTCTCTGAGAGCGTATGTGCCAGCAGCGCATTTTTTCCAGCTCATACCTGCCCTTTCAGGCATCTTTTATCACCCAGCAAGGAGAAATCCAATTTAGAACTTACTGGCATAGCTAAAAAATGATACATACAATATAATATTTCCTGTGTAAGGAATACAGCAGTCCTACAGTTATTTTCAAGGAGTTTTAGCATGGAACACAATTTAATGAAATCAAGTATTTCAAATATAATATTTATTTGTTAATAGTTATATTACATTTTCACTTTTGCAAACTATGTCCAATGTGAAAAAAAAAAAAAGAAACACCAAAAAACATCTATCTGTATATGTCTGGAAATTTATATTAAGAGTTTTGTATCCTAGGGGGGATTTTCTATTGTAATGACTACTGTATCTTGCTTTTATATAACTGGTCATAAGGAAAGCATAAATTAACTACTCTTCTGTGACCTATGGAGGCATAGGCAATATATATACTTACGGGTAGCCCAGTTCCATGAAATTATTCCAGGTCTGCTTTAGCACCATTATAATACCCATTTGCATACAGAGATCAATAAGGCATCCACTAGGGTGGCACTACAGAAAAAAAGATACAAAAGGTTAAACAGAAATAATGCTGAGTTTTAAAGCATCCCTTCAAGACTAGAAATGGCTATTAGATAAATTACTTAAAGGAAATTAAATGCCATTCTCCTCATTTTTATACAGATATAAACTCATGGGAGCATATGGGACTGTATCATACCACAAGCCTTTTAAGCTTATCATCTAATTCTCTGCAGAGGTCAGAATCAGCTGAAACCAATGCAGTTTTCACATTAGAGCTTCTAACATGTTTTGGAACTGTGGGTGGGACAGAGGCAAAGGCTACCAAATTTCTCCAATGATTTTAACAGCTTCTGGGGAGGTTGACGTGCATCAAGTCAAAGAATGAACAGAAAATGCCTCCTGGCTGCACAGGCAAACAGTTTATACCTAGACGATAGGACTAATACTGTTTATTGAGTACTATTTAATGTATATGACTGAGCAGACTGTGCAGCTATTCTCTTTTTGAAGAACAACAGCTTTTGGTGTCTTTTGCTGAGTCCTTGCTTGCTTTAGCAGTGGGTCCAGACCTTGAAGAAGTGGTGCTGGTTTTGGGAGAGACGCTCAGCTAGTACAAATTCAGGTAATTCCACAACTTTTCATCTAGTATTGGAAGAAACAGAAAAGGACAAAAAGCTTTCTGTCCTCAAAGAGAATTTTGCACTATCGTCTTTGAGGATCCAAACAGTAGAGTCCAAGCTGTATAGTTAAATCCTGGGTGTTCTGGATAAGTCGAACAGATCACTGGCATAGGACTGGAACTATTTCTCTTTAACTTTTAGGGAGGAAAAATTAGTTATCACCTGTAACAAAATGTGATGTGTATTTCTTATACATACTGATTTATACAGTGCTCAGAACCTAGGTCCCTGTTGAGGTTTGTGTTGACCTCATTCAGCTTCTCTTTAGATTAACAGGGTGGCAGATAATTATTATTTTTTTTTAAATTAACTTTTCTGGAATTATTATTAAATCATCATCCTTCCATTTTTAGGAATCAGTCACACGAGCCAAAATAACCTGAGAAAGGTAGGTACAGTATTAATGAAGTAGCAGTGATGTTACAACCATAAAATCACTATGTATGAATTGCGGGAATATGCCCACAGACACCGGACTAGACTATATCGTGTTATTAGATGTCTTACACTTGCCTTCATTCAACAGATTAAAAGAGGGCTATTGGAGGGGTATCTGGGCATTTTATTCTAAATTATGCTCCTAAGAAGACCTAGCACAGATATGGTCAATATAGTTGAGACTTTTTTTTATTAGACAATTCTTTTACTATTAGGCTTTTTTTTTTTTCTCTGAAAAAGCCAAAATAGTAGGGACTATTAATAGTAGCTTCCACCAGCAACTGACCCAACCTGTAACACCTTGCTGCTGCTTTTCCCTCCCAAACCTTGTTCTTTGTTCCTCCCATCTCTGCTCCTGCAGTTGAGGTTCTTTCCCTGTCCTCTAATGCCTCTGTGAGAGGATTCAGCCCAGTAACTCATCAGAAAACTAATTCAGCCAGAAAAAGAGAGTTTTCCTGCTGATAGCAGGAACTGAATAAGCTTCTCACAAGGCTGGACAAGACAGCACCAGTGCAGCGGAAGAGGAAGGAGAAAACTTCTGGGGAAAGGCTCAAAGGAAGAGCAGAACTGTCCTCTTTTGGCAGCAGCAAGCTGTTAGGTCAGCTCAGCCCCTCTCAGACTTTGGAGGGATGTTCAGTAAATTTCTGTCTGCCCATTTATCAATTTTTTTTCCCTGAATGTACAGAATTCACTATTTCAGAAATAGGATGGCTTTTTAATATTATTCCTTTTTTTTCCTAGCGTTTGTATAACGTCTATTAACCAAAATACGTATATATCTGGAAGTGTTTGTAAATTCATGTTGGCTATGTAAGACCTGTATTTTCCACTTGCCATTTGTCATGTATTTGCAGAGCTGTTTCAGTTTTTCAGCTGTGAAGCAGGAAAGAAACCATGGGATTTGAGTGCGCAAAAAGCAGCACTGGAAGCTACATGACTGATCAAGGATCTGCTGCTGTTCACCTCCAGTAACTGTCAGATGATTTTTGAATTCTGAATGTATTTGCCAAAAAACTGGGATTGGCCCTTGAGCGACTTGCAAAGCCAATCCCTCATTGCTCTCCAAATCCATTTGGTTTTATAGACATGGAACATCATTCCAGTAGCTCTTTTGGGAAGTTTGTTCAGTTGCTTTGGTCAATTTTCAAACACATTGTATGTGTCTGGATTTTTAAGTTATCAGTTTATTATTTTAGCTCTCTGTTCAGCAATGCTAGGGAAGCTGAGAGTAAAAGGTTTTTTAGAAGCAAAAAAGTCATCAGATTCATATCTGACTGATTCATATCAAGGATGAAATATTTCCAACGTAAAAATATGAGTAAAGTTTAAACCATTTGATACCACTATCCGAATGTGATGCAAACACTGAAACTGCTAGCACTGGAAAGGGCATATATATCAATAGGTAGATACTTTTGTAGCAGATGGTAGAGTGTCCCTAGTGTGCAGTTAGCAACTGAAAACCCAATAACACACTCAAAAATACCTAGACAGTTATGTGTCTGCCCCTGCTTCCATTCACTGCATCTGCGGGCAGCAGATAAACCAGCGTGTAGTTAGTGAACACTCACCTCTTCCAGTCTCCACCGGTTTATCAGCCTTAAGTAGGCACCAGGGTGTCCTGTAAATCTTTAACACAGGAATACGCATCAACTATGTTGCATAAGCAGTCTGTTCACAGTAGCAGAAGAAAGCTCACACTGTTGTTTTAATCTAATGTCATCTTAGTGTGATTGATATAACTATAAAAGATATTATGCTGCAAAAAAAAAACTTTCAGGGGATTCCTGGAATAATCGCCATGGAGGACTAAGTATATTTTTACCTCTAGTTTTATATCAATACCAAATACTCTGCTGTTGGATATTCCGCATATGCAGAGAAAAGAGAAAAACTGAATAAAATTGTTTATATCAGTTTGCAAAAGGGCTTTCAAATGCCAGTCCATTTCCTTACACCATAATGTGGGCTGTGATATCTGCCTTTCTGTGAAATCAGTGAAAATGTTAGTTTTCATTAGGAAAACATAATTTTCTTACAATTCTCCCACGTTTTCTGCCAAAATGATTCCCACAACTTCCCACATGCAAATAATCCATACTGATGGATTCTTCTACTCAAGTTCTCTCTACCCAAAAGCTCTCTTGCTTTTAGGGGACTTGCAGAGAGAGACATACAAATATATATATATTTCATTTTCTGTGGAAAAAAAACAACTCATAATTCCCTCTAAATGGTTCAAATCATATAATAGAAGCAGCAAAGTATTCAGGCAGTTGGACTAGATGATCACTGTAGATCCCTCCCAACTGAAATTTAATCTGTACTATTCTGTTCTGTTCTTAAAGAAAAAGACACAGTGTTAAGTCGTTTACTTACCTGTACAAATCACACACATAAAGACAGGGTGAAGTGATCTGTGTGTATAGTATTGTGGGATGCATCAGTTCCCAGCAGTGAAATTGTTAAGAGTTAGCATTGAGCCAATATGATGCTAGGAAATGAAAACTACATGTCTGTTTCTGGGCTTTTGAAAGGAAAGTAAAACTGCAATCTGTCCTGCTTTGCTAGTATGGAATTTGCATTTTGAGATGTGTGATAATATGGTCCCATTTTGTTTCATTACAGTCAATTGTATTTCTTCTCTCTACTTCATTTTGCACATATGAGGATGCAGATCTCAATCCTACCTTCCAAGGAAGAATGCTATATAAAAGGTAGAACTGTTCAGATTGACAAACTGAAAAAGAAACATTTTCAGAGTGAAGCTGTTCTCCCACTCGGATTCAGTACGAGGCTGCTCTGTGAAGAAAGAGAGCACAGTTTGAGAGGTTTGATCAGATTAACAATCTCTCTTGGCACAAAGGCTGCAGGCACCTAGCAGAAATGGGAAAGTATTTGTAAATTAGCCTGCTGATTTCAACATATAAGCTGACAGAAGAAACTGTATCCAAAAGCAGCACACAGCAAGCGAGCTTGTAAAGACTCTTAAAAATCTCTTCTGATACCTGAATATGTATATTCCCAGGAGACTGTAAGAAAGGGGTTGAGATAATGTGTATATTAAACAGCCCTCCTGGATTCCTGTGTGCTTTACAGGCTCAGGCTCCTTTTCTGCAGCCTACCATAATGACATTGCCAGAAAGCACCCCACTACAAGCAATGTAAGTGCCTTTTTTGTTAGAGATGCCACACTGAACTGGAGTAAATCCTCCTTGGAATTCTGTTTCATGGATTTGCCCACCATGCTGGCACCTAAGGACTCTACACAGGTATCAGTGGAGTGCTACTGCGTGACTCCCTTTCTTTGTCCCAGGGAGCTCATCGCAGAAGACTAAAAAAAATATTTTGCAATGGATGGGGTAAGGCAGATGGGAAAGGGGAAGACATATTTTTCCCTTCAGGTAGGCCTTTAATCTCCATCTAAAGAGATATCAAGACAGAATTTAACAAAACAACTCCTATGCCAACATATAAATACCATGTCCTGGAACTACTTTTCAGTTGGCAGGAGCTTATTAGTCAACCATTGCTGTGAACAGGAGTAATCAGAGGAGAAGTGGAGGTATTAATGGTGACTCTGAGTAGCATAATGGTAGTACTCGTACTACTTCCAGATTAAAGTACTGGAAGTACGGAAACAATGATAAACTAGACTCTCTTTAATTAGAGCCACCCTACCCATGAGGAAATTTCAAATAGATGCATCAACAAAACCATAAACCAGACCATAAATCAACTACTGTGTTAGTGATTTGGAAATACCTTTCGAGAATCCCAAGTTTGTGTTTATGCCAGTACGTACGTATTTAGCTAAGCAGAAGGATATAAAGCATAGTGGATTTTTTGTGTCAGTCTGTGGGAAGGAGGAGTTTGACTTTAACAAGGTTGTTGCAGATGAAACTTTGCTCATATGCCCATCAGAGGCAATGGCAATGCTCTGAAAAGCATAGACATGAGCTCTGAAAAATGTCATGTAAAGGCTGAAGAAGGACATCCTGAATGTAGCTTTGCTGCCAATCCCACTCTGAGCTTATTACACTGATAAAGATCGTTCAAATCAAATCAGCTACTTACACCATCACAGTAAAAGCCACAAAACAGTCTGAAGATTCTCAGAACAGCTTGACCCACTGAGTTTTCATACAAGTGCTTTCTGCACAGGGTACAAGAAGCAGACCTACCTTGATGATAACCTGGCAGAAAGTAATCAAGCTCTTACTGTCCCCAGGTTGTCACAGGGAGTACAACGGTATAGCCTTTGCAAATCACATACTTGGAAGTCACGTTTCTCAACTGTAACTAGCAGGTATCTTATCCATGGATATGGGATGGCAAAATTATTTTAAATTTACAGCATACAAATGAGGGCTCTCAGTCTAATAAGGAACAACAGAATAAAATGCTATCTTACACAGATGTGCTTTGAACACATCAGCCATGACTTCCCAGATGTAGAAAAGCCCTGACACTAGTTAAAATCCGCTCTGTGTTTCCTCTGAGATGACACCAAAATCTCTCCACCTGGTCCAAAATACCTTACGGAACACCATCAATGTACACAGGTATGCAGAGAAGCTCAATATAATCTCCTCAAACCGCTTCTACACATGCCATAATAAGGTTTGCCTTCAGCAAGAGTCTCATTTCAGGCTTCTTGACACTAAGGAGCCCTTGCCAATTGCCACCAACTGCTGCAATCTTCGACCATGATCTGTATCTCCAGAGACTCTGCCTAAGCCATGGATATATGAGAGATGGCCTATTGCTACCCCCAGGACAGTGCATGCTGTCCTTAGAAAACACATTGTCCTTACTCTAGCATAAAGATCACCATTATGGGTGAGCTGAAAAGAGTACAGAAACTTAAAACACGATTAGACTTTGGGTGTTGGTAAAGCTGATGAGTCACCCAGTTATTTTCTCTCCAAATTACTCCCCTTCTTAAAAGCATATGTTTGATAGACAATAAGCACCTTAGTTTCAAGCTTTAAATTTGGCTTCCAGAAGTGATGCCCCCGTTTCAACGTCTTCACAAAATGTGGGAATTGTGAGTGCTCAATCTCTCTGAAAACTCATCCTTTTTCTCCCAGGGTAACAATATGTTTACATTCTTACAAGGTATGGGGTTGGAACAACAACCAAGCATGGTAGGTGGGTGATTGTTGCCACCACTGATTGAATGGCACTATAGCTTAGTTTATATACTCCTTTATTATAAACTTAAGAAAACATTAATTCCTATGGATTGCAAATTAATCAGTATTTCTCACATTTATACAGACAGTTTGAATGCTATCACAGTATAGGGATCAAAAAATCAGAACAATATAATTCAATTTTGTATTTAACATTGCTTACCTAAGTTTGTCAGGAAAAGAGCAACTTTTTCATACAGCTGTAACAGACAAGAAACAGCCTCTTAGATGTGTGACCAGCTCAAAAACATAGGACTTCTTTCTAGGTAGAGTAACTGCTCTTACATGTTAAATCTGACACCCAGATAGTGTCTGTGATGTTCTGATAATGATGATAATAAAACTATACAGTAATAATACAATAATGATATAATCAAACAAGGAACAGTAATATTTTTAAAGCTTATACTCAGATCTTTTCATTCACAATATACGGAGAACAAAAATGCAGTCACGGTCCCTATTTTACATACAGAGTGAAAAAGGGTCAGATAACTTTTCCAAAAACACAAAGCAGAACAATAAATAGCACAACTGAGATTTTTCTTTTAGTTACTTATGGAACATTTATCTCACAAAAAAAATCACCCTAGTAAGAGCATGCTCTGCTATGTTGGGTATTTTGGGCTTTTTGGTTTTGTTTGGTATTTTTTTGGTGCTGAAAGGAAAGACACTGGGGAGACAATGTTGCTTCAGAGAGTCTTTAGTAATCCCCATCACCAGACACATTTCTTACTCTAAGTCGGTGACATTGTTCTACCTCCTAAGCGGTACTTTCTGTACTTAGCAGATACCATGCTTTCAAACTCTCTGAGAGGCTGTTAACTTCATAAAGCTTACAAAAATTAACTTGGGGGGTTTTCACAATTAGTATTTGCAAAGGGTTTTTGAACCTATAAAGTACATCACCACCAACATCAGTATTAGTGTAAATTAATACAATGACTTCCATTTGCTTTAAATGAGTCTGGAGCCTGTTCCTACACAATGCTAAATGTCCTTAACTCTCACTGATGTCTACAGGGATACAAAGCTCCTCATATTCCAGGCTCAGGTACTTATTTGTACCTAAAGTGCATATCAGCAATGTTTCTTTTCATTTGCAGTTATCCTTATAAACTCTTGCTTAAATTGAGATATGTACAATTTACAGTTCAAACTGCCTGCTTAAGAACTGAAGCCATCCTGAATTCTCTCATCCATGTTAACAACCAATTCTTGCTTAGAATAGCTTTTTGCTGCCTTTGGAGTAAACAGTTTTGTTTCAAGTAATGAAAAAGGTGGTTTCTTCTAGGTTTAAAAGCATCTCTTAAGGGCAACTGTAAAAGTGCTAAATGTCTGGGTGGTTTATACCCTGATCCCAGCAGGGAGTGTGCTATTTTATAAATGTACATTGCTCTGAAGAAGGGGGTATCAAAACTGTATTTTGTTGCTATTCCTCCTGGAACAGTAAGACTGTTTTAGAGATTCTGTTAACAATGTTTGGATCTAATTATCTGCTACTGCAGTTTATTACTACTAGTCCCAAGGGGCTGTGTTTAGGATCATAAGCTATTCTGTGTTCATATTTTCTATCGGCGATATCATTGGAATTAACAGGTTTTGTTAACCTAGGTAAAGCTAATGATTGTTCCAGGCTGCAGGATTATGTGGGAGACATTATGCTTGAAGGTCATTTAGTTTTGTCACGATGGGTCTGTACTGTACGTATAGAGGTCTCAGACCATCCAGTCTAGAAGTTACTTGTGGTCTAGACCCTTCCCCTGATGCTTGGAGAGGTTGTCAACTCACATCAGAAACACTGGTGGGTTTCCAGGCTTCCTAGCACTGAATTCCCTACTGTTATAAACATCTTGGTCCATTCTGGTTTTATTACTGTAGCTTTGCTTGCTCTCCAGCTACTTTTCTTGAGTCACAGTTTGTAGAAGATTCAACTACCTGAATTGCTTATGGGGATTTTTTTTTTTTTTAAAAAGAAATCCCATTGCTGTCCTTCAGTAAACTACATTAATCTGTCATGGGAAGTGAGGGATTATGTTCTTAAATCCTTCTTTTGAAAAGCTCATGCAGTTTCATATTTTGGGGATCTTTTGTTTCCATGAGCTATATCCAGATCTAAGGCTGTGGTGTTTATTGCATGGTAATGAGTATAAGGCTTAAGAAATCCATCTTTGCAGCAGTCTATTTATTTGATGTATTTTAGGAAACAAAACAAAGTTTCTCAAAAGGCACTTTCAAGCCATTTTCCATTATTTTAAAAATTTCTCTAAGCTGTAAAACTCTTTGAGAACCAAATAATTTTGTTTGTGCAGTATTTCTTTGTTGCTGCTTCACTGCATATACAATTACTTATTCTGAGAGTTTGGAAATGGATGTTGTACTGACATAGATACATACAGTTTTCTTTTTATTTCTTCTATGCTTATTGTGTGCTCTAGGTAGATTAAAGAAAACCCCCAAAAGCTGCAGACAACAAACAATAAATCAAAAATAACATAAAAGAAGAGAGCTCTTGGTACAAATTCAGAGAGAATAACAGTTTCCACCTCTTCTTTCTGCCCTTTCTCAGCCTATAGTCACACCTTAGGAAAAACATAGGAAAGTCAACAGTTCTTCATAGACTGTCCTAGTCACCAGTGCAGTCTTGCCCATGCCAAAGGGAGAAGTGAATTTCTGCAGCAAAGCCTCTTGGAATATCCTGCTATATAAACAAGGGTCTGCTAAAATTAATTTTTAGATGATGGAAATGCTTGGGTATTGCACAGGAAAGAAAGTTGTCTCCAAGCTAGCACTTGGAAATGTACAGGCCTGAAATAACATCTTATACTTCCTCTGGGAAGTATATCTCCTGAAGCAAAGCCTAACACGCTTCTTGCAGAAGACACTTGCTACTGAGTGGGCAGAGATACACTGTCCTGGCTCCAGTACTTGGATGGTTTGTAGGTTCATCCCTTCTCCCCCTTCATATGTATTCTTATAATGTCAGTTGACAAAAACCTCTTGCCAAGAGCAACTAATAGAAGACCCACTGCTATCAAAGCAATGTACAGAAGTACCTGCATCTCGATGGAAGGACGAAACTCGTTTCCCATCTAATGTATGCTACTCTGTCTTACTGGGGCTGTTACCACATAGAAATTCCATTTTTGTCTTTGTCCCAAGTCTGGTTCCAAACCAATTCACAACAATAACCTGATCTCAGCCAGCCAGACCTCTACAACGCACCCTGACCATGTCTCTGGTGTATCCTGGCAAAGGCAGCTCATGGAACAAGTCATGGCTGCTCAAGCCTCGTGAGGTTTTCAGCCCAAGGGAGTTCCGCATATGGACATTGTGTCTGTATATGCATGTCCTCACCAGTAAACTACTGGCAAAACTGAAGCTGGAATTACTGAAATAGTATAAACAAGAATTAAGATTGGCCACTGCATTTAAAAAATAACATTAAAACACTAATTAAAAAGAAGAATATTAATGAAGTGGACTGAAACCTGCAAACATATGAGAGGACAAAAAGAGGCAGAGGATAAAATGGGAGTATGGGCATGTCTCCTTAAAATGTTTTTTAGAACATTCCAACACACTTTACATAGTGTTTTGGGTTAGGAATTATACTTTACATAAATAGTGAATGATGTCCATAAAGAATAATGCCAAGCCCGGCTTAGGAAGATACTCCATTCCTGCCAAAAAATGAACCAAAGCATTCAGTGGTCTGCAGACCTAGTTATCTACTGATCTGATGGCTCGGGTATAACTTTGGATATGTTTGTTTTACTCACCACATTCAGTAGCATGATGATGCAAAAGTTGATGCACACTGCAGTCCCTGTAGTTGCAACCTGAGAGTTATTCCTGATTAAAGCCCACTTAAAGGCAGCAAAAGTGCTGACAGTCACAACACGGTAAATAACAATGCCAAAAACAGCAGCAATCACCACACAGATCTAAAGGAAGAAAGAATCAGAGAGAAGAACCTGAAAACTTTCAATAGAACAGGAGTTAACTTCTCCCTGAAATTCTGAAAACTAAACCAATTAAAGACTTGAAAAATACATCCATTTAAATTTCAGACAAAGGTTTCAACATGAATATTCTTCTTATTGCGAAGTCCTTTTTATTTTCCATAATGCAAAATATCTTTGAAATCATATTAAAATAATTTTTTGTTTTAAAAACATTCTTCAAAATGTACCTCTTCCTTAGCATTAATGTGGTTGCCATTCCCAGAGTGTTGCCAGCTCTGGAATTAGAAAATTTCCTTACATGTATGTTCCACGGTGTGCAAAGGCTAATCTCAAACTGATGTTCCAGCTTGAGGCAGTGGAGCCTCTGTCCCTGGAGACATTCAAAACCTGTCTGGATGTGTTCCTGTGCAACCTGCTCTAGGTGACCCTGTTCTGGCAGGGGGGTTGGACTACATGATCTCCAGAGGTCCCTTCCAACCCTACCATTCTGTGATTCTGTGATTTGGGATGGATTTTGTGCTTTGATGGACTTCACACTTACAGGGAAAAACGTCTCCATTTGTAAGCACAGCCTCAGTAACAACCCTGGCAAGCTACCCTAGCAAGCTGTTTCTTGCCGCAGGTCTGGAAAGATTCTGCCTAGGGAAGGTAACAAATTCACTTGCCCTTGTAATTTCTTCTCTGATGAGACTTTCAGCACACGTGACAGTTATAATGTGAAAGCCACGCAGCTGAGCCAGGCTGCTAAATCACTTGATGTTCCATATACAACAGTTGAGTACTAAATGACAACTGTTTTCCATTGTGACCAATTTATGCCACAGTTTAGCAAACCACCGAAAGGACAAACAGTTGGGAATTAGCATGGGTGACTCATCTCATAGAAACTCTGACACAGTACCTGTTCGCCACCTTTTTAAGTAAGGAGAGAGGGTTTCTTCAGTAGAAGACAAATGATTGTTTGCAAAAGATAAGGTAGGTGTATTCCAAGGTTATGCATAGGTAATGTAAACCTATCAAAATTGGAGAACATCTAAGCTAATTGAATGGGCAAAATGATTTTGAAAACACTGAATGCTAATCAAGCTGGTTTCATATTTCATTAGTTACAAAAATGATAGACATAATCCCAGTGCAGAAGAAAAAGAAAATTGTGTGTGAATGTGAAGGATTGTCTCTGGATAGTGTTGAGGGGAAGAAGGACCACTTTCTTAACAGGGAATCACTAACGTGGTTGGAGCTGTGTTAGTCAAGTTAGCTGTGTTAGCACTGTGAGAGTCAATGCTGTGAAATTTTGAAAACCACTCTAACTTGAAGCTTTGATAAGGATATATCTCCTGTACTTAAAGCTGTAATTTTTAAGGAATATTTTTATGGAAACGGGGGAAAATTCAGTGTTTTTCTAACTCATTGGAAGCCTACGCTATGCCAGCAATAAAAAATATCTTCAGTGAAAGTAATCCTTGTCTTGTTTCAAGGACTGTTATGGGGACAATTTGTGGTGCACACAATTCAGAGCAAGGCTACTCTCTCTGGCACTTTGAGCAAGATCTGTCACTAGGCTAAGAAGATTAATGACTGCCTTTGCAAAGGGTAGGGAGTGACAGCAATCCCCCTTCAAGAAAGAAGCGTAGGGAAAACATGCAAAATCTATTCTGAGCAGAGACTGCAGTCCTGAGCAGACGTAAGTGTCTTCAAGGGCTCAGTCAGACAGTATGTTGGCTCCTTGTGCCCAGTGTTTCTCCACGCATCTTTGTCGATCCATCTGAAATACCAGAGCACAGTTCACCTCAATAATGCTCTTGCCTTTCTTGTCCAAGACTGCTTTGGACAATTTTGAAGCCATTGGCTTCTTACAAGCCCTCTTCCCTGTTCCCTCCCATCTCAGTGAAGCACAAAGCTGCTGGGCTAGCTCACCTACCTGCCTTTCCACGGCTCCTGAAGTTATACACATATATCATTTTCTACCCTCCTGGAAAAGCCCTAGTAAATTCCATAAGGGTCTGAGTTGATGCAAACTGCGTTTTCAAGACCAATCCTACCACTACTGTTGTCATGTGAATAACAGCAAATAGCAGATTCAGTTAACTTAGAGGATGGGGACATTTCAGCAGAAATGCATGCAGCTCTCTGTTAGGAGAGATTTTGCTACTGCATTTAGTTTGGTACCCAGAAGGGAGAGAGATGCCTCATTTTAGACAAGAAACATAGGTTTGTCCATTTCCTTTGGTCTAGGAATACAAAGCCTCTTTCCTTCCTCAGCAACGCACTGAAAAACTGGAGATATTAACATCATTAAGCACTCTAGGCACCTTAGGTTCTCTCTAGAGCCTACGAAGAACAACTGCGTCTTCCATGGGATCTCTCCCCATCGCTCTGCACTGTCTACACAGGGAGGGCAAAGAAATCAGTGAGTGAATTCAGTCAGCTGCAGTTGGTGATTAAATGTGATAGCATCATTTTTCTGGCATGTGTATAGCTACATATAGCTTTATGCGTACAGCCTTAATAGTACTCCTAAATCTGGACGTTGAAGGAAAGACTTAACCAACTGTGAGACTCGGTGAAGAGTGAACTAGTGTAGGAGTTTACAGAAACTTAGGCAATTTGCTGCGTACGGATTTTCAGCCTGCAGTAAACACGCCAGAGCCTATTTCACTTTCAAGTAATCATATCCAATATCCCCATACTCTCTCAGCAGAGATAATGTTATTTTGTACTTTTTCAATTGGTAAATAAACAAAAGTTCTCAAACCATAAAAAATATTCCGGATGCAGAAACAATGAGCCTGCTGCATTTATCTGCAAATGCTTGATAAGGCTCTGGCTTCCCGGATATGGGGTTCATTCGTTCTTTCTTGGAGTACTTGGCTTCAAACTGTGGACGTATTTCCTCCTAAAGAACAGACAGAAAATGTTGACGTACAGCACAGGTAGGAAAGAGTCTGTAGGAAATTTCAGAGCATTTATCAGATCACTGTTATTGGGAATTACATCTTTGAATTCAGCAGCTGGCACAGCTACTATAAAAGCTGAGCTGGGAAATCAGGTCTCCTTCATGAGAACTAGAATAAATCACCATACCCATAAAACCATATTGGAAGTATTTAGTAAATTCCCCAATTAGCCACTCATCTAAACAATACTCTTTCTAACTATATGGCTGTAAGCTAGATCATTTTAATGTTGATGCCACAGAGTTTTCCAGCCTGGTATTATCCTATTGATACTGAAATTCTACAAGACAGTGAAAAAAAAAACCAAAACCAAACTCCTTTTTCCAAAGCCAATTGCTGTTTGCTAGGTAACTGGTTACCTTCATATTATCAGCAAAAGTTTCTCACCATTTGAAGGAGCCATGCCATCTAATATTGCTCAATTCCTTCCTAACTTGCACAATATTATTAGCAGGGACAGCTTTCAGCAGCAGAAATGTCAAGTCCTGCTTTGCCATAAAAACTCTTCTGAAATGAAACCTGGTGATTTTGTAGGAAGAGGCTTGGTTACATCTGTTTACAGCCTTGTCAGAAGACAGGGTTCACTCTTAGTTCAAGTAAGACCTCATGGTTTTCAGCTGCAGTAGGGCTACCCCACTGCCCCGTCATCTATAAGGTTCACCAACAGTCCTGCACCACCTCACCCAAGTCTGACATCAGGGATGCTGTTAGAGAAAAAAAGAAAGCACCCGGCGGCAAAGATGGAAATGCTCTGATGCATGCTGGGGAACTGGCCCACGGTACAGCTGGCTACAAAGGCAGCTATGGACTGACTTTGCAGATTACCCACCAGGCCTCTGCTGTGCATTTCTTCGTAACAGCCAAGATCCCAGCTTACCAAGTTCAGCCACTTCCGGTCCTTCAACTGCATTTAATTGAACTTTGACTGACGGAAATTTCTAAATGACCAGACCTTAAATGACTGCATTGAAATAGGTGAATGTTAACTGCTTATACAGTTCTTTAGAATGTGAATAAAAATAAGATATTCTAAAATCCTACATCCTTTTTATAAAATTTCCCTGGGTAAAAAAAAAAATAAATTCATGTCTCATTCTCATTCTCTCAAATTTTGAAGGCACTTTGTCAACACATTTAACTTCCAAATTCAAGCAGCAACTTAGTAACGTGGTATTAAAAAAAGTTAAGAGGCACGTATGCTCAGCTGCAAAGGCTAAGCGTGTTTCAGTGGAGGCAGGGTAACAACTTGCTCTTATTCTACCTTGCTCAAGTTATTCCTGCTGCATCAGGGCTGAAGGCTGCTGAAGAGACCATAATCTAGCAAAAGAAACAACGCAAGTAGTATTCCTGTGTGCCCAGGGACATGCAAAAAGACAGTGTGACGGCATTGAAGCAGGGCACTTGAGAATTGCACCCTGTAGATTGTGCAAGGACTCTGTGCCCGCTGACTGACTGAGTCATATACAATAAACCCTTTCTTCTTTGCAGCTCTCTCTAAGCCAAGGTTGGATTATCTTTTACAATCTGCACTACAGGGAAGTCCTTATCATATTCACCCACCAGTGAATCTAGGTATCTCCTACGATCTTCAGTCAATTCAGATAATGCAAAGGCTATTTTTACAGATACATCTCCACACAAAACTGAAACCCTGGCATGAACCTTCGTACCTGTTTAATGACGCTCAACAATGCTGAGCACAGCTTGGGGCAGGAATTGAACAGTACTATAGCTGGCTGGGGTTAATGATATAAAGGAAGTGAAACTGAAGACAAAGAAAAAAGTACGCTGTATGGCAGAAGCCATATTTCAGCTGGGAGTGCCAGGAACTCTGAGCAGTTGGTTTCTTGTTGTACACCCAGCCAAGACTCAGGTACTCTCCATGTCTCCCACTTTACACCTCATTAACAAAAAAGGAAATCCAGATATGGAGGGCTGAAAGAGCGAGAACATATTCAGCCCATGTCCTCAGCCTGGGGGACCTGGACACTGCAGGGGCTGCAGCTTGCCTTCATTGGGTGAAACGCTAAAGCAGCGAGAAATTCACAAAGTTGCATATCTGAACAAATTGAATTCTCCTTCCCATCGTCTTCATTGTTTCATTTCTTTGTCTTTTCATTTAGAACAGAAAAGTGATAGCAAAGTGATAGGAAGCCTTATAAATGTTTCTTTTTTTCAATCTATTGTTGGTAGGAATTAATAAATTTCCCTCTGTAGTAAAACCTTATTTTTCAATTTGACAATGAATACTAAAGCAAGCGAAAGCTAGACATGGCAGATAATGTTAATAAAAATAACAATCTTCATCAACAAAAGCTTGTGACTTAAAATGGTAATTAGAACTCTTTAATTGATTTCTTTGAAACTGCTAACAAAAGAAGTCGGCTGATTTTGTCTAGTGATAACTGAATGGAATGTAGAGAGGAAATTTAATTTGCAGTGATTTTAGTAGAAAGCAGCATTTTTAGGAGTAAAATTTTCACCTTACGGAGACAAAATTCTCACCGACATCTCACTGACATGTACAACGTCATGATCAAACTCCACAGGACGTGTCTTTTTCAACCTACATAAAACAGAACGTTCTTCTTCCTTCCCTCTTCTCAAACACGGATCATTCCAATTCTTTACTCACAGGAGAAACCACACCGATTTCTGGAGTATCAAACATGGATTCATGTGTACTGCCTTAGGCCAGATCTTTCTGCACTCTAAATTTCTTTGTGAAATATATCCTTTTCTTTCAGGACGTTTCTGAGTCCTTTAACAGGCAAATTCTTGCAGGAGTCCTATCCTTCCTGATCCTCTATATCCCAGATGTAGAAAAGGGATTTGTAAAAGACTGAAAATCTGAATCTTGATCACTGGGATAATGATAGTACTCCCAGAAGTAAGTGTCCTTAGAAAGCCTGTGGTTTGCAGGTCATCCTGCCTGCAGCTGAAGGCAATGGCAAAGTGAAGGGGTGGACTGCGAACCACAGAAAAGGAAAATGATCTCAACAGTTTTTCACCTGGGACACCTGCTTCCAAAGCTGTGACTGTCTCAGGCCAAAGTCCTGCAAAGACCCCAGTGCCAATGAAAAAGTGAAGCATTCGATACTCAAGAAGAGGAGGCAGTGATCCGTAGAGCTGACCTTCACGCAAGGACATGTCCGAGTTGTGCAGTAGAGATGGGCGCTGGCAGCTGTAGCATCTTCAGAGAAGACACCTCTGGGAGGCAATCAGCTCCCACCCTTGGGATCCCACTGAACGCTGAATGGAGGTGGAACTGATACCTCAAATGCCAATGAGATACTGATGTTCTGATGACTGGTCACATAAATCCTTGAGAAGCAGCCAGTTGAATTCCTATTGGCATCTTTAACCTCTAATTTGAGAGAGAAAGGTACCATCTGGCACACTGTTTCTGAAAAGGCTGATACCTCCTGCTGTAGAGACTTATAAAACTCCCTCTAGAACTGGAAGAAGGCGTTCTGGAGCAGGCATACTCACAACTGCCCCAGGCCACCTGACTAAGATCTTGTTGACAGAGCTCACTGGAAAAAGCCTGGTATGAGAAGAAAAGCCAGCTGACCATCAGCAGGGAGCACGTATCCTCTGAAAATTACAGTCATGCATATGTCATCCTGCAGGCCAAACTGAAACAATCTGCCAGTGGGACATAATCATCTCTTATAAAAAAAATAATATTATTTGATAGATATCATAAAATAAACACATTGCATTTCTACGAGGATAGTTTCAACTACCAGAAGCTCTTACAGGCTTTCTGGTTGGAAGAGGAAAAAACTAGCAACTCTACTCTCTTCTGCCTTTTCAGTGTTTATTCCAGCTAAAGGCTTAGTTGCGTAGACATGGCAATGCTCTTCCAAAAGAGCTTAGAAAACAAAGAGCAAATCTTCCTCGGGAAAGCTTTCCTCCAGGTTCTGCAAGAGGATACGCACTTTCAGTAGTAGCAGCGATGTTGCAAGCAGGGTTGTGGTCATGTGCGTGAAGAAGAGAGGGAAACAGAATGCGGGTCGGTCCTGAGTGGGCTTGGAGCTGTTGGGCTTACATCTGACCAAAAGACTCTTCCAAGCATTACCACAGCAACCAGAAATCACTTAGTATTATTACATGGAAAAAAAAAAAAAAGGCAAAAAAGCAAAGCATTGCTTAAGGACAACTTTACCAGGAAATTCAATGTTTGTAAATTAACTGATCATGAAAAATTCAGGTGGATGGGTTTACAAATCAGCATAAATCCCAAATTCAGGAAGGTTAAATGCTAAAAGGTGCAGATACATAACATCCCAAATTATAAGCACCTGGAAGAGCAGGCTTCCTGGGAAAAATATAAAAAAAGGCCCTCAAAATATACTTGCTTGTGTGTTTTGTTAGATTAAAGGCTCCTTTTCATTCTATGGATACCGAGCTGTAATCCTGACTTGGAAATTGCATTTTGGTACATCTGTCTTCTGCCCTAGGTGTCAGCAGCTGCAGCAGTGGCTTTTTTGCAACTAGCCATGAGGTGACAAGATCACTGCGGTTCAATCCTGATCAATATCCGAACCTCAAGCAGGACCATCTCAGTGTGGTTTCTCTGTGACTTGTCAGCATTGGCAAGAGCAGGCTGTTAATCTCCGGAGAGTTAAATCAGTACTAGAGTGTTTTCTAAATATATGAAAAAAGTCCTGAAGTATCACCAAGGCTTGACAGCATATGTGCACAAATAATGATGTTCCTGTTGCTATGAAGAAACCAATTTCCAGTTGTGTAAGTTATTTCATTTTATGTTCTTGGTTTATTTTCTTAGTCATTAAGCATTAAAAAAACCCCAACCCTACCAGCAAATGAGCAATTGTACTGTTTCATGGCCTCGCTGAACTACATTGCCTCATAGAGACAAAAATCCCATAACTCAGAAGTATGTTTCTTTGCTGGCAAGATTAATGAAAAATAAATTCTTCCACAGAGGCAGCAATACAGAAGTTCAACTGCACTGACCCCACTACAGCAGCCTCTTAAAGTCCCTCCGAGAGCTTCAGGACAGTCTCTGGAGAGGAAGGAGAGCAGACTCTGTGGTCACCTGTACATCAGAATCCCAGTCGAGGAGCGCTTTTTCTGCCACACCCACTGAATCTTGCTTTTCTCCTGCATAATAAAACCTTCCAGCTCTGCTTAGACCTCAGCTCTCAGTCCCAAGAGCATGCTGCTTCTTTCTGGTAACCACCACAGAAGGTGGTTAAGGCTATTCTTCACTGTTTAGGTTCCTCCCTAAGAGCATCCTCTCTACCAACAGAGGATGAATTAAATCCTTTGAGTTGGTTCGTCTCCCTCAGTCTCTCCGCAGCACCATATACTTTGGTAACCAGCACCTGAGCATTCAGAAGCTGGCACAAGCCTCACAAGGCTTTCTCTCCACCAATATTCTTAGTTGCTATCTAAAAGAATAGATTAAACCCCATTTGCCAAAATTCACGGTACTCTGGGCTGCCAAGAATTTCCTTGGATTCAAAAGCAAAATTCCCCCAAAGTGCATTTTTTTCTTGAAATCTCCCACAATGACAGCCACTGATATTTTGAAATTAGTTTAGATTTACAAAGTAGATGTAAAAAGAGAGGACAGTCTGGCCTGGGGAAAGTTTCTTCACATTCCAGAGGAAACTTCTGAGGAGAAAAATGCTTATTTCCTAGTTTATGAAGATTTGAAGAATGAATTGAAAATAAATCCAAAAGAAAAACATGCTTGTATTTTTAAACAAATGTTTTTGTATTAAAGATTAAGGAGTACATTTTTTTATACAAACCTCCTCTTCTTCCCAGTCTATCAAGTCCCAGTCATAAGCAATTACCGCTCGCCTTCTTTTCCAAAACTCCAGAAAAACAGTTGCTGGAGCAAAAAAAAAAAAAAAAAAAACCAAAATTGTTTTTAAGTCAAGAAAATGTTAACTACTATCACAGGACTGTTGAATGAAGCTGTTACATTATTTTCATTTCTTTGCATAAATGGGTTCCTTTGAGCAGCAAGTCATGCTGATGATCAAAACTGCTTTCAAAGTGCATTGCTTTCTAAGGATTACTTTACTTATTTCAAGTATGATTGAGGCTTTAGAGATTTCATTTAGTGCTAAATGAGAATGTTTAATTTCTAACCAACCGAGGGAAGACTCTCAAAGAATAAAATTGTTTCTGTGAGTCATCGTTACTAGATATAGCAGATTTCTGATGAAGCTAAAGGTTTCTTGGGGACATCGTAGATAAAACAGTAACTTTCCTTCTTTGAAGACCATTTACAACACACAGAAACCGGAACCCAAAGGAACATGTTACAGTGCATGTGCAAATCTGTAGAGTACTACCGAGGAAATGGGAACTTTTGTCTTACACCTTTCTAATCCAGAGAATTTTTTACACTACGTGAGTGTGTATATGTGGTGTGGCATTAACAGCTAACAATTAAGCATTCTGTGCTGTATAGCCCTTATTAACAGAGTTCAAGATAGTATAATATGCTACACACAACTACGCAATACACGACTGTGCTTCCATTTTGTGATGGAAAGAACTCAGTCATAAAATCATATGTTCATATTCTGGAGATTAATACTGAGCCTGTTTATGGTTACAGGTTTTTGGGTTTTTTTCTGTCAAAAGAATGTAGAAGCTGCCTAAAGCTAGCACAAATCAATGGAAAGGCTTCCTCTTCCACTGTGAAGTTTGGCTCTTCCATTTATTGCTCACTGAAAAGCATCAGGCTGATAATCACAGAGAACATAAACCTTTATTCATCAGCTAGCGCAGTACCAGCTGTAACAGTGTCTGGCAATATATTCCACATCCAGTCCTAAAAGGATCTTCTTAATGGACTATCAGCCCTACTGAAGCATATTGATAATGACATGACATGATACTAAGCACCACCATAAGTTTGGTGAAAGTGAATTTTTAGCCAGTAAGAATTATTGTATCTTAATGTATTAGCCAATGTAGCTAAGAAATGCTTAGAAAATGAACACTGAGAGCAGATAAGGTAAGATATCAAAAGCATGTTTAAGGAGGCAGCTATTTGGTTTGAAGGCATTTTCATGTATCACGTCATCCTTTTTTTGAAAGCTGGAGTTATATTACACCAGGTAATCGCTGCTTTGATTTAATCTAATAAAGAAAGTCAATTCAGTCTCGTGAGCCTAATGCGTCTATGACCTTTTGTAATAGTTGCAGTATGATTGGTTGGGATCAGCAAAACTAGTAAGTGCTAAGGGGGCTCCGCTGCTGCTGAACCACTACATTGTTCATTCCTTGACTTGTCTTCTGGTGGAGCTGCTTCTCTCCTATCAGTTCATACTGAATTATTTCGTACAGGCTAAACAAGTAGCCCTACACTTTTTGGAGACCTGCAAGAAATAAGCCTGATTGATTACTACCACTCTGTTTCCATTCCAAAAAGCAGCTGGAAGCAGGACTTGAGTGGGTGTATGAGTCCGCAGCGTGAACCTCTCAGACACGTCTATGCTGAGATGTACTTCTTTTCTTTCTTGTTTTTCACGCACCTGGAGTGAGGAATCTATACATATTATATTTAGTATATTTATCACCTGTCAGAGTAAGTATGTGCAGTTCCTGAAGGTTCTTTAGAAAGCTATTCTCAAATCATTAAGTAGCAAATAGGATGATGTGCACAGCGCTGTTTTAGCTTGTACTGTGCTACGCTTTTCTCCCTCTATCCAGGTCAGTATGCACTTTTCCCTTGCTAGATATTTTAAAATGTGCTATAAATAACCATCTTTGATTGATTCACTGTACTACTGAGGTCTTCTAAAAAGTACTGCATTTTGAAATTTCACTGCTTCTTTCCTAGTCAAATAATCACTAATACTTCACACTTCAGCATTCTTTTCTTGCTTTGACAGCTCAACAGGACACAGTTGTACTTATCGTTCTCCTGTTTTCCAATCCGTATGTCTAAACCAGATGCTGAGAATTCTCCAACAGTCCTGCTTGGAATTTGGAATCTCTCATTGGCATTAATTCCCAGGTCTTTTGCTAGCTTTTTCTATACTATGCTTTCCCTGTTTCAGAGCTCAACCTTGCATCTCAGACCTCAAAGCTCAGTCCTCAACATCCACTTGTACAAACAGCTGTCTTAACACCATTTCCTCAAATGCTTTTGAAACAAGTTGTGATGTTATCTAGTAATGCACATTGCCTCTTGCAGCAAATAGCTTAATCCTGACCTTCTCTCCGAAATCCTGTCCCTGTTGTATTTCAGAACACCATTTAATATATCCATCCTGACTTCCGGAATATATTCTATATTCCAAGAATATTGCTGAAGAACCTCCTTAAATTCTGTCTCCTCAGAGAGCAGATCAATGTGAATGTTTTATGCTAGAGGCAAGGTTTGTAGGAAAGTAATATCTTTTATTAAACTAACTGATATATTTAGAAAAAATGTTTTATGGTGTCATTTCTTATTGCTTGAAAAAAGTGTTAAATTTTCATGACGGGTCTTTTTTCCCCTCCCAACTTTGCTTTTCAGTAAGTGTTTTGAAGCCACTTCCTTTATCAAAGGAAACATGCTTCTAGGTAGACAAGAAGAAAATTCAAAAAGGACTTTTCTTGAGTGCCTTAGTCCCCCAAAGATATGAAGAGACAGACAACCTACCATCAGCCCATCCTGTCTCCAGCAAAGCGTTAGAAATGATAAATAGCTGGACTCTCCTGTCGGACAGTTACAGAACTTTGCTACTGAGCTTCAGGAAACACCTAGATAGTAACGTCTTTGCACTAGTTTTCCCCAGTACTTCAACTGGAAAATCAAATGCTACAGTTCCATCTGGCTTTACAGCAACGTGCTGGTAGTCAACTGACTATCAAATATGCGTAGATTATTTCCCGAGAACGGCTTTTTTCTGCACTTTAAATGTCAACATTTATTTAGAATGAACATCTTTCTCTATCTTCTGTAAGAATCCAGTTCAGACAGTAAAAAGAGAGCAATTTTTCCTAGAAATGGGACCTATCTTTTCAACAAACTTGACATGAGTCTTAAAGCACATATGAATGGCAAAGTGTAGGTGTTTCCCTCTAGCACAGAAACACAAAAAATGCTATTGCTCCCCTCTTTTTGAAAGCTTTGAACATCTGGAAAATATCATCAAGACTGGAGATTCTCAAAAGGAAAAATTATTTTCCAGCTTCTGACATGACGATATCTTAGTGAGCATCAATGACAATCTGTTCACCAATAAAAAAATGTATTAGTGTTTACAGGGACTTACTGTCCCTGTAAACCAGAGATTTATAGCTTCGGTCCTTTTGAAACACCTTTTCCTTTCAACGGAAGTTCCCAATACAGAAAAGCTAATACAAACTACCAGTGAACACCTTCAGTGTACTGAAGCAAGACTATCTTTTGTCCTTCACTACATCAGTTTAAAATGAAAATTAAGTATTGTGTCTTTGGGGTATACCTTAGTAAGTATCAGATTTTTTTCATGTTATACCAATTACTTCTTACATAGAACTTTGCTTAAACAGGGCAGAAATACAGTAAGTGAGAAATACAATAATAAATGAGTCAATATATTTTTTAAGAAAAGCGTGTGTCTGTTCCAATATCTCCTGGTGCCCTTCACAATTCCATCCTTACTTTGATTGGACCTACTTATCCCACAATGAAGCATTATAAAAGATGGGTTCCTGTGCTTCAGAGTCCTACAGCCAGGCTCATTGCTGCTCCATAAATCAAACAGCCCATACTGATATTTGTCATGATAATTTCTCTCCCTGACCTGGCCACAGCAGTTTGCTCATCACCTGGAGAAGCATTTTATTTATATTTAAAAAGTGAGCAACCCACTTTGTCCATCGATTAAAGATGTCTTTAGAGTAAAAGGAGGAAACCACTGTACAGACCACCTTCTCATGGAAAGCCCAACCTGACGACGCCTGGTTTTGAAAACTCCACGCAAATGGCTGAGGCTTCTCCCTCAAGATGGGACTTTACTAATGGATCTAAAGATAGTGAAGAAGGTACTTTAGATAAGATGACAGTGGCTAAACTCAGGCTAAAGAGGTATCACAATTCTAGCTGCCTTTTTTGCTTTCATTCTCTTTTTTTAAAAGCACTGCCATAATTATTTTATATGCTACTATCTGCCAAACTGGATCATCTAGAAGGCTGAACTTTTCACAGCCAATTTGTCATGTACTTGCCAGTTGTTTCATGCTGACAGAAAAAGCATTTCCACAATCAAACTGCTATCATTGTTTCTTCTCTTCCCCTACGATTTACTGAGATGATGGTAATGCCTGCAGCTGCCAATAGGCCTACTGCTGACTGAAAATCCATTAAAGACAGGCAGTAAGCCAGCTCATAAATACAGTACCAGAAAATCCTTGGGAAGTGTGGCTTTCCTTGTTCTAATGCTGCTTTAGCCCTAACTGTATGGAAAATACCTCCAAAATCTCACTGTTGTCTCAGCAAAATCTTATTTAAGAAACTACAGTTTGGGTGGAGCCATAGGATCGCCCCATTCCCCAAGCCATTACCCTGCACTCATGGACCTCCTTCCTGTTGCTGTCTCTACATCCCTCTAGGCAGCAAGCTCACAAGCACAGTGTAAGCCAACAAAAGCTCTCACCTCAGCTGCTTTCCTATAGTCTCTTCTCCATTAGCTAAATTGTTCACAAGGCAGCATTTATTATATTTTTTTCTTATCTCTCTGTGGGCTTAGGTGCTGGAGATGCATGGGTGGGCAGTGCATTTCCCAGGTGGGGAGACATCCCCATAGGAAACTGGGTCTTGGAGTCTGACAGCGATGCTGAAGGAGCGGGAGCAAGAAGAGGCTAACCAACGTGAGGTGCAGCTCCCGTCAACTAGGGACAGAAATGAGAGAGGACCTACAACATTTTGGAGGCAGGCATGCTCAGCCTTCTCCCACATAGCAACCACGAAGCAGGACCAGGCACGGTTACCTGAGTGAGGGACTCCCCTTAATTAGAGCTGCTTTTCCTACAATCCTGGTTCTGGGCAGTGCTAAAACAAATGTCCAATGCTGTGAGCATAGGTGTTTCCTGAAAGCAGTCTTACTGTTAAGGAAGAACAAAAGCACTGGTGCAAAAAGCTGTACTCCAAAGAAATGCTCACCAGCAGTTAGGACCAGTGACATAGATGTTCAGCAACATTAACCCATCAACTTTCCTAGCTGAGATGGAAGTCCGTGCCTCTAAACTCTCTTGGAAATTCTCAACTTCAGCCAGCATGTAGAGAAAGAGGTTGGAAAAGTTGAGTAAACATCTAAAAAAATCTTTAAGGCTTAGAAATTTTTGGTGATTCTCAGCTTTGGTGTAGCTCTAAAACAAAGCTGAAATCCCAAGGAGAAACAGAAAATCTGTGATATCTGTGGATTTTTTCCCTAATGTAATTTGGGATATTTTAATACCATCAGTATTCCATGAAATGCCATTAATAGGCTTGATTGGTATATGGCCTAATTTAATTAGTAAACTAAGACAAAAACATAGTTTTGAAGGAAGGAACTGAGACAGGCTGGTAGGCTAATCTGTGTTGTCCTGATGGCTCTGATATTGGCTCCTGGATATCTCTTGTGGCTCAATAAAGGCATTTGCAGTTTAAAATTGAGATTATAAGAATGACTTGGACACCTTTCCAAAGCAGTTGGAGATGTGTGAGCAAGAACAGGAGAACAATGGATAAATCAGGATAGCTCAAGCACCTGGAGCTGTGAGATGGATGCTGTTTTCAAGGCACCTCATTCAGCCATTTTCTAAAGGTGTTAATCTTCTCTCAGAATGGCACGGTAGCGGCTAAGAGCCTGGGCATGCTCAGGGCGTGTTTGAAATACTTTTTGTGCTGCCAGAAATTATTGTTTCCTTTTGCCTTCAATTCTGCCTACAAGACCACAGTAGGAAAAATAGTTCAGCCAGAAATACAACTGTCCTATAGGCAAAATTCAGCCTCCATGGCAACAGCTAGACCACTCTCAGATCAATTTGTCATTCAACTAAATCTTCCATTTATTTCATCAGAGTTTTTCTTTGATTACCACCAGCTTGCATGTATTTAAGCTTTACTGCCTTTCTGCAAGGTGGGAAAAACAACATATTAATTCATTTTAAAATGAATAAACTGAGCTGCTTTAAGCTAAGAGAAGCCCTGAGCAGTAACAGAGAAAAGGCCTCAGTGACAACATACTGAAAAACAATTACAACCCCCCCCCGAATCTAACTATCTACATAGACACTACATACTGCACTTATGTTTTTATTTTAATTAAATTATTATCACATAAAAAAACTGATTTCAGCCACTTCCATCTTCCTTTTGGAGAAACAGAAAAGAATCAAGCTGATATTGTTTTTCTCAGCGACTGAAAAAAATGTGATGGAAATTACAAAGGCCTATGTTGCATTACAAGCTTTAAGAAGAATATCGTGCAACTATTTAATATCAAAATAAAAACTTACCCCACACCGCCATGAAAACGGCAAAAAAGACAGTAGCTCCATTGTCAAAAAGGTGGGTTACCTGTGGGATATATTAATAGTGTGATCAATTATTAGTGCAATCAATTATCAACATGATAATAAGGCTTTATTTTCTATTTTCACCTAATAAAATTAATGTGATAATGAGTGCAGCAGGATCCTGAATATCCTTCCCTTGACATGTGAAATGTACCTGTCATTTGACAGGACTATTTGCCAGCCTGGGACTGACCCCTGCCAAGACCAGGTGTGAGCATTATTTCAGACCCAAAGCATTGATTTTATGGAGCCACGTACAAAGGATGGATCATATGATAAAGGCTGATGCCAAGGACACTGTAAGACATGCATCTGACATGGACCTGTTGGAGTAGGTCCAGGGGAGGGACACAAAAATGACCAGAAGGATGGAACACCTCTCCTATGAGGAAAGGCTGAAAGTTGGGGTTGTTCAGCCTGGAGAAGAGAAGGCTCTGGGAAGACCTTAAAGCGGCCTTTCACTACGTAAAAGGGGCTTAAAAGAAAGATGGGGACAAACTTTTTTGCAGGGCCTGTTGCGATAGGACAAGGGGAATGGTTTTAAACTAAAAGAGGGTAGATTTAGACTAGATATAAGGAAGAAATTTTTTACAATGAGGGTGGTGAAAAAACTGAAACAGGTTGCTGAGAGAGGTGGTAGATGACCCATCCTTGGAAACATTCAAGGTTTGGTTGGACCGGAGCAACCTGATTTAGTTGAAGTTGTCTCTGCTCATTGCAGGGGAGGTTGGACTAGGTGACCTTTAAAGGTCCCTTCCAACCCAAACTATTCTTCGTTTCTATTCTATTCTATGATCTAGGACATGACCTCTGGGGTTGCTAAATCTCTAAGTGCAAATTACATTCAAGTGTTTTACAACCCAAACTAAGTCCTAGTAAAAGACAATGAATGTTAATATTGGCTGAACTTGATCTGTTCTTCGAAGATTTTATCTACCCAAGCTCACTAAAGACAAATGCAAAAGGCAAAATTAATGCTTTTAGCAGGAATGCATTTTGTCCTGGTTTGACCAACACAGGACTAATTTTCTTCTAATGCTTGGGAAAACTGTACTTTTAGAAGACTCTAGTGTCTGAATTTGTGAAAATATTTACATTATAGACAGCTATGCTAAGTGGGTTTCAAAGTCTCAGTGTTTTCAAGCTAGCCAGGTGTGGGGATGAGGAGGTGTGAGACCTAGGCACTCGAACCAAGATTATCTGTTTATTATTATCTGATTATAGATAATTATCATATTATCTGTTAATCTGTGATTATTTTATACCATGAATATCACATTCAATATAAATTAGGAAGTTTGCTGTGAAGTTCTCTCTTCCTTGATAGTGGCAATCCAGAGAACTTCCTGCCCCAGCACTGGACTCCTGAGCCCTTCTCTTCCTCCTGAAGCCGTAGAGCTCACGGTGTCTGACACTTGCTGTCCACTGCTGGGAGTGCACAGCTTCCTACTGGTGTAATTGGCTGAGTATAATCCTTGTATATTTAATATTGGTATCAGGATCAATATTGGTTCTTTAGTTAATGTTAATTATTTAGTCTTATTCTATTAAATCTCTTTGTATTTCAGCCTTTGGGGTTCTTTAATTTTTTTACGATTCCCCTTCCCAGGCGGGGAGGGGTCATCGAGTGATAGAATAATTGTCTAAATGACAAGTAATTGTTATGGGTTTCTCAAACCATAACACATTTCTATTTGCATAGTTTAAAATGTACCTTGGCATAAACGCAGCTGTCTGACAACCTCATGAAGGGACAGTATTTATCACATATAGGACACATAATGATATCTGTAGCTTGGCAGACTTCTTTACTGGAAAAAGAGAAAAGATAGAAATTAATAGTTTGATACACAACAATCAGTCTTAAAATGGATTGACAAGTTTCACTAATATTCAGTTACTTATTGAACAATACTGGTTCTGTAACTGAAGCCAACATGTTCATAACTGCACATGTATAATTAATATTTGTTGACTGTCTAAGACTTCAGAGTTTACAGTCATAACTGCAGAGGACAGCCCTGCAGGGCCAGCCTAGCAGTAGCTCTTTAACATTTCCGGCTTCTCCTTGAGTCAGAAGTGAGCTTTGGTAGGGGGAGGGCAAGGATAATTGCAGATAACATTAAGTTTGACTGATTCTTGTGACTTACTTAAGTGTGCAAGAATGTAGAGATGCAGCGCTCAGCAGGAGGTCCAAGGGGTTCTTCATCTGAAGAATGCCTCCCTGTGGTGGATCTTTGGGAAAGGCCTTGAAGAGGGTGAAAATTCCCCACTCTTCTGCTGGCCGGTTACAACAGTAATGAAGGAGCGCTATTTTTTTCTTACTTCATGCTGAGTTGACAGCACCATCAGCAACTGGAGCTGGGCAAGAAACATTGCCTCCTATCCCAACTCAGGAACACAAAACAAGGGAAGCTCGATACTGGGTACCTTACGAGGATCAAGCGCAGTCTTCCTGAGTATTCATTCAACAGTTCAAAATGAAATAATTAACAATTCATATGAAGATCTCTTAAATTATTCATAATAACTCACAGCTGTAATTTCCCTTACAAAATGCGCCCACGTTACCTGACTTGGCAGTGGTTCAAAGTGGTGACTCCATACAAAAAGACAAACAATCCAATGAAGGCAGCTGGGAAGAGCATCCCTGTGTACCAGCCTAACCAGGCAAAGTACAGCCCAATTTTCTCACCAAAGTACCGTCTGTTTTAAAACACAACACAGTGAAGTTACCTGCTAATTAAAATAAACCTGCTTAATCTTCCTTATTAATACAAAATAAATATTTCTATTATATCTGAAGAGTAGATTAGAGAGCAGTCAGAATTTCCTGATGAAAAAGCCTGCTTCTAAGGTTTCTAAATCCACACACTAAGGGACCTGCCTCATGAACGAACTTAAAAAATGAATTTAAAAATTCACTAACCACAGCTTACAGCGAGTGATTGGAGACCTCAGCAAGGCAACACTGAGTTAATTTTAAAAAGCTAGTTCTTTGTGTTTGGGAAACTGATGGCTTCCTTTGCCTTTTGGCTGTGTAACTGTACTTTCCGAATAATTGCATTGAAATCAGTTTCATCCCTTAAACTGGTATAACAGCAAAATTATTTGGCCCCAAATTTTTTCTAAGAAGTTAACTAGAGGTTATTCTCTAATTCAGTTTATTTTCATTTGATTATTTATTTTCTTAGCTCAGTTCTTGAAAATGTAATCTCATGATTCTACCACAGGTGGAAATTAAAGTGCAAGTGAGGTCCAACAAATATCTTTATGTATCACCTTGCACTAATTTGAGGAAAGAAGTCTGAATTAATCCTGATTTGTTAGCTATATTGCTTAAAAACTAACAGCAAAGTGGCCAGGAAGCTCCTATTTGCTACATATTCATTAGCATTCTTCCTCCTTTCAAACACAACCAAACCTTTATTTATGTGTTAAAGAATACATCAAGCACGCAAAAAAACCTGCTGAACTCATCAGCATACGAGTAGGCGGCATGCATTGTCCTGTGTTTGATCGTCTTGTGCACAGTAGGCTGATAAGATTAGGATGCTTTACAAATCAATATGCAATTATCATGATTACAATGAAGACTTTAGGAGATTATTCACAAGATTAGTTTTAAAGAAGGAGGCAAAATGATATTCTTGTACTTCAGAGACTTTGCAGACAACTTAGACTTGCGTATCCACTGAATTCGAGAATAGCTGCTGATGAAAACCCACTTTTACTGTAAGGATGAAACGTCTGATCTGTCCAGAGACAACAAATGAAGTGAGCCAGCATTTAGGCTTTGAGAAAACATCTTTGGTCAAACTTTCACAGTGAGAAGGAAAAGGCCCATGATGGGCTCTAGGTCTGGAGGCAGTGGAGAAAAAGAAACACTTGGTCTGTAATGGACAAAATCATCAGTTTTCAAAAGACATAAAAAATTTCCAGCGTGAGCAATATCTGTCTGGGCTGAGCTCATGCTCTGCTGCATGATACTGACCTACACTGATTATTATCATTTGAGTTTATCAGCACTGTATGAAAAGCCAAATATTGTCATGTTGGTTTTATTCTTCCATCATTCAACAGACACTCAAAATTTACAGGCTAAAGAGGTGGCAAGCTAACGATAACATGCTCAGTTCGGACAAGGGCAGCAGGTCTAATTGTAAAAAGACACATTGGAAACTGTTTTTTTGAGCCTTTACTTAAGAATGTTAGTGAACCCTTTGGCCTAATTATTTACCTGACACCTAGGATGTCAAGCTGTGCCTGCTCCACTGAAAAAAGAAAGCTCACATTCTGAGCTTACATCCACTGAATATTTATGGACCTATTTTTCTCCAGGTACATAGTTCAAAGTTGTGAAGCAAGCCTAATATTCATCAAGATTTATTTTTTTATTCCATACCCTACATTCAATGATGAATGCTTCCTCATTCCACCCCCTTAGCCGGTATTCATGACAAACTTCATCTCCTGTCCTGTTGAGCCTTTCCATCTAACAATGCAAATCATAGTACTCCTTTTTTGATCTAGAGATCAAGCAAAGAGCTTCATCCTAGATGAAGACTCAAGGAAGGTTCAGTGTGTGCATAAAGAAGAATGGGTGTGATGGGGAGTAATTAAAATCTCTGCAACATAAGGAAAAGGCATCTGAGGCCATTTGTGAGTCTGGCTTTAAAAATAAGTGCTGGATGTTGACATTACTTTGATACACATTGGTTTAAATCTGGACAAATAGCCTCTCTCTTCCACTATGTGTGAAGTCTTTTGCTTCACAGCTGATATTCCACGGGCTGTACAACTGTAATTTGCATCAGGATCAAGTTAATATTTAATTTCTTTTGGCCCTGTAGTTAGCATATTTTTTTGTAAGTCTTTGCTCAGATACTACTAGGCTGAGTGCTATAGAAATAAACTATGGCAGTAACAAGGTCTTTGGAGACCTTCTTAGGTGCCGTATTCAGAGCAGTTTCACATTTATTCCAACCCAAAATTGGGTTATCCTGGATCATCATCACCCTCAGGAGATGAAGGTATTTAGAGATACCTTTGCCACTCTCTCCTTTCAAGTTGTGCCAAATACAAGGAACAAGCTCTTTGCTTCTTTGTCACTATATAAAGAACAGAAATTTCATATAGCTCTGCACAGTGATGGCAGTTCTCTTACCCGCATGCTGATACTTGACTCAGAAGTCAGTAAATATACATGAAGGAGTCTAGGGATTTTTTTTTCTAGGGTGCATCACTATGTGTTCCTTATACCTAAATTTCACCTGTTAACACTCTGCTCAATGAAGGTCTCTCTGAAATTTTCCACCTTTGATAACATTTGCATTTCTGTTAACTTTGGTAACTTATTCCCATCCAATTTTTCAGATTGTTAATAAGAATAGAAAAAAATGGTTTCTGTCTTTAACAGTTCTCCCACAGAAAATTTTCTCCACAACTAACCTAAAAAGCAGAGACACAAAAAGATCCCCAAGCCCCTAACAGAAAAATCCATCTCTCCTATCATTATATATGCTGTACCATTAGAATAATAATTAAAAAAATAATTTCAGCTTCTCAGTTTTATGCTAGTATGTATACTAGCCCTTCGATATCACGTACCTTAACGGTGAACTGTATCTCCCCTCACCCCATTCCAATGGTAGAACTATCACTGACTTAACTGGGCCAAGATTTCAATCTCAGTATTTATCAATAAGGCACATTTTAGAAAAGCATTAAGCTACAAAGTCTGATTTCAGACCCATAAAATGTGATACTGGATTCCTCTGTGTTTAGAGTCCTTCCTTATATAATCTTTTGCTTTCAGGATGCGTAGAAGGAAGTCATGGAGCTAGAACAGAGACAGGTTTGGACTCAAGACAAAACCCTATCTATCTCAGTTAATCCTTTTGCAGATCAGAATGAAATCCTATACAGAACTTTTTACATCACAGAACCAAGTTGAGGGAGACAGAGCTTCCCAACAGGTGTTTTGGACACACAAAGCTCTCATGTTATGTCAGGAGCAATGGAGTGGGAAGGAAGGCTTGACAGGAGATTGAAAGGGAGTTGTCGGCTTGCAGTCAAGTCGTTTAATATAAACATGGAGTAAAATGAAAGTTACTCAGGCATTACTTTTGCTTTCAGGTTTGTTTAAGTAGCTTTATGAACACTTTATAAATACAGTTTTCTCCCTCTCTTTTTGTCCTGTAGATAATATGCACAAGCAGCAGCAGGAACAATTTATGCACAGCCTAGAGGAAAGCAGCTATGCACAGTGGTGTGAAGGAGGTGATCCAAAGCTCCCAGGAATCACAGTAACTGTTTCCATTGATTTGTGTGTTCTCAGAGCATATAAATATAGTAAGTCCTGCCCCTTTCCAACTGCTATCAATTCCAAGGATCTTAAATTATTCTTGTAAAGTAACTATGGATACTAAATTCCAACAGAAGTGTAATTAAAATCATGGTACCACATCTGCTGATTAATAAGAGTGCCTTTGCAATTGTGCCAAGTCTGAGCCTTCATACTGCCACGTGTTTCAAAGCAGAGTGAAAGCAGAATCTGGCAATTCCCCTCAAATGACTTCTTCTCATTTATTTCTAGTGACTAGTATCTCCATCAGAGACAGGTGATGAGATTAAATGAAATCTGGGAGGCACCAAATTGACAGCATCAGAGATGTAAGGCCTCATTTTAACAGCTAAGGAATTGTTCAGCACTAAAGTATGAACAATTTAGCTTACCATTGTGGCAACTTGATTCTAAGGTGGAAATATCGTATCTATTAATGAGGTAATTATATTATCTACATCTAATTTACTCCTTAGCCTTTCTAAAGCCTGTAGTAAAGGGGAATGCCAGCTAGCAGCAGTAAGTTCTGGCCGGATATCTGTGGCAGAATTAATATCCATCCACTCCTTTTGGACTGATGGCAACACTACTCCCTTCAAGCACACCCCCACATGGCTGTTGGTATGGGAAGAAAATTTAAAAGTCACTCCTGCTGTAGAACTGATACCAAAAAATCTTCTGTTTAAAGTATGCACACTGAGATACTTCCGAGTGAAATGAACAACAGGTCTTGCTGGTGTTGTCAGCTCTTCAAGGAAAAATCTTCAACTCACTAGACACATGAGCTGCTGAGAGTGGCAGTAGACAGGAAAGATTTGGCAGAAGCTAAGGAAACAAGAGGGATCTAGCATCTGTGAAGTGAGGAGAAAAAGGCATTCCCTCCCCTTTCCTGCCACCCCTCCTTCAGTGAATTCATCGCAGACAAGGGTGCGCTGCAGGCAGCAAACAGCAGGCTGGGCTGGGGCTACAGCGTTGAACCCTGCAGAGCTCGATGGCTACCGAGACTCATGCTGCTGAGAATATTCAGGGAACCTCACAGGTCCCCTCATCCGCCTTGGGTAAACACCTACTCTGAACCACTGCAGGACACCGATGATCTCAGCTAAGGGGTCTGCGATTTTGATTGCTTTTTTCCTTTGTAAACAGCTGTGGAAAAATCTGTGGATGTCGCTGTCCAATAAAAAGCTAAAGCTTCATACAAAATCTTAAACATCAAACCCAGGCTACTCAAGAAGGCTGCTGCCAAGGTCCAGAACAATCAAGTGTCTAACCTTGCTCGTTCTGTTACCATTTATTCTCATGCTTAAAAAAAAACCTTCCAGATGCCTGATGGTCCATATTCATAAACGAAATTAAACCAAAACCCAGATATTGGCTCAACAGCACTTCCCCAAACAAGAAATGTTGATGAAGAAGCCTTGACCACCATGGACAAATGATTAAAAAACATTATAGAGATAAGTGGTTTATACTGTGACATTAATATCTTATTGTATACTGGGACATTAAAAATAAAAAACTTCAGTATAACTCTTGGCTCCTCAGTAAATCAGCAATTTCCATAGTGTACTTTGAGAAAAATTATATATTTCTGTCCAAGCCAGTACATTAAAAAATAAACAAGAAGCTTTCAGGATTAAATTACGAGATATAAATACCTTACTTTGTTTTCCAAAGCATTTTAAAAATTACATGACTCAGTAAAATTTTTTGATTGTATTTCTCTGTGAACTTTTTCTCCATGAAAATTGAACACCTTTTTATGAAATGGATAGGTTTTATATGGCCTTAATCAGTAAAACTATCTGTCTCCAGGGCCACCCCCTACAAATCTTTCTATCTGGAAATAATTTTGAGAATCAATAAAAGCAAAGGTTTCTATCAGTTACAGGACTTATAAAAGGGGAAAATAATATGTTGGACCGATTGCATGCTCTGTATGACCCTTCCCAATGGCCAATGTATTAATATCTTCAGTGATCCCAATACATCTTAAGACTTTATTAACAGGTCCTTGTAACTTCATATTTATTTCTTCAAGCAGAAAAAGCCCATTAATGCCCAATAACAGTTCTGCCAACATGATCAGTAAAGGCTCTGTCTCTCTCCATGTGCATAAAAAATATGTAATCCTGCATTAGCACATGCAAGCCTATTTGAAATTATTATTTAAAAGGGCTATAAGAATTTGGAGTAATTTCTCAGTGTTTCTTCTTTGCAGGCTACTTCCAAGACGAATACAAATTCAGACTGCAGTGATGTGGCTGGGCTGAGTTTAAGGGAGGTGGTACAGGAGAGACTTCCACCCATCGACCACTAGGGCTGCTGAACACAGTTATCACACTCAGTGACTATGAACTCCGCTCCGTGCCATTTGTAAGCGTTGTTAAATTTCACCCAGGGCTCCTTCTGTGGTTGCTTTTTGGAAAAAAAGAAGATGATCTTGTCTGTGAGAACCTGTTTTTTAGCAAAACCATGCTCTGAGGATAAAGAAAAACTCTTCCAGTGGATAGACGTGCAACCAAATCTACCCAGCCTCCACACATTTCTCTCTTCTTTTTTTTTTCTCTCTTAGATGTTCTTCATTAGAAGTTACGGCGTCATGAAACTCTAGAAGTGAACTTGCTTCACTTTCAGGTCCTCCTACAAGCTCCTTTATAGATACCTTCTTTGAATGTAGCGGCACCATGAATGAAATGGATTCCCATGATCTCAGGATCGGTTTTAAAAAAACACATGAATTAACTCAACTTTTCATGGTTTTGTCCAAAGAGAGATAACCTATGCTCAAAGCACCAATAAATGTGACATATTAAACGCAGGAAAGTCTTACCTCACGAGGTCCAGTGGTTGGTATTTATACCACACTCCCCAGGAAGCCCAGCACTCATAGAGCAGGTGTCTGTGGTTTTCTGCCCCATGTGTTTTTATTGAATTCTTACTTCTGTAACTTCCCTAAAATACAAATATGGACATTACTGAACAACAGTAGCAAAAAAGAATATCTGAGAAATCTCTCTCACTAGCGGTATGGATAACACAATTTATGCAAACTCCATACTCATGCACCAAAAGCTAAATATGACATTAAAAGGACAATTTCCTCTGACTTCAGTAAGATTGGAGATTATTGCTCCCAAGAAATTTATGATAAAAGGCGTTCAAGTCAAAGGCTATGAATTAGAGAATTTCAAAGAGAAAACCACAGCATGATATTTTTCCCCTCTGAAAATATACTGATTTATCAAAGCCAAATGCTTTTTACAGAACAGATACAGAACAACTCTCCCTATCATCTCTGTTTTTCCAAGAAAAAAAGCATTTTTTTTTCCAAGAAAAAAGCATCACTAAATGGGAGGGATGTTAGAGGCAGAAGCAGAATGCAAAAAAGATTGAGAATAAATGATTACACAATTAAGAATTCATTTTGTGGTAAATGTCTGTTCAAAAAGAAAAAAAAAAAAGACTGAGAAAAATACCTCATGAAGAGGAAATGCAGCTTCATAGGAGCCATTACTGAGCAATCGATTCAGACCTAAGAATTAAAAGTATCCAGTTATTTACCAATAGGACCAGCAAACCTGCTAAACAAAAAGCAAAACACATTTTCTTAATAAGCTGGCTAAATGAAGTTTGAAGCCCATTGACAGTAAAAGATACATGTAGAAAAAGTCATCTTTTATAAGTTTTGATGAACTAATAATACAAGCAAAGACTTGTTAAAATATTAATCATAATCTATCATTTATTATGCTGGACATTTAAAGATTCATTCGCCAAATCCATCTTTAGCGTAACTTCAGTGAAATCAGGGACCTCACACCAGGATTGAAGTTTGACCCTATAAATTATGGTCTAGGGAAGCTATTTAGGGGAAGGCCAGATTTCTTGGGAGCTGAAAACTTCAGGGAAGATTTTTACATTTTTGAACTGCAGGCCAGTAAAGTAACAGAAACTCTTAATTTCCATACGATAACAACATTGTAAAGTGTGTTCAGTCTTAGAAAAGCTGCTGGACTAAAAATAGAACAGGAACGAGACAGGCTGCAGTAGTACAAGACCAGAAAACATACTTGAACTTGAACAAAAAATATTGCTATCTGGCACAAAAAAGTAATCATACACCCCCCTCAGTCAGGCCTTGTCCCTCTTTAATGAGAACCTCGAGAGAAGTAATGAATGATTGCTGAGATGTGGGCACTTCTCGCTTGGAAAGTCACCAAAATAGGACTGAACAACTATCAGGCAATGCAAAACTGAATACTGGCACTAACAGCCTGAAGGCATTTGAATTCCATTGACCAAGAGGCAATGAATCCAGATTCCTTTCCTAATTCACAGAGGAATGACGGCAGCAAGAACACAGCAATGAGAAGTATTCTTTCAACATAAATAGCACTTTCAGTGATTGATTAGTTTCTGCTTGGCAGAATACGCTTTCTTCCAAAGTCTCTGTCAGACAAGCAGAACCTGTAGAGCCAAGCTGGGATTTGCTCTGCCCAGTGATCAATGCAAGCTTGTGTTCATGGTAGGTACAACACAGGTAGATACACGTGGGAGCTTGAGGCAGGCAGGGGCTGCAACGTCTTTGCTAAATGCAATGGCTGCATGCACTGCATGAATTGTTCCCTCTCTTCTCTCCCCTCTGCTCACTGTCATTGCTCAGAGCCATTGCTACCCTCATCCCAGGAGGCGAGGAAGAAACAAGTTCTGGGATGTTTCTCCCTCTCTTGAGGAAGGATGGAGTTTAAACAGCAGGGAAATGAAATAGACTGCAGAGTTTTATGGGGATTGCCTCTCTGTTTGTGATGCCCCAGTCTCTATGTGGTACACAAGCAGTACGTGCTCTGTATCACAAGACAGAAGAGGCACACCATTTTGTACTCCAGCCTTCCTCTGTTGCCGCCTGCTTTTCTGGATCTGCATATGTGCCACTCCAAAGTTCTAGTCCATCCACTGTTTGAAAGGCGTGCTACAGTTAGGCATGGTGTCCTTTCCACTGAGGACGTCATTGGTGAACTGCCGTTTGACTTACAGTAGATACAGAGATACAGAACCTTCCATCTCCCGTAGGGATGGACAGGTATCCAGGGAGAAGCCCTCAGGGTGAGATGTACAGCAGCACACATCTTGCCATCCTTCCAAATACATTTTTCTGAAGGAGTAAAAGCTTTTTTGCATGAGTTTATCTGCTTCCCTAGGGTCCTTAATGGGTATGTATTTCTTGCTTAAATCAGTCTCCTTGCAGAGGTGATAAATCCCATGTGGTGACATATGTGCCTGTGAAAGTAGCTTGATATTACAGGGAAATGATCAGTCTTCCAGGCAAAGCCCCTACAACAGCAGTGAGTGAGATGTCAACAGCTAAAAACTGAGGTGATTAAAAAGGAAGCAAACAAGTCTGTTACGAGCCCAGGCAGACTTATCCTCTTTTTTTTGGGTGGGACTTAGCACCCTCATTTAAAAGCACGTTGCTCGGCACTTACCAATTTTGTTTTTCCCTTCTTCGTATTTCACTCTCTGTAAGATATGGTGTACAATTCTACTTCTTGTAGCGTTATTGAAGAAAGTATCTTTGTTGTGTATGATGAAACTATACAAAAATACAAACAAAGGGCATCTCAGGAATAGTTAGTAACATGTTTAAAGCAAATATTGAGTTCCATTACTTCCTGTAGCACACTAAAAATCTACAGTATGTGAACAAGTGCAAGGAATATTAAAGGACACCACATTAAATGAGATGATTCACTGGATGCGATGATGTCAGTAACAGCATTCATTCCCTAACAAAAAATTACATGGGGAAGTCAGGAGAAAGATCTAAGATATCTAAGCATTCATTATGATAAGCATCACTTTTAGATAATTCACTGAAAACTACAAAATACTTGCACAAAAATTTGCAAAAGTGTACGATTTGTAAGTGCAGCTGTAGAAATTAATGTTTGGTTTCTCTTTCAGGCTTCTTTATTATGCTTTACCATTAAGAGTCAGATGGAAACATGTACTTGGTAAACCACTCTTACTGAAAATCAAATACTAAGTTAGAGACAGAAAATATATATTCCTATGTTTGGTCCTGGAAGCTAAAATAGAGTAGAAAATTAGCTTTCAGAAGCTACTTATGGAGTTATGTATGAATGCAGGTTCAATACTTTAGATAGAATTGTGATGAGTCCAGGAAATTTAAAAAAAAAAAAAGCAACAAAATATATTGTATTGATTAGATTGGCTGGCATAATATATTTTATATAGATTTCTTAATCCCAATATACATCCTCAAGGAGAACAAGATAGTTTAGCATATCTTCATAATCACTTGAAAAATGCAAACAATATAAGAATATAAGTGTATACAAATACTGTTTCAACTTGTCAGTTAAATCCTGCTGAAGAATTCTTACAGTTGCTTGAAGTGTGTAGGGCTTCAGGATATGCTTTGAAAGTCGTTTAGACGCTTGAATAAGCAGGTAAGTGGATGGAGTTTCTGATTAAGTAGGCCTGTGCATATATTGAGGAAAACAATTTTTTTTTTTTACCATGTGGTCCTTAATAACAGGCTGAATAAAAAGATTCATATTTTATAAAATACTTTGGATAGGAGGTAAGACTGTTTTCCTCCTCTGTGTTGGCGAAGAGCTAGGGAATTGAATAAACTAATAAATAAAATGGTAAAATCATAGAGATGTCATAGGGAGACCAGCCTGTAGGTCAGTACATTAGACAAATCTGACTTTAAGAGAGAGCATCTTAAGAGAGAGCTTGTCATGGATATAAGCATCATCTTCCCTTCTGCACAACATGGGATCCACTGCTCAGTTTTCCCTACAGGTAATTTTACCCAAAGGAAAACCTGCTATTTCAGAAGGAATCTTTACCCATGGGAAATCCTACGTGACTTTGCACCTCCATAGGCATTTGGAAAAACAGGCAAGGAGTCCAGCTTATAGACTTTGGGGACCCCATATGCTCCCTCTTTATTATCAAAGTTCTCTGCCAAATTTTCCACGCAAGACAATCTATAAGTTCCTTATGTTCAGCTTCAAAGGCAGATAATAAAAAAAGTCCCAAAGTAAAGGTATAAAAGCCAAGTTGCTCCAAAAGCACCATAATTAATGAAACCTGGTTTTCTAGATGTTACTATCTCACGTCTCCTTTCCCGCTCCACCCCAGATACTCACAGATCTTTTCTGTGTCCACAATGTACTCAGTGCTTCACATCCCTACTATTCCCAAAGTCCTACACGTGCCCTACAGTACCTGTTGAAAGTAATTTGATTTATGCATATTGGCTGATTACCATGTGCATGCTGATTTACCAATGGGCTGCTACCAAACAGCATATACAATCGGTGTGCACTGGCCACTGCCTTTTCGGTATAGGCACAATTTCGGGCCACTATTCCATTTCAAGCTGCTGATACTCACAAAGTAAAGAAGACTGTGCTTAACTTTGAGACAACTACACCTGTACCAAATTTAGTTGAAAGTAACCAGTATGTAAAATAATAATTATTAGAAGGTCTTTGACAAAAGGGAAATACTGTCATCATGTAAGTCTTAATGCTTAAAGAAATTAGATAAAAAAACCATCTAAACTCTGAACAGACAGAACAGCGTTATTTCCATCTGAAGCTGGAGCTCTGTATTTGGCCATTTTAGTAGCAGCAGAAACAAATTAAAAGACTGTAGTAAACCAGAAATGACCAGTTAGTATTATTCCCACTTTGTTTCATTTTCTTTTAATGTCTGACTTTCCTCTCCAAGATCTCACCTCCCAGACGGTATTGAATGTTAAAGAACCATGAAGATAACTTATGAAATCAAAACAGCACAGTAATTTTCATTCTGACTTAGCTATGAGTTCTTGCATGATTCGATTGAGAATTGAATCACCTTATCTGGGAAACTAGCAACACTGATCCAGGTAACACCAATAATGTTAATCTGTTCTCCTTGTGATATAAGGTTATCTTGTCCACCTGTTATCACGACTGTGTCATACTGCAACTACAGGTAGCTGTTACATCAGCTTTTTTGGACATTTGGGCTAATAGTTTTTCTGCATTTAGTCACTTCTATTTTCATGAGTCATGAATGAAAAAAAGGTAATATGCAATCTTAAAAAGAAATAAGAACCACTTGTTTCAACAAACACTTTACTCATTTGCATTCATTTGTAAACTTACCAATTGTGTTGTTATAGCTTTTGATCTCACGTGGCTGAGAAGGAACAAACAGATGTGTTTGTGAAGCAGATGTCAACACCTCAGTATAATAACTGCCATGGAGAACTCTGCCTATTCCAGAACTAACTGAAGCAGTCCTAAAACACGTGTGAGTATGAGAGCTGCAGAGGTTCTGCCCTGCCCATCCTTGTGCCCGTAAAAGACATCTGAGGGCAGGAGGGGCAGAGGAGAGGGAGAACTCACCATGACTAGAGTAGGCGAAGAGGGGAAGAACATATCCTTCAGTGTTTTCCAACACTACTCATGGAGACATGGATGCAGAAGAGATGCTAGATTTCATCAAAGGTGAAAAAGGAGTGCTAAAATGAGTCCTCTGGATGTTCTGGACTACCCCTAACAATATCATTGTTTTGGGATGGAATTGCATGTGGCAAAGGTTAAAAATAATCCTCACCTATTTTTGAATATAAAAATCACAGAGTTTTTTTGCTTTGTTTAACTCAAATAATCAGATCATTTCTGTGAAATTGTCTGTAGAGTAGCCCCTGAAAGAGCAGTATCACCATAACCAAGGGGGTAGGGAGCTCTGGCACAGGAAATAAAAACAGGCAGCCATGAGTGGCAGGCATTGAAAGGTTGAGAATATGAGTAGTTACAACTATTTTGTTACAACATCCCAGTTAGAGGTTGACATAAATTAGGACAATGCCAAGAAGGTTTCAATTTATCTCCAAAAACACAGGACTTGCTCTTGTCAGGTGAGAATCATGCAGTTCTGTGCAGCATTTATCCCTCTCTACCACCACCCTTCTCTCCTACACTTTATGGGCATTTCTTCCTCCAAAATTAATATGCTCCAGGTTACCTTCTTTCTGACTGTGGGTGGTAAATCCATATTCACAGAATAGCCATCAAGGCTGTTTCATGGTCTACAACATCCAATGAGGTATTCAGAGGAGAAAGACTTTCTCAGTCTTTGGAGAATCTCACCCTTCAAATTTCAGTTCACGGGGGCCAGAGCTGAAGATGTTTCCAAACTAGGTGTAGATAAGCATTCATCAGACATAATTGAGCTATAAACTGCACAAGGCAGAGGCTTTCTAAAGAGCTTTTTAACCCTTGTTGCTTTCTGAAGGAACGGTTTCCTCAGATGTTCTGTTTCTGCTGCTCTTGTTAGAATTTCAATACGCACAAGGGCTTGAATATTCATTAGAGCGATACAGCTGGTTTTCAGGCTCAGTAAGGATTCAGGCGTTATTCAGGAGACAGTTCAGTTGAAGGTTTTGATCACTTTGTCACCTCATTTGTAAGATAAAAAGTAAGTAAGGATTAATACACTATTATTTTATTACCTGTGAAGTTAATATATAGGTAGATAATAAAGCCAGTGATTTGTTCCACAACAGTTACAACCATTAGCCTGGTCCTGTAAGTCTTATTTGTGTGAGCTGTCTTTACCCAAAAGGAAAATCCCAATGAAGACAATGAGAGCACTTCTGGCAGGAAAGGTTCCAGAGTTGATCCTTAATTAAAGTCCCTTTTAAAAATGTCATTGTTGAAATATTGCTCTTACATTCATACTGTAAGCAACATGAAGAGTCAGTGAAGGTTAATTGCTTTGAAATTATATTTGTAGCTTTCGTAATTAGACTCTGAACTGGAGATTTCAAACTATGTTTCCCTGGATAACAAAGCACAGCAAAACTGTCATCTAAAGAAGGCCCTCCAATTAATCCAAATTCAACCATGAACAAACTAACAGTGAATTCCTGTTCATACATTCTCTTCGGTAATTTTGGAGGTTGTACAAACCCTGTGAGGGTAAATTTAGCTCTTGAATCTTTGCCTAACATCCATTTGGAAAAAAAAAAAAAGGTTTTACTTTTCAACTTATTTTGGAGAAGCAAAAAGCAGGAAAAGGCTATTTTCTGCTGTAGTGGTAAGATATACAAGCCGAAAGCTGAATACCCATGCACTGGTTAGAAAGCTACAAAGTGAGGATGTGTGCATGCACCTATCAACATGCAGCTTTGCTCCACGGGATCCCCAGACACTGAAACACTCAATGTCTGACACTCACCATACGAAAAGGTGTGTTCCAAGCAAATGCCTGTTGCTGGAAGCAGTACAAACTGAAAGCACAGATGTTGTCTGCAGTAGTAATCACTACACGAGAAGCGCATTCTTTACTGCAGGAAAATTGCCCGACCCTCTGCGCTCCCAGGTAAACCACTGGTGGTAGCTAGCTGTCGTTGGCTGAGGCAATAGCAGGTTTTTATCTCACTCAACACAAGAGAAATAAAATCATCAGCTGTAGTAGCAGCAACAGGATGAGCCTGCAGTATTCCAGTGAGAATATTACCGCACATTCCTGTAAGTTTATTTGTTTGAAAAAATGTATATTATTATCACTTCCTATTTATTTTCATTTTGCCTGACTTTTAAGGCTGCAGCTGAATAATTTGTTTATCTAAAAGAAAATGTTTATTAATGGTTATCAGGGATTTTTTACATCATGTGCCTAAAACAGAATCACTTTGGGATGAAGAATGTATTAGTAGCTTTGTCTGTTTCAGATTTGGCATGTCACAGCCTCAAAACTGCTAAAGTAAAATAGAGAGTCGTGAAGTGCTGAATCTCTCCTCCACCTTCTTCTGCCGTTCCTCCCAAATCACCCTGCCACTCAAATCACTTCGTAATTTAAATTGGTTCACTCAGGAATATTCATCTGAGATAGACTGAGTTTTATGTATGTTTCAGTGATGCCCTGTTTCATTCAGTGTGCCAGGCAATTAAAACTTCCAGAATCAGAGAGAATTTTAAAAAAAAAACCATTACAGGGCATTTCCAAGTTTGGTTGCACAAAGATTTGTTTAAGATCAGGAATCTTACAGAACTGTGATTCCTTGCTTATACAAAGCCACTTAGTATAGTTATTATACTGTAGATGTATTTAAATACAAGAATGACCACCCCGGTTCAAAACAAGTAAGTGTCCATGCAGCCCTGTGCCTCGTCTCCAGTGGTCGCAGCTCTCTGACCCATCCATGATATTGGGGTGAGGCAGCTCAGGGGGACATGGGCACAGATCATCTTGGTAGGGATGGGATTTATTAGGGACTATCTGAGCCCTAGAGAAAGTTTAAAATGTAACTCCACCCTGAGAGACACATATCTTGGAAATCTGACAAAGGCACAGGACAAGATCCTCATGTACCACAAGGGGACATAGTACAAATGAGAATAACTCTATTAACCTCTGGTATACAGGGCCATTTATGTTTAATTAATCCAGATGCTGTCCTAGTTGTCATAATTGTGTAAATTTTTAATCTAATTTTCACAGAAGAAATAAATATTTATTTTCGGTGGTTTATTCAGTTATATATTACATTAATATTTAACCAGAGAGTTTATTGCCTTTGGAAGAAAAAAAAAAAGGAAAACATTTTCCTAGCTAGTATACAGCTATCTAAGAAATTGCAGCTAATTATTACTGTTACTATTTCCAGCTGACTAGCAGTTTACTACGTAAAATAACTAAGATGTAGTAGAAAAATAACTAATTATCATCATGTCCGATGGAAAACACTTTTCACATATTGTGAACTGCGCATTCTTGTAACTGATAATTATCAGAAGAAATGCTTTGGCATAAATAAAGCCCTTCCCCAGGCTGTGGCTGCAGAAGAGAGATACTACTCAGAAGTCTATCTTGAAAATTATCATTCTGTATTCCACACGATTACAACAAAATGCTTGCCTCAGCCAGGCAGAGCTTTTTTCCTCCAAAAAGAGATTTCCTATTACTTAGGAAATAAGATGAATTTTGGTTTTCTCTTATACTGAGAATTTAGTGATATACCCTACAAGGTATGCCATAATCCCTTTAGAAGAAAACCTGAAGCCATGCTGCAAAAGTTATAGGCACATCTCACAAATGTGATTCTTGCAGTTTTCTCCTTTGCCCATTTTGGAGGGAGGGCAGATGGTTAGCTGTGTCTCTCAGCACAAATTTAGCCTTTTTCTGAAAGCTAGCCTTTCTCCACATCTGGCCTTTTCCATGTGAATGGAAAAAAAAATGCAAGAAAGAAAAAGAACATAATATGATTTACTAAAATTGCAAATGATCATTGTACATTGGTATTTCAAAAATAATAATTCCCATTGAAAAAAGCCCCGATCAGGCCTTGCTGGTTTTGGTCTTAACTATTTTCCGCCCCAGACTCTGCATTGTAAGTATTGTCAGTCATCTGTCTTTCCATGGTTTTAAAAGTGGCTGTCACAAATGAAGACTGTACTCAGATCATATTTCAGATATCATCTGTATCAGACTGGAGCCCTAGATATGAAAACTGTGTCTAGATCAAAAAAGATCTATTGTCTTGCTGTCTATTACTTGCTGAGGTAAAAAAAAACATCTGAGGCTATGAAGAAAGGAAGAAATAAGGAATTCAAGACCCAGATTGCAATATTTAGACAAACATCAAATATGGGCAAACTCATATGAATATTTAAGGAACAATATTTTAGAAAAATAAAAGCACATAAAACCAGGACAGAAGAAAGAATTCTGCAACCTCCAGCTATGCTGTGTGGCAAAACCTACAGTGAGGACATGGAGATCTTACTGGAAAACTCAGTATATGGAGATTTATACTTCCAAGATGGTTGTATTTGTGAATGATTTAGTACATGACCATTAAGCAATCATTAAACATATCTTGGATAAACATTGATTTATTACAACCCAGAAATTCTAGATATGTTCAGCTGGCAAAAGCACATATATTGCTTGCCAGCAATACTTGTAAAACAGCCAGAAAAGTCCACGTTAGTGTCATTGAAAGACTGATATATTTTAGTCTCCCAAGGCTGTTTCTTAAGGAACAGTTTAATGTACTTCTCACTTAATCTCCTCTCACTTCGGATTCCAGATTTGCAAGAAAATCTTATCTTTTTTACTATAAACTTGAAACCCAAAATCTGTGCTTAAGGAGACACTAGTGCCATTTTTCAGCTACCACCTTAACACAGCGCACAAGGACTGAAGGCTGAGGTACTTAATGCCTTCTTTGCATATTCATACTTTCTACATGGGCATCTTTACTATTGGCTTGTTGTATACAGGTCTTTCAACAGAAAGCGTATGTATATCTTGGAATAAGCAGCAATTTGAACAAAGTAAGAAGCAATTTGTACAAAGTGAGTGAATCCCAACATAATTCACTTCTTGACTGTTAACTGATACTAACAAAATAATTCTTTTTAACTCTACATTTACAATTCTTCGATACCCGCACTCCACAATCAAAGATTAAAAGCACATACTAAACATGTTCCTGAAATGCTCTGCTTACCAACATACCCAGAAATTCTTGGAATAATTAAAACTCCTGCATGCAACTCACTAGACAAATATTGAACAAGTCATTATATTTCAAAATTCTAGAGAAACAGAATAAGACAGACACAGACAACAGGCTGGAGTGTGACGGGAACACAAGAATCCTCTCAGAGCCAGCACCTTTTGGGAAAAGGAGGGCAGCTCAGCCAGCATTTTATTAGTGCCAACACAAAAGGAACGGAAGACTACACAGAAAGCAAAACAGAAAATGTCAGGCCTGCTGGGGAGTAGAGCTTCAAAGTCTGCAATGATGCAAGAGAAGTGCCAGACGACAGCGGGAATGTTAATGAAACTAACACAGTATTTAATAACATCCCCCACCAGTTTACCAACACAAACATGAGCAAGGCAGAAGAATGAAAAAAATATTCTGCTTCATACATGCCAATTCTCCTTCCAGCCACAAAAAACGTTTATTATATGCTATAATTTTAAGGGAAGTTAGTAGTTAATCTTAACAAAAATACCAACCCAGCCATCCCAGTTCCTTCATTTTTTATTATCACTGGTCTATTCTTGAACTAATTTGCACCTTCTCTTCCTCTTGCAGGGCACAATAACTGACTCACCTTTTTGCTCAAGTATGGGAAGACTCTGTAATCTGAACCTGATGTCTATTCAGGGCACAGACATTTAGTGGAGAAAACCCTGGCTGGCGACTGGTGCTAGGAGCAGAATTCTACTGAAATTTCCCTGGAGATTTGCACCTGGTTTTGTTTTTCTGCTGTATTTGGAAAGACACTACTTATGTCAGAGGAGGTTTATTTTATTCATCCCTGTTGCAGCTAATTGTTCATTCAAAGCGAGGCGTTTAAAAGCACTACCTCAACTTGGCTTCTCCCTCAGTAAAATCACATATTTCACACTTTGAGCTGCCTGTAATTCATTCTGCATCACATGAATCTCCTGTCAGTATCCTGGTCAGTGCTGCCTATTTGTGATTTTGTTCCTTGGCAGTCAAAGATTGTTTCCAGTATCACAAACACTGTAACTACCCTCAAGACATACTTTTTCTCCGAAATTTGACAACCCTGAAATTCCACATGAGACCTGAAAGTCACAGAATCACAGAATCTTCATGGTTGGAAAGGACCCTTAAGATCATCGAGTCCAACCAAACAACCTACAATCTCTGCCCTTCAGAGCATGCCCTGAAGTGCCACATCTAGATGTTTCTTAAACACCTCCAGGGATGGTGACTCAACCACCTCCCTGGGCAGGCTGTTCCAGTGCCTGACCACTCTTTCAGTAAAGTAATTCCTCCTAATATCTAACCTAAACCTTCCCTGCCGCACCTTCAGACCATTACCTCTGGTCCTGTCATTTTTTACTTGGGAGAAGAGGCCAACACCCACCTCTCTACAATCTCCTTTCAGTTAGCTGTAGAGGGCAATGAGGTCTCCTCTCAGCCTCCTCTTCTCCAAGCTAAACATGCCTAGATCCCTCAGCCTCTCCTCATATGACCTGGTCTCCAGACCCCTCACCAGCCTGGTAGCTCTCCTCTGGACACGCTCCAGCGCTTCAATGTCCCTCTTGTACAGAGGGGCCCAGAACTGAACACAGTACTCGAGGTGAGGCCTCGCCAGTGCCGAGTACAGAGGCACGATCACGTCCCTGCTCCTGCTGGCCACGCTATTCCTGATACAAGCCAGAATGCTGTTGGCCTTCTTGGCCACCTGGGCACACTGCTGGCTCATGTTAAGCTGGCCATCCACCAGCACCCCCAGGTCCTTTTCTGCCGGGCAGCTTTCCAGCCACTCTTCCCCAAGCCTGTAGTGTTGCTTGGGGTTGTTGTGACCAAAATGCGGGACCCGGCACTTGGCCTTATTAAACTTCATACAGTTGGCCTTGGCCCATTGATCCAGCCTGTCCAGGTCCCTCTGTAGAGCCTTCGGACCCTCAAGCAGATCAACACTCCCACCTAGTTTGGTGTCATCTGCAAACTTACTGAGGGTGCACTCGATCCCCTCATCCAGATCATTGATAAAGATATTAAACAAAACCGGCCCCAAAACTGAGCCCTGAGGGACACCACTGGTGACCAGCCACCAAGAGGATTTCACCCCATTAATCACAACTCTCTGGGCACGGCCATCCCGCCAGTTTTTAACCCAGCGAAGAGTACACTTGTCTATGCCATGATTCGCCAGCTTCTCCAGGAGAATGCTGTGGGGGACGGTGTCAAAGGCCTTACCAAAGTCCAGACAGACAACGTCCACCACCTTCCCTGCATCCAGAAGGCGGGTCACATGGTCATAGAAAGAGATCCAGTTGGTTAAGCAGGACCTCCCCTTCGTAAACCCATGCTGGCTGGCCCTGATCCCTTGGCTGCCCTGCACTTGCCATGAGAGCTCACTCATGATGATCCTCTCCATGATCTTCCCTGGTACCGAGGTCAGGCTGACAGGCCTGTAGTTCCCCGGATCCTCCTTCCGACCCTTCTTGTAGATGGGCGTCACATTAGCCACCCTCCAGTCATCTAGCACCTGCCCTGTTGACCAAGATTGTTGATAAATGATGGAGAGAGGCTTGGTGAGCTCTCCCGCCAGCTCCCTGAGTACTCTTGGGTGAATCCCATCTGGCCCCAAAGACTTATCTACGTCTTGGTGCAGAAGCAGATCATTGACTACTTCCTCCTGGATTATGGGTGGGTTGTTCTGCTCTCCATCCTTATCTTCCAGCTCAGGAGGCTGAGCACCCTGGGGATAGCTGGTCTGACTATTGAAGACGGAGGCAAAGAAGGCATTAAGTATCTCAGCCTTCTCCTCGTCAGTGGTTGCCACTTTCCCCCCAACATCCAGTAAGGGATGGAGATTCTCCCTGGCTTTCTTTTTGTTGATGTATTTACAAAAGCTTTTTTTGTTGTCCTTAATGTTAGTGGCCAAGTTGAGCTCCTGCTGGGCTTTTGCCTTCCTAATTTCCTCTCTGTATAACCTAACGAGATCTCTGTACTCCTCCTGAGTTGCCTGTCCCTTCTTCCAAAGGTGGTAAACCCTCCTTTTATTCCTAAATCCCATCAGAAGTTCCTTGTTCATCCAGGCTGGCCATTTTCCCCGCCCTTTAGACTTGCAACACTTGGGGACAGCCTGCTCCTGGGCCTTTAAGATTTCCTTCTTGAAGAGTGTCCAGCCTTCCTGGACCCCTTTGTCCTTCAGGACTGTCTCCCAAGGGACTCTCCCAACCAGTGTCCTGAACAAGCCAAAGTCCGCCCTCTGGAATTCCAAGGTGGAGGTTTTGCTAACCTCCCTCCTTACATCGCTACGAATTGAAAACTTGGCCATTTCATGATCACTAAACCCAAGACGACCTCCGACCACCACATCTCCCACTAGTCCTTCTCCGTTTGTCAACAGTAGGTCTAGCAAGGCACCTCCCCTGGTAGGCTCACCTACCAGTTGTGTCAGGAAGTTATCTTCCATGCGCTCGAGGAACCTCCTAGCCTGCCTGCTCTCTGCTGTGTTATATTTCCAGCAGATACCTGGCAGGTTGAAGTCCCCAACAAGAATAAGGGCTGGCGATTGCGAGACTTCAGCCAGATGCTTATAGAATACTTCATCTGTCTCCTCATCCTGGCCAGGTGGTCTGTAGCATACTCCCAGCACAACATCTCCCTTATTTCCCTTCCCCTTCTACCTTACCCATAAACACTTGACTTTATCATCACTGGAATCTAGCTCTATACAATCAAAACACTCCCTAATGTACAGAGCCACACCCCCGCCTCTCCTTACTTGGTTATCCCTTCTGAAGAGCTTATAGCCATTCATCGCAGCAATCCAGTCGTGACAGTCATCCCACCATGTTTTCGTGATGGCAACTACATCATAGCTGTCCTGCTGCACAATGGCTTCCAGCTCATCCCGTTTGTTGCCCATGCTACGTGCATTCGTGTAGATGCACTTGAGCTGGGCTACCGATTTCGCCCCCATCCTTGGCCCTTTATCCCTAGGCTCATTACTAGTGGGCCTGGTTTTATCCCCTTCCCCCTTCGATACTAGTTTAAAGCCCTGTCCATGAGCCTTGCTAACTCTTGTCCTAGTACCTTTTTCCCCTTTTGGGATAGGGTTTTCCCATTCCTAGTGAGCAGGCCCGGTGTCCTGCAGATCAAACTATGATCACTGAACCCAAAGCCCTGCTCATAGCACCAGTTTTGGAGCCAGGTGTTGATCTGTCCGATTTTCTTGTTTACCCATTCGTCAGTCCCCAAAATTGGAAGGGCAGAAGAGAACACAATTTGTGCTCCCGAACCCTTGACAAGCCGTCCCAAGGCCCTGAAATCTTTCTTCATTGCCCTCAGACTTCTACTCTCCAGCTCCTCACTGTCTGCCTGTAAGATCAAAAGAGGGTAATAATCTGAGGGCCGTATCAGGCCGGGAAGCTTCCTGGCTATATCCTTAACACGGGCCCCAGGGAGGCAACAGACCTCCCTGTGGGAAGGGTCCGGCCTGCATACGGGACCCTCGGTTCCCCTCAGAATGTCCCCCCCTATGACTATTTCCCTCCTCCTGCTCTTCACAGAAGCAGTCTTAATGCATGGAGCATATAGTAATCAAATGATTTCTCTAGTGACATTGGTATGCCATTGGTATGCTTGGACAAGTGTTACTGGTAGGTCTTAATACTCGCATTTTGCAAGCAGTTTTGCTTCCATAAAAGTAAAAGATAGAGAACTACAAATGAAATTACATTCTCTTCTTTCTTCTCTTTGTTCTACCGTTGTAACTAGGAATGAAATGCAATGCCAGTTTATTTCAACCATCAGTGTTAGAAGGGATAATTTTGATTATGCTAAAGACACAGAAATGCTGAAAAAGAAGTTTTAATCACACCTTTAAGAGACAAAGAACAACTGCAGATCTGAACCAAGAGAGAATTAGCCATTTGACTACTTTAGGTATGTAATTGAATTTCCAGTGAATTAAGAGGAACTTTTCCATTGATTTTTTTTAGCTTGAGCTGGACCTTTAATTATTAGAAATGCAGACAGACTTTATGCTCTCTCAGGACTCTCCATCTCTCCCTTTGTGTGGCAAAGAACTAATTTGAAGGCACTAGTCTTTAAGACATGAACTAAGAAATTGATTTTTTCCAAGGTGAATCCAGAAGGAAAAGTTTTCACCTTGTAATCAAGATATAATAAAATACTCACTGGTGGATCCTTTGTTGGCTGAATGGAGCAGTATAGCAGTCATTCTCCTCCAGATCTGGCAGTGTCTCCTTGTCCAGTTTCATTGGCTTTCTAGGTAACCATCCTCGAAACCTGCTTATTTGTTTCTCGATCCTGCAGCACATGAAAAGTGTGAGCATTTGAGATAGTGTTTTTTCATTACATTACAGAGAACTTACAAAGAACACATGCTAGCAAACTAGGCCACTTAATATTTACAACTGGAAAAGAAGAAATGTCTTTTGACTTTTTTGAGGCAGACCAAATTATACATGCCGAACTTGATTATTAATAACCAGCTTTCAGGAGAGGAGCATCTTATTTTGTCTCAACAGAAAAGCAATGCTGATAGTACATGCTGCTATAAATCTTATTAAGCCCAATAAGCTCTTGGCAACTCTCTAAACCTTTATTTCTCAGCGTTTCAGCTCGTTTAAATTTCAGGCTTAATTGACACATTAGACTTTGGACATACAAACAATAGAATGGCAGAGACTGTGACAGAGAGCTTTGGCAGCTAAACCCCAGCAAGTTGCATCTCTTTACTGCTCTCTGTATGGATTCTTACCCTGCAACTGATGCTATAAAAAACAGGCTACTGTGTTCATTTGGTTCCATTGTAGTGTCTTGCAGTACTACAACCTCCATGAAACTAGAATATTCAGTTTATAGTTTAATAGGCGACTGCTACACAGATTCTTACACTTAGAAGGTGAAAACAAACTAAGATCAAGGTGAAGAAAGGACGGATTTAATTGCAAGTGCACTCATGCAAAGATGCACACTGAAATGAAGGGAAAGGGAAGAATCAGAGCTGATTGGAGAAGATAATCTAAACCAAATTCAAATCCAAACCAAAATGTTATAATGAAAAACATGTGAGAAAGATGAGATATGTCTGGCACAATGAGCCCTACTCTCTCAGAAGTTCCTAACACCTTCAAGTCCTAATCAGTGATCCCTGCCTGCAAAAATCATAGACAACAAATTATGGACTATGCACATACTTCAGTCACTGGATGAATCTTTCCAGGACTGGAACTAAAGGGCATGAATTGACATCCTTTGAAGACTAAGTCCAGTTCTGGATGAAGTTCAAGGACTGGAAATGTAGTTGTTTCTTTTCTTTTGACAGAAGTCAGTGTGATAACTTTATGACCAGCAAACGCTGTGAGGGCTGCACAGTCACTTTGAGGGAGGGCAATCCATACCCAAGCAGCTGAGCATGTGGGAAAATGACATGAAATTATTACATACTTTCATTTAAAATACACATAATGTTTCCTGGAATATTCAACCTTCTCCCTTCAGCTATTTTTACCTTGGATAAGAAAGATAATGCTAATTTTTAAACACGGGCACATTTCAAAATTGTAACCAAATTAGCTCTACTTGTTTTGGTACCATTTGTGTATTCCCATTCTGGGAATAGCATGGCGGGGGAGGGAGGCGTGGTGGTATTTACCATCAAGACTGTTTGGAAGAACTGCAATGCGTGTGCAAATATAAGACTTATAATCGTAAACTCTTCATGGGAGTGTTTGCACTGGCCCAGCAGTTCAGAGCACAGGAGGAGGCAGCTTGTAAATGTCTGTGCCCAAGTGCAGGTGAGATGTCAGATCCAGGGCTGTAAAGGGCCTGACCAACAGTAACTCTCCAGTTGCAGCATCCAGCCTGACAGCCTTGAGCTAGTCTGTGCAGAGACTGATAGGAATGACAAGGGAAAAGTAAGCTCTCTACAGGGGAATCCTCTGTCTCTTGGCCTCCAGTTTTTCTTCTGTAAAGGCTACAAGCTCTGCATTACTGTATACTCAGCAGGCTTACTGACTCTGGGTATGGAAAAAGGAAGAGGAATCAGGCAGAAAGGTTTTCTAAATATCCCATTCCATGCTTATTTGCTGCATAAATTGTTTGAATTCTCTAAGCTATTAACACCCTTGCTAAGCTGCAATCCTTTCCCATCCATCCTGCAAGTCAATGTGCACGTTTGAGATAGGCGTGCTGCAGGTTTATCACACCACGCATGCACGCATGCAGGCACAGAGTGCTTTCCCCACTTAAAAGCAATGCATTATTCATGTTGGCTTCTCACTGAGTGTACCCAGAATTTGACTGGTTTGCCATTCCCAGGACTCAGATTACTTGGCATGCTCAGTGAGCCTGCTGGCAAACAGGTCTGAGAAGGCTGCAAGGCCCAGAACATACACTACAGCAAAGCCATCCCTAGAGAAAAAAAACCCAACAAACTAGTTATCTCCTTGGAAAAGAAAAATAACCAAATTCTTAAATTGCCTACAGCTCACCCCAGTGCCATCAGCCATCAGCACAGGCTTTATACTCTACAGGAGCATCTCTCTCAAAAAAAAACCCTGAAAGAGTGGTGTTTGTGCTATCAAACACAGATAAACAGTGTTAAAAATCTACTGTGTTTCATCACTTCTTCAAGGCTAATCCATGCCTCACTTTTCCTTATGGAGAAGCTTATATACTCAGCTGAACAAGAGAACAGTGTTTGGAAAGCAGAGCAATCTACACAAGAACAATAGAGTGCATGGAATGACGAGGCACTGTAGAGTTAGCCACAATGAAAGACGAGAGTGGAAGATCTAATAATAATATCCTTCTTAAATTCCTTCTTTAAAAACACTTGTTAACCTCATAAAGCAAAAAATCATTCTCTCAATTCACACAGTGTCTCAAAGACAGTCTCTTCCACTTCATTCCTGCCCCTGCTCTACAAGTCTAGTCTTAGTACCCTCTTTCTGAAGATATTACTGTGCTTAACTTAAGGGTTTCTCAAATAATTTCAAAGAAACTGTTTTATCATTAGGAAGAGAGGTAGGGATAGAATCATTTTTTCAAAGGAAAGAGGAAGTTAGGAAAATAAAAAAGATGTTTTGAATCAAGACTGATTTTTATTTGTGGGTCAGCTCTGACAGAGCTGTATGCATATTGTAGTGCTAGATATTGTCTTAGTTTAGTTTTTAACCACAATGCAGGTACTGTATAGGTACCTGGTATGCCCCGTTTCCTCTAAAAAATATTAAGGGAGTTTTATTCTTTTAAATTTTGAGATCACTAGAATTTTTCAGAGAGAAAATTCAAGTCAGGTTGACAAGTTGTAAGTGACCTGCTCTGGGCTTTGCCTTGTAACAAAAGTCCTCTTTAAAATAAATTTTGCCTGAATGTCAACATAAAGTTTGGCTTAGCTCAAAAAATGGACCAAGGCTTCAGTTACTTGTAATCTTCACTGAACTAGGAGTGGAGGAAATAGATACTGTTATTGCGGCTGTATATCTGAGTTTCACATAAATGAAAATAAAGCTGAATATGTTTTCTTTTTTCCCACTGGGACTATTCAGTTATAGCTTTTCCACCTCGAGTAGCTATTTATAGACCTGAACATAAAAATTGAATTTAGCCAAGTGTTCTCATCACTCAAGAACTAAAATACCAGAAAAAGATCATACCTCTTTCCACACTGACTTCAATTCGCATCCTGACTCATAAGAAAATGAATGTAAAGCAAAATTTCATACATCACATATAAATGTTAGAATCTTCACGTACTCCTTCCTATCTATTGCTTTAGTCAAAGCAGCCATGTCTTAATTAAAACCAAGAAAAATTCCAAAGCTAACAGCTGCATTTACTGTAAGGTGGGGATGGGAAGTGGGGAGCATAAACAAGCTTTAGAAAAATCGTGTGGGTCTGTTAGCCTGTGCTGACCAGGTAAAATGCCTTAACTCCACAAAAAGCCCATTTGGTGCTTACTAATATTAAGAAGCAAATACTATAATATGAGATCAATGCTGGTACTCTCAAGTCACTAGCACACTGTGATGGAATTTAATATACAAAATGCTTTTCAATATCCTTATACAGCGGCATCATAATATGTGATTTATTTTCCCATGGATGTTCAGCTACTGACATTATCTGCAAAGTGATACAGCTGTTTACTCAAAAATGCAGATTTCTCAAATTTAATTCTTCTCTCAGAGGTTCAAGGGAATACTTCCACTGACCTCAGAGTGACACAGTAAATCAAATTCTATACCCTTTTAAAAATTGCATCAACAGCACTGTGGCATTAAATACCAACATTTGATCTGGTCTTTTCCAAGCCTGTATATTTTTTAGGCTTTTTGGAGATATTTTCCTTTAATTGTCCAAGGTGTAAAAAAGAAAATGCAAACTGCAGCACTGAAAGTTTTTCATTGCGTTCTCAGACACAAACCAGGCATCAAACATAACCTTAAAGATATTTAATAATTGAGTGAAAGCACTTCAAAGATTCTTGAAAAATACTCATCTCAAGCTCAATGACGTTACACCTGAGATGAACTTGGTTCATTGCTTTCCTATCTACCAACAAAGTACTAAGCATCCCAACAGAGGAAGCAATAAATAAATAATGTCATTGCTATTACAAGTAATCAACGTGCATGGAAATGAAAAAAAGCTGTAACTGTGGTATTTTAACCCCAAGAAGCTCACTAATGAGCTACATGAAAAGAAAGAGATACAGTATTTGCACTAACACACTTATTCTTTAAAAGACTCTATCAATTGAAAAATATTTTCTTACTCCTAAAGAAGGCAACACTGAGAAAATGAATTGCCTCTTTCACATTGCAGAGGCCTTAAAAATGCAACTTCTGTATTTGTTTTTGCAGATGTCCTCATGTGCCATGAGTGACTCCACCCTTCCTACAAACAAAGCTAATAAACTTTTCCTTCCAACTTGACCTTAACCATTATTTTTGTTATTGAGACCAAATGAACATAAACCGGACTGGCATACGAATTCTACTCACCTATTCATGAACTTGTATCGGCGGTGCAGGTAATAGATTTTTCTCCTGGAAGAACAGCAAAAATGAAGCCAGTCGAGAAGAAAACCCATCGTCAGTTACAGTATGAACTAGCAAGGAAGGAAAGGAGATTGAAGACAGAAGCCTGTAAGAGGTGGAGGAAGAGACTAAAAGAGAGATTAACAGAACTGTCACAGGAAGCCACACAGACTCTGGTGGCATTTGAATTGCAAGAAGGTCATAATTTTCCCATTGTCTTCTCCTTCTCTGCTATTTGTCATGTGTGAAGGATGGGGACCCAAAGATGTTTCTATTTCAAAGAAGTCCCTAAACTGTTGCAGGAATTCCATAGGGCTGATACAAATACGGATAAACTATGTCACATCCACTAGTGAACGATTAAAGCTGCATTTGGTGAAACACAAAGGGGAATGACTTAGAAAAGCCAGGAAAGTGGTACCTGATGCTGCAATATGCCATAACACATGCAGTACCAACCGGGACCAGTGCGTGCTGTTGGGGTAACATCCCTTGAAACAGAATATAGGCTACACAAGCAAATAAGTATGTGCTTGCCACCCCCCTCTGCCCCTCAAACAGGCACAGCTGATTTCTGTTGTCGGTGCAATAAGCTGTGTGGGAGCGCGCATGGGGGACAAGTGAGCAGACAAGGGTGCATGAGCAGACACATGCCGACCACACTCTCGGCCCGCTTCCTGACCAGTCCTGCAGGGCAGAGCAGCCCCCCCCGACCATCGTGTGTGGATCCAGAACAGGGAGTCCACCTCCTGTCCCACTCTGATGCTGCTGGCAGCTTTTGTACTCCTCTTACATGCCTACAACACCACAGTTGTCAGGTTTTGACACATCACCTTCAGCATAGAGATCACATCTCCACAAGAGTTAAGAAAATACGAGGGCTTTTAGGTGTGGTTTTGGGACCGATACTCCTTACTGGAAGATTTGGGTGCCTGCCTGGACTCCGGTTTCTTCCTCCAGGGGCTGACTTAGTCATCCACTGAAGGTCATTGCTAAATCAAGGTGGCTTCTCTGTATTCTGAGAGGTTCCATTGTGTAACGCTGAACTGTATCACTTATGGAAAATGAAGGGCTCACACTACACATATTCTGAATAGTCGTGTATATTATATGTACTGTAGGAATGTTGTTGTTAGTGCCTTGAAATCAAGCATAGTTGAGACATTTCTAAAATGAGACAGCACCGATGCTTTAAAAAATATAGAAAAAACCTGGTTAGTATTCCAGGTTGATTTTCAGAACTTAGAATTTAAATAGCACATAATACTTTGGCATTCTTTTTGTTATCAGTGTCCATATTGTGCTGGTGAAGTGAAATTTTCAAAACAATTTCATGTTGACCAGCCCACTTTGGCCAACTCTTACACAAAATACTGTTATTTATCTTGCTGTACTTAGCAGGAGCAGAGAAGGGTCAAAGCTAAGTGTTTTTGAAGTTGCCATCCACTTACTGATTTTGCTTCAAATATTCAGAGGTATTCACTGTTTTGGCACCCCCGTTTCGAAACAGAAAGGATTTTATTCACTGACGTGTGGACCTTGGACAATGCCAACCTAAAATATCGGGAGCTGTAAGCAATCAGCAGCCCTTAAAACAAGCGGTTAGATGAGGGCACCTGGAAACAGGCAGTCTAGACTAGTGGGCATTTTGTAAAATGCTGGTCCTTAGTTTTAAATGGTAGACAGTACTGTTGCTCCTAAAATAAAATTTAAGAGTCTGCCCAGCAGACATTAGTAAATCATCATGATTTCCTCTTAACAATATTGTAATAATTCTCTCTCTGTGGATGTGGAAAGAATGAAGCTGTGGTCCTGAAGCAGGTCAAGAAACCTTCAGTATTTTTGACGCTTTCTATATAATCTACATGGCATCTACTTTGCTATCTGCTGAGCGACAGATTTCAAAAAAAGGGACTTCAGATCAGGAAAGAACAAGTTGCTCACAGTGACTAAAATCTAGAGCTCCTAGTGTATTTCTTAATCATGAGACCTTATCCTCCTACTGGGGCAGGTTCACCTCAAGGAACGCCACAGAAGTCAAAGGAGGTACACTTTTGGGCCAGCCCATTTTTTCTATGACTAGAGCACTTTTTTAAAAGAATATATGAATATCTTGCAATAACTTGTGATAGCTTTTATATTTTTCTCTTTAGGACTAAGAACACAAGAAAGAACAGTTGAAGATTTGCTGGGAAAATGAAAACCAAAATACATACAGAATAAGCCTGCAATTTTGTCCTTAATTCATATCCATTTTCCCTAGCAAGTTCTGTACTGCTACAGCTTGTCTCATACCAAAGGCATTTTTCATCCTTAAGGAAGAAGAAAACAGAAGAAATCCTACAAAGGACACCAACTCACTAGTTGCATATTCTGGGTCTGATCTTTTTCTTGCTCAGGAGTAATTCCATTAAAATCAATGGAGCTATGCATCTATAAACCCTGCTAATTGAAAGAAGAATCAAGACCTCTCAGTTCATGGGTTTTGGTCAGTTCCAGTGGAAGTCTTTAGGCTATTTTAACAGTTCTGATAACCAGCAGAGTAAAATCAATATTTTAGATCAAAAATTTCATAGCCCAACATGCAAAAAATATTAAATAAATGATAAAAATAATCTGAATGACAGTGTGGAATGAATTTGGTTATCAGTAGCATTTAATATAAGTTCTTTATTTTCTCCACAGAAAAAAGCATTACTAGTCTGACTTGTTCTCCTATTAGATGTGATACTTATTTATAAGCTGTATTTCCATAATTACACACTATACAAGTAATTTACAGGTGCTGAACATACCAGATACGTCCAACAGACATGCACCTTCTGTGCTGCCTTACGTACCTGGATCTTCTTGACCTCCCATTGATTTCAATGAAATGTCCATTTAAAAAACAGCAGCGCACAAGTATGCAGGGGGCTCCAGCATTGAAGGGGTTAAAGGGCCTAAGGATAGAATACCCCATGAAAACAGCTGCACTGCTACAGCTCACCTTAATTTCACACCAGTATTGTACTGAAATTGCAGGCATTAACAAGAAACAGCAATGAATATGGTATCTAAGGTACTCCATTTATATTTTCTAAAGATGTGTGGTATGTTATAGAAGAGCTTTTCCATGTGCATTTTGGTGTTACTATTACATTAGCTTTATAGTATAGTGTGACTTTGGAGGTTGAGACAAAATACAACTACACCTACCTGAAAGGCATTCTTACATTCATTAGTTCAGCGTATTTGCCCAGGACTTCCCAAGGGGCATGCAACTTCACAAAGATGATGTCACTGTTTGTTAGAGATGACTGCAAAAGAAAAACAAAACAGCCATCAAGGCTTACTTTTTCAAGGAAAAAAAAAAGAAACCATGGTCAGTGGTCATCCCTCCCTCCCACTTCCTGTTTCTTCCTCAAGCACGTGTCGTTCTACCAGTATTTTTTCAACTCGTTTTCCTTCTGGTTTCCTGAAAGCCTTGCTGTGACTCCTTTCTGGCCTGCATGTGCACTTCCTTCACATGGAAAAGACGGAATGGAGGGGAGGCTGACATGGAGTTGTGGGTTACCCAAGTGTGGAGTGGCAACAAGATTGGTGGGTAAATCTGGGTCTGGAAGCTGGGTCCTGAAATTCAGCTAAAGGCAAAATGGAAAGTCAGGATCTAATTCTGACAATTGACTTGGTTTTCTGCAGTCACACACACACAGAAGTGCAGATGTGTGGTGGCACATCTAGCAATCAAGAAACATTTGTGTGACAGCGTGGTCTTATCCTTGTTGCCCCACATGGACAAATAGCGAAGTCCGACTGCAGAGCCATGGCTTCCAGCTTCCTGTCCTCCAGCTTCCCTCTTGGCCACATGAATTCAGAATGTTAGAACTAAAGCCAGTGGGGAAAAATGAAATTTGATGCTGCCCACAGCATAATATGGTACAGGTTTGCTGCCCAGGAAGGTTGAGGGCCATGACTATGCCAGCAAGATCTCTTCACAGTCCTATCTTCTTTTCTATGGGTTGTATGTAGCATGAAGAGTGCTTTATGTAGGGTATGTGCACCAGAATGGCTGTTACCTAACAGAAGGCTGCCTGGCGAAGAACAGAGAATATGCAGTAAAGAAGAGAAGGGGAGAAATTTAGCTCTGCATTCAGGAGGAGAAATAGTGCTTTACAAGGAAGCTACAGCAGGGTTGGCTGAAGCCGACCTGAGAACACAGACAGCCACATATTAATACTGGAAGATAACTGTTCAAATTCTAATGAAAATCAATGAAATTCTCATAAAATTGCATACAATACAGCTTTAGATAACTGAATGGATCACATTAACAGGGACAACTACAGGCTGAGTTTGAGGAATACCGAGGAAATGGGTAAAGGTGTCCAGGGTGTGAGAAAAGGAAAGTGTGAAGACTGAGCAAATCAGGCAAGAAAATTGTTAGTTTTCTTCAGTGATGATTTCCTAGATTTTTAGACATTGTACTACATTCAATGTTTCTCCCGTTAATTCTTAACACAACTTACCAGGGGTTCTTAAATCTAGTATTGTTTCTCTGGAAGCTACAGATAAATATGGGTGGGAGGCTGACATTTATACTTTTGACACCTATTTGGTTCTTCCCTCCACTATCGTCACAGATGCTGAAATTATTGAAACTACTATAGCATGTTCATGTCCTTAGAGTAGCTAGAATGTTATTATTGCTTTGTGAAGTGATAGGAATGAAAGCTCCAAAAGTTAAGATATGTAGATATGATTTTCTTTAGCACAGAAAAAAATAATAATCTCAACCCAGTCACTACAGAGTTAATATTTTTTTAAATAAACAGAATATCAGAATCCTCAAAAATGGACACAAGGAAATATTTGTACCCAAATACTATCAGGCTGCCTGAAAAAATGGATTTAGCGCATAATGGAACAAGTGACTTTCTGATATTAAAAACTGCAGAAAAAAAAATCTGGCTGTTCTTTTGCTGATGACTTTCTGAAGACTATTTCAACATGAAAAAGATACAACAGCAACAAAATACCCTCAAGACTTGTGCTTCAGAGACAATGAATTCAGTTGGACTCTTTCCATTGACTTTTACAGATTCTAAATCAGGCCTCTGATGATGTTTTTCTTTATAGGTACAATTCATAAATTATTTTTTATTTTCACATGAGACTTGAGCAATTGATACCACAAAACCAAGACTAAGTTCTACTACTCTAAAAACTTCCTCCAAACTACTGTCTCGAAGATGAGGTTAAGTCACCAGTGGACTGGTAATTTTGTCATAAACAGCTCGGATTAAAAAAAACCAAATGAAACTCACCAAAACTGAAAAGAACCATCTAATAAACCAAATATACAGAAGGAAACTATGATTCTGACACACACAAAAAAATTTGAGAAATGGAGGAAATTTTTTAATAACAGCCTGTAAATTTAGTGATGGCTATTAAAAAGGAGGTTTATAGGCATTTTCCAGCACATTGTAGTTTAAGCCATACTAGATATGGCAGACACAGTAACACAACTTGTGGAGATGCTGTTTCACAAGTGAGCACTATCTTCATCTAAATTTGATTTCTTATGTGTTACATGTTTTTACAAAGAAACACAAAAAACTCCCATATAGTTATCACAATACAGATGTTTTAAGAATATTTTCTACTCAGTATCTTGTAATGTTATTTTATCAGCTTTGTCAACAGAAGATCTAACCAAAATACATCTGTGAGGTTCAGATATTTTCAGAAGAAAGATAATAATGCTAAATTATTAACATGGAAATCCATTTCTCTTGGGTTTGCTCATGTTAAGTGTTCACAAATGAAAGGACTAAGAAAGCCTGAGAAAAACAAGATTGGAAAGAGAAGAACAAATACAGATGGAGGAGTAATTGAATGAAATGTCACATCTGCTTAATCTAAGGAGAGACTAGCTAATCAAAATACCTGAAAAAAATATCAAGAGTATCATCTTAGTTACAAAAATACTTTAGTGAATGGAATCTCCTAAACTCTCCTTGTTAGATTACTATTTAGACACTGTATCTTTCAGCTTCTAAATGTTTCATTGAGAGGAGAGCAGCATTCTTCTGTTGTAATTGACTTTCGAGGCTTGGCTCATTAAATGGTTTGGAGAAGTAAACTCAATTTCACATTATGGGAACATGCAAACAAAAATCAATGTAACATTGCTCTCCCTGGAAATTTAAATAAGATGACTATTGACATGAGCAATCTGCTAGAAAGTGATGTTTAGATGATGAAGAAAGAAAAACAGAGAAATCAAGGGGACAGACAATGAGAGAAAACACTTTGCAAACACAAAAATAGAATAAATGTTTGGAATATACCTGCAGCACCAGTGCCCATAGAGTTATCACCATATTATGACTGCCAGGTCACCAACATTCAAATAAATTGTTTATTTCAAACTGATTTCTTAAGGAGGACTATCCATAGCAAAATAGATTTTCTTTGGGTCAGTAATAACATTCTTGCTGGTCTTCAGAGCAGTGCAAACGCAGTGTGACCAAAGATTTATCAGAATCAGAGAATTACGGACTTATAAAGTTGGAAAGGGCCTCTAGGAGTCATCTGGGCTAACGCTCTAGCTAAAGCAGGGCCAACTTAGATCAGGTTGCTCACAGGCTTGTCCCACTGAGTCCTGAATATGTCCACAGGCAGAGATTTCACAGCCTCTCGGCGATTCGCTTACTGAAATTGGCTGGAGAAAAAAGTATTTTCTATGAAAGAACTGTACTCTTCTCCAGAGAAATGTTGGTTGAAAACTACAAGTTTCTGGATAAGAAAATTCATGAAAATTTAAAATGTTCAGTGCAAAACAGTTATAAAACAACTTGTGTCTTACAAGAACTCTTTATAAATTATTATTCTGATTAAGAAGCACTAGCAAGGTGCGGTTAGTTTAATTGAACCCTGATCTTCAACACAGGTTTGTACAGTAGAATTCAGATCACCAGAGTCTGGATTACAGATAGTCAATATACAATGAGTTTCAGTGTTCAGTGCCATTAATCTACTATTTTTCACAATCTGTAATTTTTCCGTCCTTCTTCATTCCACTCCCCAACACCCTTCTACAGCTGGAAATCATATTCTGTAATTCCTGAAAATATTCAATCAGTAGTTGAGAATCACAAATCTCTATAGCTCATATCTCTGTATCAGAGATATTCACTAATTTCCAAACTTTCGGGCTTCACTGAAAAATCACTTTAGTACCATATAATTGCTGCCAATCCTAGAATACAGGCAGTACCATAGGCCCACATGTTATAAACTTGCCTTTCTGGCAAGACGACCTTTTTCTTTTACCGTTAAGTTTATACAGATGTTGTATTTCCCAAGGAAAACAAACCAACCACAAACACGTTTAAAAACAAAGCTTGGTATTCTTCTCCAGTATCACTAGGTAAGAAGTGGGAGAGACTAACGTACGGGCCATTTATGTAACTCCAAAAGCACAAACACCTGCTTTGGTGAGTTACAGTCATCAGCTAGGCCAAGGAAAACTTGTAAAGGGCAGGTTCTTATTATCTTTCTGAAAGTGGGCACAGAGTGGTGTTAACTGCTGTTTAATTTAAGTACCAGCTACTAAACTCACATGTACTCCTGCAGGCATTCTAACTCCTTTTGATGCAGGATTGAAATATATATATTCACTATTGACCTGACTCTGCTTGTTCTGAAGATATCATTGTTAGTCTGAATGGAAGCAAAGTTGTGCTGACATTGAACGTCTCTTGAAAAGCCTACATTTTGCTGTATTTGCAGGCTGTCTTCCAGGATCAAGGCTGGAGGTTAGTATCTTTTGTCAAATACCCTCTTGAACATTCTCCTCCAACCAAGACTTTTTTTGGTTCATTATCAATAATATTGCCAAGTCATTTTAAGACAAAAAACCTGTAGGACTTGCCTTAATACAAGCATTTTTTGAGTATAAAAGTTAAGAAAGTTGAGAAAAGATATTCACAGCATATAACCTTGAGGAAGGATAAAATTACAGTGTCTCCAATCGAATGGTGTAATTGTTTATTTGCCTTGAGGCTACTAGACAGGCAACTGCAAAAAACCAATGCTCTCATTTATGTATGCATATCAATAGGGAAAAGAAATCAGGATTTACCATTAAGGTGTTTTCCCTATCATTATTTAAGAGAAAAATACTCAAGACTGAGGCTCTCCTCACCTTTTAAAACCTTCCTCGTAAAAGAGGATAAATAAGATTTTGATACAGATCCAGCAACCGGAATTAAACCCTGCCTACCTTAGCAAGACCCTGGCAAGGCAAGTTAAAAACCCAGAATGGGAACAGTTCTTTAACTGTTGGCAAACGTAGCTTATTTCTGTTGAGACCATAATGCGTGAAAATCCAAAAATAAGAGAAAATCAGCATCCTTCCTCTAGTGACAATTTTCTCTATAATCAAGCTCCGTATGATGTCTGAGTGCAGAGTATTAAACAGTAACTGCTACAGGTTCCACTGTTTTTGAGAATTACTCTGTTAACAGCACAGATTGATTTCCATGTGGAATGAATTAAGTGGAAATACAAAACCCAGAAAATTTTGGTTGATTAAACCATTCTTCCTTTGCAAAACAAAAGTGTAAATTCCAAAGGGTCATTCCATAGAAATGAAAAAGCAGCAGTAATATGCTGCTAATACTTTTCAAAACTGCATACATTACCACTGGGTAATTATTTAGATACTGTCAATATATGTCTGGTTTCAGGGAAAATATTACATACTGACAAGCATTAACCGCCATGTTCATGGATCAGGGGAATCTAGTAAATAATAGTGCCAATATCTTTCACGTATATACTTTCAATCAAAGTACAGGTTTAGCAAAAAAGAGGAATATACTGCTCACATTTTAATTAGGATTTTAAGAAGCTTTTGACTTACAAGAAACTGTAGGGCAAAAGCAGTAAGAATGAAAATAAGAGTGAAGCAAGAAAGCCCTAATGAATAAATAGGAAGCTGCTAATAAAACAATTTTGACATGAGAGGACACTGACATATAAAATATAGAATAACTTGATATAAGGAGATGGAGTCACATGATTACAATTTAAAATTATTTTTATATGAAATCTCATGACAAAATTTGATGATGGGGTAAAGCCTTATTTTTACTTTGAAAAATACTTCCAGAGGTTCAGCTCTAGTGGAGTTAGTAATGCAGGCAGGTGGCTGCCTATTGCCAGCATTCAGGCAATGTGTCATCTAATCCAACTCAGAGCAGGTGTCATTGTTACAGTGCTTAATTTCTGGCAGCAGTTGACAGGATCTCAATGCTAGAACAGAGTTAGTAACAAGGGGAAATGTTTGCAAATGTCCTTTCCTGTAGACAAAAATGTGTGAGTGGGAGGGCAGCTTAAAGAACAGGGTGGGTTACTTGAGTTGATGTAAAATGCAAATACTATCTCATTGCTCAAGTTTACTGTGCAATGATGAGCTCACAATCCGTAATAGAGAGATACAAATTCCTTTGAGATAAGAAACAACATGAGAAAAAATGTCTTTAATTCTAATTAATGTCATCTGAATCCACAGGATGGATCTCACAGCAAGGTAACTTAGGTGTAGTAAACCTACCACGGAAACAATATCCTCTGACTTGGACCCCACTTCCTAGAGAAAAGGATTAGAAATACCTGCAGCATGAACATCTTAATGGAAGAGGTTGATCTGACTGTGAGATGATAAAAGATTTCTTGATAATCCCCTTAGCAAATACTGAATGGATACAGGTTTGACCCATCTGGGTAAGATTTCTGTAGATAATCATAAGGATTTCGTCTGACAAACAAACCGGATGCATCTTTTAATTCTGCTGGACTGGAAAATTACTATAAACATGTGAAATTAATTATTCACACATTTGAAAATGCAGATAGCTAAAACCTGTGGGCAGAATAATCTGCTTTTTCTTATGAATATGTTATTTGACATTAAGTCTCTTTACATCAGTTACATACTCCAATTTTAGATTAAGAATGTTAATATTTTATACAGTGATGGTCGAGATCATCAAACCTTTTTGACTGTACTATTGGCCAAAAATGATCTCTTATGTACAATATTTTACTTTTGGCACCACAAGCCATTAAAAATACATCATACAATTGAACTACATTTTATCAGGCAGCTTCCTTTGTGACTTATCCCAAGTGTAAAATATAAAACCAATATTTTTCCAATACAGATTTATGTCTCATTAATAATTTTTTGAAGTAGGAAATACTTACATTTAATGAATTGTCTATTAAATATTCATGTTTGCTTTTAGAGGCTTATTGGAGAAACATTGCTTTGGCAAAGAAAAAGGCAATTTATTTTTTGTCCAACAGTTAATTTCACAAACTTAATAATCAATCAAACACACAAAACGTGCAGGCAGGGTTATTATAGCTTTTGCATACAAATAACCTAGAGGAACTGAACAAGCTGCTTATCATAGCATCAGAGAATAATAGAGGTTGGAAGGGACATCTGGAGGTCATCCAGTTCAAATCCCTCCTCAAAGCAGGGACAACTGGAGTGGTTTTTGAGGTTTTTAATATCTCTGTGGAAGGAGACCTCACAACCTCTGTGGGCACCACAGCGTCTCTGGACACAAAGGCCACCACTGACCTCCCATGTGGAGCATTTGGAGTAGCCCAGGTTCTGAGCACCTGCCCATGCTCCAGCAAGATGAAGGTATTTCGTTGTTTGACTCCCTCTTCAGAGTCTTGTTTCTCAGGTCATACAATGAGACAAGAAATACCTACATGGCTACCAACCTAGACTCCAAAGTCTTCACAGTCAACACTTTCCAGGATGCAGTGAACTGTCCTGTAGCTCTCTGTTACAGTCTGTATACCTCTGTATTTGACAGTGTAATGCAAAATTCTTTCTAAAGAGAGGCACCAGTGAACTCAACAAGACCACGGCTGAGGAAGAGCCTACTCCAAATGACACTATCAGGAGAGAGGCTTTAGCTCAGTCCACATGGCACAATGAAGCCCCAAGTTCTTCAAGTCAGCTACGTAACCACAACATGAGGAATTACAGGCAGAGATGTCAGCCCTGTCTGTAGAGGGAGTAGTGGGGTTAGTGCACATGCATTTTAGCATGGCTGATTAGGTCGCGTCTTGTCCTGTGCCAGTGCGACTATAATACCTGCTAAGTCACTTGGCAACACCTGGTGGGGTCTCTGCATCATTTCGTGGTTGTGCAAGACACACATGTGCCTCTGCTCTACAGGAAAGGGAAAGTCACAGCAGACCAATCTGACAGTACCTTCTCAGATTTGAGGCAGGTCCCCATTTTGGAGGAAAGGAAAGGCACCAAATAACATGCAAGACCCAGTTAAATGAAGGGGGAAAATGCATGTGAAGAATCTGAATCACTCACAACTCTACCAGTTATAGTTCCCCATAAACTCCGATAGTCTGGGCGACTCAAATACCTGTTCCCTTGACTCACTTCTCAGTTTTCCATGCTTTACTTATCTTACTGCTAGGATAATGGAATTGGAAAGAGTTTGAAGAGCCATCTTAGAATCATAGAATCATAGAATTGTTGAGGTTGGAAGGGACCTTTAAGATCATCGAGTCCAACCTTTAGCCTACCCTGACAAGAGCCACTTCTAAACCGTGTCCCTCAGTGCCCCATCTACCCTTTTTTTAAACACCTCCAGAGATGGTGAATCCACCACCTCCCTGGGCAGCCTATTATCTTCTGATAATTCATTTCACGTTGTTCAACTCTGTGCTGCAAAACTCTTCTGCCTGGCTCATTTGAAGGCAGAGGCATGAGCAAGCCATTTTCCCTTTCCTCTTGCCTATTGTACAAACAATTGCTATATTCCTTTAATAAGATGACCACAGTGAATTTCTAAGCAACTGCCCTCTGTAGTTTTACTAAAGGTATTCAAGTGATCTGATGCATTGAAAGGGTGTAAACAGCAATTCTACAAGGGAAGTTGCCTTGGAAGTCTGCCGAAGCATGTGGTAGAGCGGCCATCTCTCCAGATACACCACCATTACTACCTGAAAGGGAAGTGCTTTCCAAAGAAAGATATGATGGTGAGAGGAGAATAGGTTTGATTACCACTGTTCAGCCCACAATTCAGATTAATATAATTAGGTAGATTTACCTTTTTCTAAATCCCAAAGCATGCTCAGACTTTGTAAAACTTCGCACAAAATATTAAATATGCAAAACAACAAGAGAGAAAGACAAATAATGTGCTAGCTTCACCAACTCACAATTTCAGTTTCATCATTAAAAGGAATGTTACAGTCCAGCACAGAGAGAAAATTCCAAATAATTGATGGTCTACACAATTTTTCATCTGTCTCCACTCAGCTAAGCTCAAAGTAATTTGATTTCTGTATATAACTAGATCACCCGATGTTGAAAAAATACACACCAGAAACAGAAGTTTCTTAAGCAAAGGTAGCATAATTAGAATTTAACTGAAGACAAGATGAAATACAGTATCTCTAAACTAAGAAGGGAGAATACTGGATCCTTTGTGCATCTCTGTACAAATCCCTTCATTTGCTAGGTATGCTTTAAATGAAACAAGGTCAATATATCACAAGGGCAAATTAAGATTTTGGTTTGGACTGCTCTAATTTGTTGTGATAAAGGAACATCCACACATGGCACAATGTACTGACAAGGCAGACACCTAAACACAAGCTCCACTATGGATCAATTATTGCTGTTCCCAATGTGCCTATTGACATAAGGCGCTGGATGAAAACACCTCCTGTATGACACAGAAGAGAAAAGCAGCACCAGATGGAGCTCAATATTTTAATGGTTCAGATAAATGTGACAGAGGACAAAGATGATTTGCTCTCCTAGTTCAGAGCTCTTATATGAAGATTTAATGGAGGAGCTACAGAAAACAAGCAATTCTTCTTTTGCTTGAAAGCCAACAACACTATCACATGAGGTAACAACAGCTGCGATCTGTTTTCATATGTTGCAAAGTGATGATACTAATCCTAAAATTGTTTGCTGAATGATATTGAATTTTGAGATCCCTATGATACTGTGAAACAAGGCCACGAGTAACACGTACACTGGCAAAGAATCCTCCTCTCCAAATTCACTTGCACTGTGGAACCTGCTGTAATGAAGATCTTTGCTTAATAGACAATATTATCTTTCCCTAGAAATGAAGAAATACTACTTCTTTTTCAGAAGTCCCCAGCTAGCAAAAGGCAGATTGTTCATTTTAGGAAACGGCAAAAATCTTTGTTACCTATTGACACAAATAACACTACATATAAACGTTTCTAGAATTTTTTATTTTGCCTACTTTCCACACAGGGGGCTGTGCCTCTGAGAGCTGCAGCAGAGAGCTCACAGTCCAAAGGTGAAACAGCAGTTCCCAAAGTGTTTTTTAGCTCTGTAGTACTATTCAAACAATTTTATTCTATGTAAAACTTTGGAGTAGAATTGAAATTCTCAGACTATCATACCTCTGGAAGTAGCATCCTTACAGCAATCTGTTCCATTCACTTATATGGGGAAGTGTAAAAATGCAACATGAAAATAAAAATAAGATAAAATCTCACTTCACTTAATAATCCCAGTTTTTCTAACACTTTGTAGATGCACTACTATAGACTTCTTCTTCTATTATGGAGGTTTCCTGACAGGAAAATTATACTTTCATTAGATGATTTTTGAAAAAAAAATCTATATGGCTCATACATCAAGGGCTCTATAGCTAATATTTCCATCCTTTTGTTGAAAGGAATTTGCTTAAAACCAAAACAGTTTGGGCCCAATGAATATTAGAAAAGACTTTTTTAAATGGTGGGAAATTCCATTAGTGTTACATCACTAGACAATGGGAAAAAATTATCCAAATTGCAGAACACTTTCTCAACAAACCACCACTTAGGGAATTATAATTGTTCATACACTGCAGGCTGTAGTTTCTGTCAAATACTTAAAATATAACACCTAGCACGTCCAAGAAACGTAGAGTAAAGATGTGCTTTGCATCATTTGATACGTTACCGAGTCACTATGGTTACTTCTGCTGTACAAACACACATACACCCTCATGCATAATCTCTTTCAAATATCAGAACAGAGTGGTGACTTGGCTAGGGAAGAAACGGTATTAAAATTGTATGGCACATACCTATCTACGTTCTTTTTACTAGCTACTGAAAGCTTTGCAACTGAATTATTATCATCACAGTAACACAACTGGTGAATTTCTTTCATAAAATAATGTCATTGCCCTACTGTCCACAGTTGCCATACTAACTTTCAAAGTGGAAAGAAAAATTAAAAAAAAAAAAACAGAACAACTGATTTCTGCAGCATAATATTTTAAAGAAGCTCCCCCTCCATCTTTCTTAAATATACCTACAGATACACAACTGACAAACTTCTCCCACTGGTATATTTGTTTCCTTCTCCAGAATCCCACCTCTCTGTCTTCTTTGCTTGTCTCCTCCACATCAGTCAATGTTGCTTTTCTCTTCCCAGGACCCCTCATACAACCACGGAAGCAACTAGTCCTACCCGTCACTCTCTGACTGTGTAAGATGTACGATGGAGGCATTTCCAGTGTCAGACCTCTGCCAGTGACAACTTCTGGAGCACAACAAATTACAGACATCTGTATTTTTTCAAACTTCAATTTGAGAAAGTTAAAGGAAGTCGTCTTAACCTTTGAAATGAAGGATCCTTGTATAAAATAAATGTATATAAAATTCCACAGACTACCAGGGGAAGAAGAATGTGGGAATTCTTGATTTGCCCGGATGGTATTTAAGCACAAAGTGGGAGCAAATTGAAAGTTTTTAAAACATTTTTGTTTCTGGCAGCATTTAAGTGAAGGACCCATCTAGCACGAATGCCATCTCTCCTTTAAAACATGAAAAGTTAACAGGAAAATACCAAAATACTAATAAGGGAAGAGCTCTGGATAACAACTGAGCAACCACCACCACTGTGCATGTTTGGTGGAAAGTGCAGTGACAGCAACACTGACAAGAAAATAAAAAGTCTAATGTTGGAAATGTCACCAAGTGCCTACAGTGATGAACTTATTGCAGCGTATGAAATTTTTTAATGTATAATGAAGAAGAAACAAAAAAGGGGAGAAAAAAAATCACACTCTGTGCTTAGGGAAATGGCTTCTCTCACATGACACTCTAGGTTTGACAAACGTGCTATGGTAGCACAGAAAGCAGAGATAGTGAGGGGGCTGAAAAGTAAAAAATGCAGCAAACGTGAACACACTGTTAGGATCAAGAAGAGAAGTTAGCAACAGAAGTTAGAGTTGGGTAAGGGGCATGAAGAGGAAAAAAATATCAAATTAAGAGCATTTAGGGCTTAAATTCCCTGGTCCTTTATTTTGTATAGCTATTCACCAGAGGGTAAAGTCCAGCCTGAGTAAGAAATATATGGATCAATTAAAGAAAGATCAGCGCAGGACCATAAGAATGATCAAGAGTTTTAGGAAACTTGACCTAGAGAAAAGAATTGAAAGAGCCGGGGTGATCCAAAATACAGAAGAAAATGTGAAGCCAGACAACACAGTAACATTTTAAAAAAAAGTAACAAGTACTTGTTAATAGGAAGGGAATGATCTCTCCATGTTACTTCTGAATGAGGCAAGAAATAACAGGATTAAATTGTAGCAAAGGAGATTTATGTCAGATACTTAAAAAAAAAAAAATCAAGCTGAACAATACTGAAGCATTAGAGTGATCTGGCAAGGGAGGCTTCTGGCATTTAGAAAAAGGTTGGTTAAGGAATCGGTAGTGTGTAGTTGGCCTGCCCTTGGAGCTTTGGAAGGGACTCCTAGCCTCTTGCGACCCCCACACCCTCCCCATCTCCTCTATTATGATTTGCTAGAGAATCGAGTATTTGTAAAACCTTATGAAATCAAACCTCCCTTATTTGGCACAGCTCATCTTCACTCTGGCTGAGAAGATGTGATATTACAAGATCCAGAAAATAGAGTATTTCATCTTGAGAGACAACACACTAGGCAAAATAAGCATAGCACAACCCAAGTACTAGAAAAAGAAAACGGGAATTCAGAGAGAAAATAATGGTGTCACTTCCTTTTTAAAAGCCACAGATCCGGAAGAGTGGTCCTATGCTTAGAACCATGTGTTCCCTTCGTTAAAGACATACATTTAACTTAGAACAATTCAATTTACAAGAGGCTAGGTACTCAAGAGAAAGGCAATGAACCAGATCAGTCCTTTTGGATATTGGTAACAGTTTGTTGACAGTGCTCTGGGGCTTTACTGATAGAGTTAAGGAGAATGTCTGTCAGACATTTAGAGAGGCGCGTGTGCACTTTTTAGAAAATACAAATTCTAGGTATTCAAGAAAACCTGAAACACATTCATGTTCCCACTGCAAATTTTTAGGATCTGACCGTGACAATCTCTGAAAGCGGGATAAGAAATGTAAGTGCAAGTAATCCATTCACTTCCAAGTATATCGCTGACAAGATCTGAACTAAATTGTGGACCTATCACTGTGTCCCAGGCTGTTGATCTAATTTTACTCTCCTGTAATCACAGGAAGAAAATGCCTGTGCGGTGAACCTGACTGCAAAGGCTGCTGTCAGCTCATTTCTGCACCGGGAACCTAGTGACTAGTTTAGGAAATGAGGTTTTCTTTTATGTTACACGGTATCTGATGGAAAATATCTTTGACGCCTTATAGATAGTCTATGAAATAAATTAAGAACAGAATCAGCAAATAAAAACTGTTGTTAGCTAGGCAGAGTTAGTCCTATATGAAAATTTCAGCAATAACCTGTGATGCCATTTAGGAAAGAAATGCATCTTGGTTCAACACCAACCTGAATAAATTATATGAAAATGAAGTAAATTGAACAAGATTTCTAAAAATATGTAGGTAAGCACATGAAAAATTTCAATTTGATTTAAGCTTAAATATTGTCGACACAAAATAGCATGTTTTGGTGTATTACTGGATTATGTAATCACTTCTAAACATTTTCTCTTTTTTTTTTTTCTTTCTGTTTTCTCTTTTGTAAAGCTAAGCCTTTTTTATCAACTAGCACAGCATTTTAATATCAGGCATTTAATTTTGAATCTGTTTAAATGAAATGTTTTCACATTTTCAAGATGTTTCTCTCTTTCTTCAGCTAAAACTTTGCTGAGTCTGATCTACACTAATGACTATTAATTCCTTGCCTTTCTCCTTCCCTGCTTTCTGTTAAGTCATCCTCTATAAATACAAAAGATTTGCTTCAAGATGTTAAAGGCTAGTGTATTTCTAAGAAGAATTTACACTCAGATTTTTATAGGGGGAGTTATACAGTGAGAAGGGGCCTTTTCTTACTTGTCTGCTGGGATTTAATGCAGATATGACTCCACATCCTGATACTAGCTAGCTTCCTCTTAATGCTTTCTGACCATCATCTTTCTCACCCTCTTTCCCCAAACTCCTATGTGCTCACCTTCCCCATGCCATTTTTACATTGTGCCTTTTGGCTGGAATAATGCATTAGTAAGACACATGAATTCTGTTTCCTTTCACAACAGAAACAAAAAAACAGGCCAAGATGGAAACATAAATTGGCATGGCAAGCACTCATCAGTTCACAGTCAAAACAGCAAAGAACAGAAGATGTCAAATAACGGAAAATCTGCAGAAGCGTTAATCTATTCCATAGCTTGGGGTTTTTAGAATTGAGCTTTACAATTGTCACACAATTCTGTTAGCTGTTTGCTTTACACTCCACCAGTATGGGGCTGATCCTGCAATCCACAGATCTACTCATGTAAGTCCATAGGTATCACTTGGGCACAGGACAAACAAAAATGCTTATCTTTAATAGTTTATAGATATAGCATGTGCCAAATATCTGACCCAATTTCCTCTGCTGGACACTGGCAGGCTGCTATATTTGTATCAAAACACTGGCATTATCATGGCTCTGAGCCCACTGGTCCTGAGAAGTTGCCTGAAGGCTTACTCCCAAGGAGCAGACATCACAGGTATGATTCAGGGCAACTATGTTTAGGTGTCTGCAATGGAGAGGAACAGGCACCTTCAGGGTACAATTCATTTGTTCTATTTTCCTCAGATTGATGAACTGCTGCCCAGAAGGGCTTGTTCCTCCCCATCCACATATCTACGTTGCAAACAGCTACAGTCAATAAGATGGCTGTCTTCCCTCTTGGCACTCTGCAGTACAGCCACCTTATTTTCCCTGGACTCTTGTTACCTTCCTCACCACCCGCCCCAACTTCTGCAGTAGCGTAGACACTTTACTTCCTACAACTGCACCTTCATGGGTGGTTCTGTTTCACTGCTTAGTTGTCTGGGACACATCACAGTGACAGCAAGTGATGTGCAAGACAGCAAGAACATTTTAGAGGACCTTGGCTGCCCTCCATTTCCTCCATCCCACCTTATTCACTCTGCCCACAGAGAACACATAGGGAAATACAGATCTGTAAATAACAAAGCCTCCCACTAGTGTGCTCTGCACTTTAAAAGGCCTCTTGATTTTGGTCAGTACGTCCTGTATTTTATTACTTGAATTCTTCTCTCCTGTGAATTTCTGAAGCTAACGATAAAATCCGTAAATGTGCACAAGACTGTTGACCCAGGATGTTCTACACAACACAGCTTCCATCCACTAAACTGCTGTTTCAGGACATTTGTTTAATCCAATCCTGTCTCAGAAAGCCACAGTTTCCAATGGCAACAGCGCTCACAGTACAAACTCAAGAACTCTGGAGATGAAGGGCCAGGCTGTAGTCTGCACTGAACTGCAGTTACAGAAGAGAAAAGCCATGGCCATCCTAACCTAGCATTGGTGACAGTTCTTCTTCAGGAAGATAACCTTCAGACATACCTTCCCCATCAGCACTCCTATGGTGATAGGAAGCCTGAGCGTCCCCAGATTTCCTCAAAAATGAGGTAACAGATCAGATTATTAACTTATAAGACACAGAAAAGCACAGCAGTCTAGGTATGGAAAGACAAGTTTCTGAGTGGAGAACATCACATAAGGAGAAACAACTCTTGAGTTGTTGGAATTTCTGGAGGTTAGGCTAAGGAATATCACAACTGAGTGTAACGTCTGCCTTTCATTTAAGATAAATAGAAAATGTATCTGGGCTCCTTTATGGAAGGGAAAGGCTAAAAAAAACCCCCAAACATTAAAAATTAATAGGTGTATCCACATGGAAAAAGGCACATGAAAGTCCTGAGCAACATAGTCTTGATCTCATAGCTGACCCTGTTTTGAGCAGGAGATTGGACTACAGACCTCCTGAGGTCTTTTCCAACCCAAATTGTCATTATCCTATGATTGTATAAAAAGGGCAGGGAAAGAGCCAGTCCTCTGGACTAGGCAAAAGTGCTTTCTGATTTGCTAACAAACTTCAGAGATGTGATCTCACTACCTACCTAACCAATGTGCATACACTGGAAGGAAAAAAATTCTAAGGAAATGGACCCGGTGAAGAAAAGGATCCTTTATAGATCTCCTTTAGAGAGAGATCCTAAATGAACTCCTTTGTAGAGAGACCCTTTTGGCCTTAAGCCAGTTGACAAGTGCTCAGTATTGTGAGCAAATAAAGTACCTTTCATGTGATTCTTCCAGTCTCCACAGAAACTTTATACATTCCTTTTTAACAAACTGGATTGCAACAAAGAAAAAAAAATCCTTTTGTTTTTCACTGCCTAGTCAAAATAATGTGAAGGATCCTGAACTGGAGCATGCTTGGTGTTTCCTGGTGAAGGGGCTTTCAGACCTAATCTGTATGCTCAAAAGAGTAACTCGAGAAGTGCTAAATCCTCTTCAAACCATCAAATTGAAGTCTATATCCAAAATTATCTTATTTGCCTGCATTACAAATAAGTTAGAAAAAGTAATGCATGTAAACATGTCTGAATAGCTTTCTCCTAAAAGTGGATAAATTCTTTATAGCTTCTATTCCAAAGAAATGAAAAATTACATTACAGAACTTTATTTTTATTGATGTTTGGTAATTGAGTAAATCAGATTTGCACAATTAGTGGAATCATGAGGGTGTTATAAGTGTCTCATTTAAATGGCCATTTTAAAGGGAATGACCTGAATAAAAGAGGTTTTAGTAGATTGATTGGAAAGACTTCATGCAATTTTCCTCACCAAAAAAAAAAAAAGAAAAAAAAGAAGAAAAGGGAAGAATGATAAAAGTGGAGAAAAATATCTTCATTGGAATTTAGCAACTATCAGTCAAGCAAATAAGCTTGTTGATACACGTCTTTCAAAAAACAATTTCTACTTCTGAAACTAAGAGAATTAAACTAAAAAAGTGAAAAGAATACACTAAAATTTGATGGATGGGTTGTAACACCTTATTATGGGAGATGATTTTCCAACCAATTTAATTTTAAAACCTGATACCTAAATTCAAACCCTTAAATTTGTACATAAGGAAATAGCGTAAACTCAATGTTAGGTATGTTATTACAGACACAGAAAGACACAGGAAAACTATATACTTCTACTCCTTATATATAGAAGTACGTGAATGTGAAAATCCTTGAATACTCTGCCATTATCACTAGACTACAATGGCAGTTTTTCAAAACATGACATTTATAGACTAACCTGAAAGGAGAAGGTCAAATAAACACATTGGAAATGAGGAAATATCTTCAAATCTACCAGTCATTAAAAATAACATTAATTTTGCATATTGCAAGAGAAAGTATAGAGTCATCATTTCGAGATTTACATGTCTCCATTTCCTTCTTCTCCTACCTATATCTTCACTGTGGAGGTTTTTTTCATTATGGAAAGATTTGAATTTTAAAAAGGTATAAGAGATGGTTGTTAAAAAAAGTAAGCACAAAGTTCTTATAGTAGTGCTTGACACTGGATACTTCAGAAAGGAGAGTCACTTAATTGTTATAAACAGTAAGATCTATTTGAGTCTATTAACAGAAATAACAACAAGCTGTATCTAAGAGAAGTACCAAATACTGTACCATGAAGTCCTCCAAGAAGAAAGAAAAGGGTCGTTACACTGTTTTGCCTAAAAGGCACTTTTAGAGACTCTTTTTAAAAGCTTTCATGTAAGAATACAAAAGATATTTGTGCAGAGAAGAGCGTTTTGTAAACCAGATAAGACTTTAAACAGGGGGCTATGACTAATTGGCTGACAGAAGTTTCAGTTGATGTGGCTATCTCAGGAACATTTTTCCCTCAGGTCAGGCTTTATTAAACTTCATTTACAACATCACTTCATTACCACTCAAACAGCAAAAAATAAATACGTAAAGATGCAGTGGATAATGCCACGTTTAATTTGGGCCCAGAGAGCCATAAACTGAAACGTCTTTTTCAATAAAGTCTGAGTATTGAGGTAATTTGACTAGATATATTTGTGAAGCTCTCACTACAATTAAAACACAGTTAATCCGAGGCACGCAGCGCCAATGCTCCATTTGCTCTATGACCGAATTAACCTGGTATAACAAAGAAAGTAATCGGACAACTAGATAGTCTGGAGACCTTGTGCCAAGAGCAGATGAGAAAGGGAATTGTCCTTTCCAGATTCATGCTTCCCACCTGGTAGTACTTCCAGGGAGGGCAGCCCCACACCACTTCATGCTGCAGGGTAAGATGCAAATGTCCCTCTAGACGAAGAAGGCACTGCAGCCATTTGAAATCATCACTATTCGTTCAGAAGCGTAATGCTGTAAATACAATGCTGTCTTTTCAAAACAAGTTCACCACCAAAATCATCAATGCAACATGAGAACATAAAACGTACTGCTGGTGTTTCTGTATACTCCGTCTTTCTGTTCCCTACAGACAGCTCTAGATTTCTGCTCATTAAGCCAGTACCATCAGGGAGCATTGCAGCAAACCGGTCCTGTCACCTTTGGGCAATGAAATCTCTCACTGTGCATTAAGTGATTGTAGCCTTGTGCATTGTGCTTGTTCCCGATGCCACTGGCAGGCAAACAACATCTCAAAAATAATTGCAGTTTAAGACCAATTATTGTAAAGGGAAAGGTGACTTTTGACATATAGGGGGCAACTCATATGTAACCTTCGTCATTTTTTTTTAATCTATTGCCTGTCTGTTTTTTCCTGTGAGCCTGGTGTCCTTCAAAAGAATTTTGATACTCTGATTTGTGAAGACTGATGACAGGAAACTCCTTGACAAAAAAAAATCCTACTCAATATTCCTGAAGGAAAAGAAGTATCTCAGGAGCCTTTTTATCCCTTTTCAGTTATCTACATATTTTCTATATTACCTCCATACTGCATGAAAAAGCCATACTTTCTTCAAATATAGAAAATTTTTTTCGGCAACTGTTTCTTAGTCTACTAGCTTTACAAAGTCCTGTTAAAGGCTGGAATTTCTCAACTTGGAAACATATTCATTTCTGGGCTCCCTCAGATAATAAGGAAAGTTACTTTTAAAAACTGCACACTGAAGTTTGAGTTCAGATTCTATCCATCCAGACTTCCATGTACCTCCTCAAATTTCTCTTCTAAATTGCCATTGCCCTGTACAATGAATGTAGTATCTGAAATGTAAAACCTTTTCCCTCAGAAGCCCAGCCAGCTGGAAACTCCTCTTATGTTTAGTCACAATGCTTTTTGGTACAGAGCACTCTCTGGAAAAGGACATTGTTCTGTTTGTACCTATACATTTTTCTGTAAAACACTGCTGAAAAGAAACTCCACTTGCTATTTGCATTAGATAATGAACTAACAATAAATTTTTGTAAGACCAGTCTGTTTTTAACTTGCTCTGGCTGAATTTGGATTAAATGAACATCCCAATGTTTCAAATTAAATAGTTGGAAGCACTTTCACTTATAATGCATGTGGTGGGCTTGCATTTCAGCCTGGTTCCCTTTTTTCAGGCATAGTTTATGTCACTTTGATGTCTCCATCCATGATTTGTGGATGCAATCAGACACAGTGCCTAAACATTAAATAACAAACTGCACCTGCTAATAATGGCATATTATGCTGTTTGTAAAATCACAGCTCCTGCGGGCTGCATAATTTGTATTGTAAGTTCATTAGCTGCAGATATTTACATATCGAATAACAGGATCAGGAAAGTGAGAGACTGAAACAACTTAGTAGAATGCATGAAAGCCACTGAATGCTTGATATTAGTTACAGTAGCAGATTAACACTGAACGACATCTGTGGTGGGTTGACCCTGGCTGGACACCAGGTGCCCACCAAAGCCGCTCTATCACTGTCTCTCCTCAGCTGGACAGGGGAGAGAAAATAAAACGAAAGGCATGTGGGTCAGCATAAGGACGCTCACCAATTACTGTCATGGGCAAAACAGATTCAATTCAGGGAAATTAATTTAATTTATTGTTCATCAAATCAGAGTAGGGTAATGAGAAACAAAACCAAATCTTAAAAAGACCTTCCCTCCCACCTCCTCCCCCTGAGCGGTGCAGAGGGATGGGGAATGGGGGTTGTGGTCAGTTCGTCACATGTTGTTTCTGCCACTCATTCCTCCTCACTCTCTTCCCCTGCTCCAGGGTGGGGTCTCTCCACGAGAGACAGTCCTCCATGAACTTCACCAGTCTGAGTCCTTCCCATGGGCTGCAGCTCTTCACGGACTGCTCCAGCGTGGGTCCTTCCCACGGGGTGCAGTCCTTCAGGAACAGACTGCTCCAGTGTGGGTCCCCCACAGGGTCACAAGTCCTGCCAGAAAACCTGCTCCAGTGTGGGGTCCTCTCTCCACAGGTTCATAGGTCCTTCCAGGAGCCTGCTCCAGTGTGGGCTTCCCATGGGGTCACAGCCTGCTTTGGGTGCATCCCCCTGCTCTAGCGTGGGGTCCTCCATGGGCTGCAGGTGGATATCTGCTCCACTGTTAACCTCCATGGGCTGCAGGGGGACAGCCTGCCTCACCATGGTCTTCACCATGGGCTGCAGGGGAATCTCTGCTCTGGTGCCTGAAGCACCTCCTCCCCCCCCCTCCTTCTTCACTGACCTTGGCGTCTGCAGAGTTGTTTCTTCACATATTCTTACTCCTCTCTTCTGGCTGCTGTTCCACAGCAGTTTTTTTGCCATTCTTGAATATGTTATCACAGAGGTGCTACCACTCTTGCTGATGTGCTTGGCTTTGGCCAGTGGCAGGTCCATCTTGGAGCTGGCTGGCATTTGCTCTATTGGACACAGGCGAAGCTTCTAGCAGCTTTTCACAGAAGTCACCCCTGTAGCTCCCCGGCTACCAAAATCCTACTATGCAAACCAAATACAACATCTGGTCTTCTCCAATGGCCAAGAAGGCCTAGTTTTGTCCAAATGCCAGTTTGTCCTAAAGGGAAGCCTGTTAGCCATCGGTGACATCCTCCATGTGGCCTCCATGGCATCCTGCCATGCCTGCACAGTATGGATGATCATCACACACACAGTCATCCTGGTGCTTCCTAGCACATATCGCACACAGTACATGCTCACAGATATCCTTCTCTCTGTAAAAAAAAAGCTCAGAGGACAGCAGATGTATTTTTGATGGTGGAAGCTTTCCCTAGCCACTCTTTTCTCTAACGGATAGGGGGTTTTGGTATGTGCAGAGTAAACTCAGCATGACAGGGAAAGGATATGAGCACCAAAGGAAACCTAGCAGTCAGGGAAAGGTTCGCCAGCTGACCTGCAGTTTGCTCCTGGCCATCACACAAACTCTCTTGGCAAGCTGCACGTAGTTAGTGGGCCATAGGCTGAGCACTCTGGTATAAACTGTATGCCTGGTTGATTAAATTAACATCTATAGCAGCAATAAATTACAAACAAGTTATTGTTCTTTCAATAACTGAATAAAGTGAAGTCATAACTGGAAAAGAAACTTACAGTCAGCTCCAAAGGCACTGAGATTTTATTGTGCACTGCTTCTCAGAGAACCAAATTACATAAGCTAAGTTTATAAAACACCTTTGCTCACTCAGATCTGCAAATGCCACTTGGGGTCTGGAAGTCAGCTTAATTCTTTTCTGCCCATGATTCACAATCAGCAATAACGTTTATGTAACAGGAGTCTCATGAACAATTGCAGTGATGACGCACAAACCAGAAAAAAGAAGATCAGTCTCACATAAGTGTTTTGGCTCTGCAGTAATAACAGCAGCAACAAAAAGTAGAAGATGTCATTTTTGCCAGAAAGAAAGATGATAATATTTGATATGCTCAGGAGCAATAGCTGTTGATTATAACACCTCTTTCACATCATCACTTTCTGAGCACAACTATATTTGAAGCTTCAGTCTTTGAAGTTCTTGGTTTTTTCATACTCATTCTTTATTTCTAACATTTACCTCACTTTGACATGGTCATAAGTCTATTTTGGTTTTACACTCAGGAATGAGCCAAGAGTCACGGAGACACTGTATCGTGTGCTCTTTCTGTCATCTGCAATTTCTCTCAACATTCATCATTTTAAACCAGGCTCCGAGTTGCTGCTTAATATAAGTCTCTGACTGAATAAATGTTTCTAGCCTCTGAAGTCCTGTCCCATTTGGGCAAAGTTACAGCCACATTAAGAGGAACTGCTTTGTAGAACTCCTACTACCTTGCCATGAACCTATCTACATCTGCTGGCAAACTTGAAAAGCCGTGAAATAATAGTATCCTGTAATTATATTGCATCAACTACTGAAAAGGATCTCTAAACATAACTTTCAGACTCGGATTAACATAACTTTCAGACTCAGATTATACCTGCCAGTAGATATTTTTTCATACAACAAAAGTGAAGTTTATACTGTGCTTTTCTTCCCTGACTTTTTGGATTTTCTCCAGAGAACACCTATTGTATATTTCTACTGCCTATTGTATACACCAGCTGCATACCAGCTGCCAGATGTTGCACCAGAAATGTCAGCTGCTGCTTGAGGCAGGGAGTGAATGCAATTAGAGATGCCCTGGTGACAGCTTGACACTTATGGTGGCAATGTTTAAATTTTTAATCGGGCATGTAATACAAAAACACACCATTTGAATTGTCCCGAAAAGTGGACCAGTACACTACGCTCACATCTTCTTTTATCTGGGATATACAAAGATCAATGTGCAGGCAGAAGACCAAATGGATTGACTGCTTTTTGTAAAATAACTGAAACTAGTTCCTGAAACGTATTCCGCATCCAGTAGCTGTGAGGAGACCTGCCTTTTAAGGCAGGAAGAAATGCTATTGCTTTAAAGCACTTCATTGCTTTTATACTGAAACGTTAGCATACATTAACATGCAATATATATGTGATTAGTTATGTGATTAGTTACCCTTTACTATATTTCTATCAGTTTCTATAGGCATGTCAAATGCCTTTTCAAATAAACTGTACCAAATCAATTTACAAATTATACATTAAAAACTCTGGAACACAATACTTAAGCAAAATGTATCAAGTACATTTAGTAGTAGAACTACTCTGTATGAATTAGTTTACTGCAGTCACGAGAAGAAAAAAAAAAACCAAAAAACAAGGCAGCTTCAAACTAAATGCAGTCTATTCCTAGGGCTACGTGACCAGATCCTACCCAACAGAAGATTCATTTTGGATACACAGTATTTACTTAAATATAAAATTACCTCCTCCTCCTCTTTTACAAATTACAAATCCAAGGGTGGTCCGTGTTTGTTCATCCAGCACAGATTTCTTTGAACTATCTTACCTCTATCTTGCATTTGCAGTGCATTACAGTCCCACTTAAATAGGTTGTAAGTGAACAAGTTATGTACGTTAGCTACTCCATGCTGGCTACCTCTGTGCATGCTCTATTAGTGTAGTATAATTTAAAGTACCACCTTACTGAAAGATGTCTGTAATACTGTATCCCTGTACCAGCACAGCGCAGTTACTCTTTACAGCAACTTAGTTCTACCTGGCCATTTAGGACAGGGATTAAAATACATTAATTGAAGCTGCAGGAATAATTTCTGATTAAGGAATTTAGATGAAGTTTGGCCAAGAGGTTGAATTTATAAATCTTTATTCTTGTGAAAAATACTGTGGGCCCAATGTAATTCTGACTCTTCTTTCTCTCTTGGAAAGATCAGTTTTCCAGAAAAATGCTGGGTTTTCACTGTCCCAGAGGGATGAACACTATATTTGAAATGACAGACACTATCTGGTTTTTCTCTTTACAGAAAAGCGATCATAAATTATATTTTTCTGAGTGTCAGTGGGCTGATCTTAATCTCAGGTTTATCTTGTATTTGGATAAATATGAAACATACCCTCAGAATGTGGACAGTAGTACCCTGTCTCCTCTTGACCATTTGCCAGTCAGCTCCAGAAGGTCTGAGTCTTGTGTAGTATTTACAGAAGGTATCAGTGCCTACAAACTGGCAATGCTATTGGTACCCCATCTCTGATAAGAACTTGCTCCATTTGGAGACTCCCCTCTCCGTTTCACCCAATAAATATGTCTGTTTCAAAGAGTATTAAAAAATGAAAATAGTCGGGTCATCAAGAATCCCAAACCCAGGATATCATAGTTATTTATCTCACTTGTGAGACATTGTAAAAAAGGATAAATCAATATAGGAAATTTTATATCTGGCTGAAAAGAAAATACAGTCTCTTTTCCTGGAGCGACCTATATTTTCAATTAATTTACCTAGAGCTTCTATGCATATGGTCGCATGTGTTGGATGTGACCCATGTTGGACTTGGACAACACACTCATCCTACCCAGACCCATTATACACTAAAAAGCCGGGAGAAGGGTCGGGAAATTATTTATGCTGTTCCACTCAATTAGCATTTCCTCTCAGAGCTCTGTTTTCCATACCTTCACTAAATCTATGATCCCTTGGTCTGTGATGCCCTCTTTGTTTACTACCAGATATACAGAGCAATAAACCTGGCAGACTTCCATGGGTGTGGTATAGCTGAAGAATGCAAGTGTGAATTTGTTGGGGAATATCTGCAAAATGTTATTACCTTTTTGTAGAGTCAGAAACATATACCTGTTCAGACTTTCCTCAGCTACATGAACTTGACATTGTGCCTGAAGATATCTCAACATTATGAATCCATTTCAAATTCATTTTCTCATTTCATGCTGTTAAGTAAACACTTTGCTCCCTGCATTTACCACTCCCTGGGTGTTTTGCTGTGCTACACTCGTCAGCGAGCTACTGCAGTGCATTTTTCTCTCTCTGCAGCGTTCCTGAGGAATATGGTTTTGAAACTGCAGTGTGAACAGCTCTGTTACATTTTCATCTCTGCCACTGATTTCACATTAAAAAAACAGGACTAAAACAATCGAATGTCAATATATGAACAGCCAGTAGTCGAAAGAGAATGAACCAACAACGACACAAAATTCATGGAAGGTAAAAAGTTTCTTTCAGTCCAGTGGTCACAGTCTGTGCCTCTGTGTAAGTTCTGTGGCCAAAGCCACAGACAATTCTCTCATTTTATCTGGGAACAAACTTTCCCCAGTGGAAGCAATATATTATAGAATCATAGAATGGTTTGGGTTTGAAGAGAACTTAAAGATCACCTAGTTCCAACCCCCCTGCCATGGGCAGGGACACCTCCCACTAGACCCGGTTGCTCAAAGTTCCATCCAACCTGGCCTTGAACACTTCCAGGGATATTATTCATATTATATACAAACATTGTTCATATTATATATGAAGAACTAGAAAACAGACCTGCTGTTAAAATATTGCAGAATTGAAGCTCAGAATGATGCATAGTCTCACCAAAAGGAGAAGTAAAAATAATGAGAAATAATCTAGGTGTTAACCAATCACACAGCTTAGTGTAAACCTAAGTGTTATGCAGCACAGTTGTTACTCTGCAGGGAGGGGGAAGGAGCGTACCAAGAATGTACTTATTTCCTTCAGGATTATAATTCAATTTGGAAACTAAAGTGATCATAAAATATACATGCTAGGTCTTAATTTTAGGTCAGAGTCCTATGTTAAAAAGATTGCTACCCTGGATTTTAAAAACATTAGCCTGAGTCATGTAACGCAACCTCATTTTGATCATTCTGAGCTTAGAAAATGTACAATTACTGATGCTAGCAAGAAGTCACACCAAGGTCAAATGATATTAATAGGAAATAAAACTGCATGTCAGTAGCATAATAGAAGCTGAAATGAATAATCAAATGGGCAGAACATTCATGCAGCCTAGGCAGCAAAGTCCAAATGAACGGGCTTGAAAGCCACAAGAAAACTCTATAGTAAGCACTTAAATCATCAGTTTGAAAAAGTTTTCTGTGCAGAATGTTGCAATAAGTTTCATAATACTTAAAATATAAAGTGATTTCATAGCTTTCACCGCTGACCTTAGCGCAGTAATAAGTCTGCAAAAATCACAAAGTAAGAAAGGATTGGTTCAAAACCATTGGGCAAACCTATCAATGGGGAGTATTCATTCCACGTTAATTTTCTACATTGCCACATGTACCAGGAATTCCGTGAAATAAAGGGAGATAATATACAGCACCTACATAATTGACCAAAGCCTGTGACCTGAAAATTCCTCTAGTGTTTCTATCAGTAGCAGCATGACAACGCATATTAGCATGAGCGTGAGTCGATAAAGCACAAGTAAAGTTAAATATTCAGCAATATCTATTCTGCATGGAAGTGAGACTTAGGCCCTGTTTAAGCACAGATATGAAAGTTTAAGAAAGAACATAGCCTAGGCAAGAGAGATGGTCTCTTTAAGCCTCTATCCTGCTACCTATCACATCAATACATTCTTAGACACTTTACATACATTTTTATACTGTTCTCCAGAAAAGAGTTAGGACATTGTGTTGGAAATAATGTTGATATAAAAAATTTATATCTACTGTCCAATTATTCCAATGTTTAGAATTAAGATAGAAGGAGAGACTTTAGGTTGTTTTCAAGCTACTAAAATGCCACTCGAGTCCATATACCTAAGCTGACAGGAAAAGGAAGGCAGGGGTCTGGTTAGGTCTCTGGAAAGATGTCATGGTTTCAGCTGCGATAGAGTTAACTGTCTTACTAGCAGCTGGTATAGTGCTATGTTTTGGATTTAGGATGAGAATAATGTTGATAAAACACTAATTTTTTCAGTTGTTGCTAAGCAGTCAAGGCTTTCTGCTCCTCATACTGCCCCGCCAGCAAGTAGGCTGGGAGTGAACAAAAAGTTGGAAGGCGACACAGCTGCAACAGCTGACCCAAACTGACCAAAGGGATATTTCATGCCATATGATGTCATGTTTAGGAAGGGGGGGACGTTTGGAGTTATGGTGTTTTGTCTTCCCAAGTAACCATTAGGTGTGATGGAGCCCTGCTTTTCTGGAGATGGCTGAACACCTACCTGCCCATGGGAAGCAGTGAATTAATTCCTTGTTTTGCTTTGCTTGCATGCATGGCTTTTGCTTTATGTATTAAACTGTCTTTATCTCAACTTATGAGTTTTCCTTTTTTTTTTCCTGATTCTTCTCCCCATCCCATAGCCGGAAGGGGGCTGTGGGGGTGGGGAGGGGAGAAGTAAGCGAGTGACTGCATGGTCCTAGTTGCCACAACAAAGGAGTACCAAGAGCCTCATGAAAGAGTGGAACAGGTAGCTAAAAGGAAACATAGATGCAGAAATGTGTATTGTACTCAGTAGAATTTAGGCCATGGAAACCCAGCACTTGTTTTCTATATCACGCAGCACAGTGGATGAAATTCTGTGGCCTACTTGTGCATAAGGTTGAAAAAGATGACTGTAATGGCCTGTTTTGGCCTTCAATCCATGTGTCTGATTTTCCTTTAGGCTATGCTTTCCCACTGCTCTAGCAATAAATAGCCTATATTTAGGCACGCTTAAAAGCATTTTTTCACCGCTATAACAGAGTAAAGGGGTTTCAGAGTAAACAAAACTCATACCTTCAAATTCTATACAGTTTTAAATGTTGGAAGTTTTTTTCAAGAAAGCTCTCTTACCTCTTTTTCCATTTGAAGACCTTCTGCTCTGATATTTCTCTCAAATACTTCCCTCTTTTCTGTCTGTGGATTAGATTTTCTGTATACCAGGATGTAGTCAATCCGACATTTCCCATCTCTAAAATATAGTCCATTAGCTTTGTTCTTATCAGGTACTTCCTGTAAAGAGAAAGTCAAACATTTCAGTAATGTTAATTTGCCTTGGTAATTGCTGCATTGCTGTTTGCATCAGCAGTTTTCAGTAATACTCAACAGGAAAGATAAGGAATCAGGACAAGCTGTTCAAGTTTTTACGTGCTTTACATACAGTGCCTCTGAGGTCATCTGAAAGTAGTACAGACTTCCCCATTTCAAAAGCAGGAGGTCTTCTTAGGCAGATGTTTGGTCATATAGGCATGCGATAGGAGAGAACGGAGAACACAAGCCAACCTTCCTCCCCCACCACCCTCCAGAAAATTAGCAATAACTTCTTAGATATAAAATAAAGCAGAGAATAGTGTTACTGAAGTGTAAATTTAAAATTAAGAATTTAGTATGGTAGAATGTCTTTGTACACGTGAGAAGAATAAGGAATGGCATGAACATTTACTGTGGTGAGAAATAGTTAAGACCTGGCACAGAGATTCTCATTGCTTTGAGATGACGGTAGTACCTCTGCCTCACAGGACACAGAAAGGATAAGGAGGTCCTGTACCTACCTCATCATACCTCATCAGACTAATTACAGAGTATTCTTGGCTTAAGGAACAACTGAGGAATCTCACTGGATTTATTTGAAAGTAATTCGTGGTATTTGGTCTAGCAGTACATAAATGCAATACATACTATTTCTTGGCTGTTCAAATGTTTGCTCTGACAGAAAGAAACAACTTGATTTCACTGTTAATAAGAGGTCAAGCAGGTCCCTCTCCTGAGATCTAAAAGACCAAAATGCTGGTCTCTTTTCAGAAATTCACGAGATGAAACTCTCCACAGATCCTCCTCCCAATTTACACTACTTCCACATAATACAAGTCCTGCCCAGGGGTTAAGCTTTCACTTTCTAACAAGTTGAAATTGCATGGCAGTTTGTGGGCGGCAGTGTTTTGTTCAAGAAATGTACACTGTGAATGATATATGGGAACAAACAGCACTCCCTCAGGGCAGTATAGTGGGTAGGGGCCTTCAAGGACCTCACGATCAGTCCAGCTTCAAACTGAAGGGAGGGTTAGGCTAATTCCTCTCTGTTTTTCCAGAATTTGCTCAACCATTCCTGCCAGAAATAACCATGCCATATAATATATGATCAAATCTCTGATAAAAAAAAAAATATTTTGCCTTTAACATCTGGGAAAAGTAGGAAATTTTCAAAATACTTTCTCCATAGGAGAACTGCTTCTTACAGAATAATAAAAAAAGAATATTCCCATTCAAAGAGTTTAGTGTAAGCTATATTCCTGATTCTCAGCGGGCATTTTCATTAAATGGAAAAAACAATGAAAGCTTCCCAAATGTTTCATCCCCTTGGTACATCCAGTTTACTGAGGGCAGAAAGGGGAATTTTTTTAAGATTCTTTTATTACAGTGCCTGACTCCTGACATAGCTTAATGCAGACTTGATATAGTGGAACAGTTCTTTGAGCTGCAAAAGAAGGCAAGAAAAAAGATTTAAGCCCTAAGGAAACAACAGTAACAAACCATTTATATCTATATTGCATATCATGTTGACAAATGATATTATCAGGATATCAGAAGTATTTTTCACAGAGCATTAAATATGAAAACAGCTCAGGAAGCACAGTTTATTTTTTTTCCATAAAATATCTATGTTGAGATGATATTAAAAAACCCAAAAGGCTATTTAAGGTTATTTAAATAAAGGAAGGCTACAGTAGGAGATTTAGAGGCAGTGGGTCAGCTTGGTGGTCCTGCTCCGATTTCTAAGTCTCCTGTTGAGCCATCCTTCCTGGTCTGTAGGTCCCAGGGTCACTATGTGTATTTTAGCAAGTAAAGCAGTGTAATAGGAAAGGATCTGCAGAGCAACTCAAATATGTGCTGATGACCTGCTGTTCACACTATGTAGGGCTTGAGGGCTTACTTTGGGCCCACTCCAGTTTGGGTCCAGGAGACTCACTGGAGTACATCTCACAATTTATTTGCATCCAGAAGGAATCCAGGTTTGGAATCCAACACTGCTCTGGAATGCAAACAAAGCATGGGTAGGTGCAATTGAGAGATTCACTTCAAATGTACACTCCTGATCTGAACTAAAACGTTATCACAGACTTGTCCAGAATGTGCCACACGGAATGTGTCTCTGTCTGCATGCAGTAGTGACTCCACTGGAAAAATAGATTTGCCCTTTATACTTCCTGTGTCTCATCTTTCTCTGAAGAAAACTGGTTTGTCCTACACCGACCCATCAGTGCATGTAGAACCTTACATTAAAGAGCGTCTATGAGATTTAGTTGAGTTATTTGACTTGTAGGACTTCTTCCCCTATAAATATGATTTCCTGAGACAACTACTTTCTCTTGGATTTCTGAAATACTCCCAGCTATAGTATTGACATTTTTTCTCTCAGAAAGGCAGCTGGGACTCTTATCTGTACTTGGAAGGTCCTTTTCATTTTATGAACACAGTATGTCAAATCCAAACTGATAAATCCTACTAGACTGGTATGGCTTCTGAGAAGGAACCCTTTCTGTTGCCCTCTGTTACAGTCTGTAAGGCAGTTTTATAGACTCAGCCTGGATTTAGAAGAACTGTGAGGATCTAACATGATACGGAGAAAGTCAGGCTGGTGCAGAAGCGTCAGGAAATAGCAGCTGCAGGGCTTTTGCCTTGTCCACAGTATTCCAGGCTTATATTATTCTAGACAGAGACTTTTCTCCTACCTTGAGCTTTGCTGACCCTTCTCTAGAATCACATGTCCTTTCCCTGTGTTACGACTTCAAAATTCAGTTTTCCTAAGCTGATTAAACAAATCTAGAACCAGGTCTGACTGCAGTTTTTGGTGGGAAAGAAGTCTAGTCATGTACGTCAAACCTCCATTCATTCATCTGAAAAAGGATGCTGGAAGAAAGTGAAAGAACAGGGAAGACTTAACTCTAGTGAGAAGTTTAGCATTTCTGGCTATCTTTGCAGCTTTATTTGTAATGCACACCTCTAACAGGGAAGTCTTTTCCAAGGAACGCACTAGTTTTCATATTCTCAGACCCAAAAATTGGGAGCCATCAACATTCATAGACACGGGACTTATACATGCTAGGAGAGCATAGAGACTAAAGGGCTTACCCCAAATGTTTCACTATCCAAAATCAGAGGATTCATAACCCTAACAGCTATAGAGACTTTAAATGGAACATTTAAACAAAAGTTTAGTTGACAAAATCAAGGAATTTGAAACTTTACATGCAGATCTTTAAAAAGATAAATCAGAAGGGACTCCAATATTCGCTAATTTAATCACAGATTAGGCTCTTTTTTTGATTCCTAGTTATTTTGATACCTGTTTATTATCAGTATGGATGCTCAATGAAGCAATGAAGGTCTTCAAATTCTAAAGAGATCGTCTTTTCCTGCTGCTTGTGGCTATTTGAAATTAGACTTGCATGTGACTTCACAGCTGGTGGAAGGGGTTAATACGTGCACCACTAACAGTGAGAACTTATGAAGAAAAAAAGGAATGCAGAACCACCCATCTTTATGGCACATTTCTAATCAAAGAACAAGCATATTTTCTCTGTGTGTTGTTTTTGGTTTTGGTTTTTTTTTTTTTTTTTTAAAATCATTTTGTCCATTTAGACTATAATTTTGTGTAAGCTGCAACTTTATTTTTCCATGTATCTTCACTGGTTGCTATACTCTTCTTGACACCATAATATACTTAATTACATGGAGCTTTTTTAATAATGAAAATATCTAGGCTGCAAAATCAAGTGCTCAAAATCTAGGAAGTGACAGATTTGCAGTTTTCTCTGAAAGCTTAGATAATCTCTTTCCATATCCACCCTGTTCACTGAAGGAAACTGGGATGTTTTACACAGCGATAGGACAAGGGTAGTAGCTTTAAACTGAAAGAGGGTAGATATATAAGGATAGATATAAGGAAGACATTATGGGCGTGGTGAGGCACTGGAACAGGTTGCCCAGAGAAGCTGTGGATGCCCCATCCCTGAAAGTGTTCAAGGTCAGGTTGGATGGGGCTTTGAGCAACTTGGTCTAGTGGAAGGTGTCCCAGCCCATGGCAAGGGGGTTGGAATGAGGTGATCTTTAAAGTGTCTTCCAATCCAAACCATTCTAAGATTCATTATTCTATGATTTAGTGGGAAAAAAAATATGCAGTTAGCTTGTATTCTGATGAACGCACACAAGAAAACTGAACTGAAATTGCACAAGCTATCATAAGTGCCGTAAAGAACATCAGATTTCTTATATGGCAATGTGAATATGTTTTTCTTGCTGTAATCTTCAGTGCGAGTTCCAATTTATAAAAGAGATTGTTAAAACAAACTCTATTCTGTGCAATGTTAATAACACTGCCCCCAAATATCAACAGTTTGATGCTTAAAGTGAAGACTGTAGGAATGACTCTTACAATTTTAATTTCAAAACTACCTACATTAGATAGAATGTCAAGAATAGGCCATATAAATTCATTTAAGTAGAAGTCAGATTTTGTCCCAGCTCCATTATTCTCCCTTGTTTGGATAAAGAAGACTAACTTATTACTCCACAGAAAGGCCGGCAGAATGGATGCATACCTAGCGTACAGCTCCTAAACCACTTTTCCTTTAATTTTTACCTTCTTTCTTCTGCTTCCCCAGTTCTCAGAAAATGAAACTTCAGTGGACATAGTACAATATTTTAGTGATAATATATCCTGGATTTAAATTGTGAAGTGTATACCTAATTGTTATATTGGCATATGTAAAAAGTATTTTGATCAATGCATACAAAGGGAAATGTGATTTTTAATTTGCTTAGACTGTAGCTGTGTTTTAATGAAACATAAAACAAAGGAAAAAACAACCACATCTCAGACACAGGACAAGCTGAATCCCAATCTGGGTCTGCATCTCTTAAGGAACTGTTGATAAAGCTCCATCTGTAAAGTCTTCATTGGGTCTTCTGGTTCAACACGAACAACTAGCGGTTGAAACAAACAATATTTCAACTTGTCAGCTACACAAAAGTGATAAGAAATCTTTGTCCTTGTAAAATTTTTTTGATTGTAAATTCATTTTAATGATTTCAGACAGAAACCATATTAAATTATTTGGCTGCCATATTAGCTTTAAAACTGAACCAAAGAAACATCAATACACTCAGATGTTCCCTGGGGCCGGATCCCCTATCTTGATGGCATTAAGCAGGACCAACGGGCTCTCAGCTACTAAACTAAACTGAAAGACTGAAAGGAAGCTTGAAGCTTCAGAGTTCACGCCACCACTGTATAGTTGAGCTCCCATATTTATCCATACAAACCATACAACATCTAAACATCTTTTCCTTCTGAAATTGAGCAGAGGCCAAGTACCTTGAAACTCTTTTTGTAAGCTAGAGCATCCCTCAGCTCCCATTAAGACTGTTTTCTGTTTCGTTTTGGTTTTTTTTCCCTCTTATACATGACCTACATCGTTATTTTCCTCAGTTATGATTATGCAATAAAATAAAATAAAAAATCTGTTCAACTAGGAAAATATTCCTCAGACATTTTCCCTTTTCCTTTAAAAAATGACAAAGAATACACTGAACAGGAAAAAACTTTTTGCCATAACAGCAGCATACGTTGCTCTATCTCATCCTCTGTCCTTCTGACCATTTTGTGTTCACTTTTCCTCTTTAACATGCAAAGATCTTGTGCCTTTCACCCATGTCCTTTTGTTAGAGACCATATGGTACATGATCCCAAAATGCAACCCAGGAATATCACGTCAGGTTAACCTATGATAGTGTAAGCAGGCAAAGAGGGTCCTTTGTAAGTTGTATGGGAAGCTGGGGAAGAGTGATGAGTAAAGGGGAAGACGAAATTGTGAGCAAGGTCAAACATATCTCTGGGTGCCCTGAATTTTGTTGCTTTAATTATCTGTCTAAGCATTTCAGAAGTGCAGCTCTCTATGGGCTGAATTTCTAGCACAAGAAAAATCTCTAACTCCTCAGCAGCGTTTCACAAAAGAACTTGCACCACAAAATCCTCTAGCTCCTTAAAAAACCGTAATCTGTAATTATATCTTCTAAATTTTATCTGAACTAATAAACAAAACAAGGTCAGGGCAGGACCTTCAGTAATATCCTATGGTTTTCCATGCTTTTTAGTTGTTAGTATGCTCCCTGCCAGTTCTGCGCTGTGCCAGTCAGTGCTCTGCCAAAAAATCCTCAGACACAGCTTGCAAGTAACATCAGACCACTTCAGTAAGTAGTCTGGATGCAACCACACTCCTGAGGTGGGGGAAAGGAGACAAGTCCTGGGTGTCCTCACTCCCCTAGGAGATAGCCCTAACATCTGTAGGTTGTAGGGCAGTCAGAGGCAAAGTCAAAGGGTATCATGTTCTTTTCTGCACAGAAGACACAAAAAGGAATTTAGGCCCAAATTTTCATCCTTGGGTCCACGATGGTTTGCCTGCCTTAAGACATAATTTAAAAGGGACTTAGTGCTGAATGATTCCCCCCGGTATGTCGTCTGAATCGCCATTAAGCACCATCAAGTCACTTGTTCTTCAGTGGGAGGGAACGTGTCACATATCCGATACCCAATGCTTCTTATGACAGATTTATGATAAATTCTCCTCCTCCTTTCTTCCCCCCAAGGGATTAATATAGGGAAAAGTTTTCCATTATTTTCAGAAGCAGTGAAGCATTAGACTTGGCTGTTTCAGAAAACATGCAGACAACAAAGGCCTATATAGACTTTTCAATGGGGATGCATGAAATCAATAAAACCTCCTTTTAACTTGAGATATTTTATATGTCAGATCGTCTTGCACAGAATGAGATTTTAAATCACATTACATTTATTCTCTCTTTACAATGAGCATGAATAATTACTATATTAATAATTCTGTATGTTCTTACCTCTCCCACAACTTCCAACCTGCTGGCATCATCAGAAGTACTGGTCAAATTACCATGGTGAAGCAGGGAGTCATCATCTTTGGAAGGGCTGTTTACGCCTTCTAACTCATCAAAAAAAATGTTGACATCCTTAGCTACTAAAAACAAAAATAAAAATATACATTCAAATCACCATTGAGCCAAATGAAGACACTCAGTATAACATGTTATCAATAATCCCACTTTTTAGTTCTGGTTTAAGTATCTACTATGTAAAATTTAAAATATGATGCACGTTGGAGGAGTGCTTTCTTCACCAGTGAGCCACATAAAGATTTAGGATACCACAATACCTCTCTGATGACAAATAAGTAATCTTCTGTCACAATGAAACATACATCAGCTATCTCTTCAGCTTCTCTTGGGGTAAGTGGCTTAAACAATTACCTTCTGGATTACTATGGTCTCTGAGAAATTCTTATTATAAAGAAGCAGTTTTTTAACTTACTACATAAAGTGTCAAGTTAGAAGTTGTACAGGCCTGTGGGGCAATCAGAGGCAGAAGACCTCAAATAAATACTGTTACTTGAAAAGCACTGAATAAATGAGCCTGAGCAGAAGCTTGTCTTTGCGCAATCTGGCATGTTTTCATGCATATGAAGTTGGCACAGTCAGATCTACTTACTGCACAGCCCTCATTTGTGCATGAAGCGACAGCTTAAATCTACAGGATACTGTAGTAAACCCAACCCTGATAAAAAGCAAAGAGAACTAAGGGCCTGGAGCACATCCCCCGGTCCCAGGCTGGGGGCCCCTAGTGGGGCTGGGGGCCATGACAGAGGCAGTGCCACCCGGGGCGGCCCCTTCCTTCTGGTGTCTGTGGGGGGAGGCGCCCGGGCAGCACCACGGGGAAGCCTTGCCCAGCCATCCTGGGGCTGTGTCTGACCCCCTGGTCCAGATGTCAACCCATGGACTGACATCCTGGCCTGGCCTTGGCACGTCCCTGCCAGGGCAGGGCCTGGCAGCCTGGGCCTGTTCCCCCGTGCTCTCTCCTGGCTGGGGCGGTGGGACAGAGCCAGGCTGCCAGGCCCTGCCCTGCCACCCTCCATGGGGGACCCCTGGCCTCAGCAGTGCCCTGACGGGAGATACAGGCTTGAGTAAATGGGTTGAATTTCCTCCACCTTTCATGCAATGCCGTGTCATGTCATAATTTTACTCTAATTAAAAGAGAAAGGAACAAAACACTGGAAGGAATGTGTTAAAAGCTGGTGCTATACCCAAGATTAGAGTAGTGATAGCTTTAGGGTGACATTCCCTGCTCTCCCTGAAAAGAAGCTGTGGGCAGCGCTGCTGTGCACACCTACAGTCCCACGTAAGGGCCACTGATCTGCTGACTGCATGTCTGTTGGACGGGAGATGCAGGGTGGGCAGGCTGCGGACGGCGAGGTCCACCATTGCACCCCATACTCTGCAGCTCTGGTGTGACAGCGTGATAAAGAGATGTGTGGCAGGGAGAAGAAAAATGCCTTTTCTGAGGATCAAGATTCAACTGTGGATAGACTTCCTCTCTCCAACCTCGTGCTTCACAGGCAAAATCCCGAATTACGACAGTACAGTTGTAACTGTTAGAAGGGACCCTCAGAGGTCAGCTACTGAGCTTCTTCCCCTGACCAGAGCAAGATCAAACTTCTATTACTCTTGAGAGAAATTTGTCTAACCCGCTATTCCTCACACTTATTTGCAAATCTGACTAACTTTTGGAATCATTCTTCTGCGCAATAACCTCTTGATCCTTTCACTTCTCCACAACTCCTCTAACTTAGTGACAGGCAGTTGTAATTCCTGTTGACAAGAATTTATATTAACAGGGAACAGCCAAAAATCTCTAATTGCTGGTGGCAACTTAGTTCCATTTCTAACTACTGGCTGCAGGTGTAAAAAACCATTCCCCCACTGTGAAGAGACTCAATAACTGCCAGAAATGAAAGGCCATTAACTGTTCTCAGCCACCATGAGCATTTTGTGACCTCCTTTTCACCTTTCCCTTCTTCAGGGGCTACAGCCTAGTTTAAGAAACCTTTTAAAAGAATCTCTGATGCTACTGACTCCACAGTCTCTGCAGGTGGTCTATTTTTCACTGTCACAAGCAAGAAAAAGTTTTCTTCGTAATATTCATCCTGAATATGCACCTATGTTGCAATTTAAATATATTATTCTTTTCCTATCAATCATACACATGGGGAAAAAATTGCTCCCTTTTTGTACGTCTTTTACAGTATCTAAAGTCTGTTATTACAGCTATATGTAGATCAAAAAGAAAACCCTATCAAAATATTCAAGAACCCTTCTTCATTTTCATGCATAAAATAAGGACAAGGTTAATGACATACATTCTATTAGCAACTGCAATACTTTTGCTTAGGAAGCCACTAAAAATTTCAGAGACAACAGAAAAGTCTTCACATCCAAATTAATCCACTCTAGATACTAGACTAATGAACTCACCTAAGCAGCATAATTTTTAATAGAGATTCTGAGTTTTTAATACTTTTAACAGTATTTTTTTTTTCATCCAGACAGCATAACAATAAGAAATTCTCTGCCCAATTAACAGTTTTTAGGATAACATACTACTCCTCAAGTTTAGCAGTTTTGGGGCTGCATACTGACTCATCCAGCTATCATTCTTTGTTTCCCAATATTAGTATCGTAAAATATTTAACCACTACTTAACACTTCATATCATAATTCATCAGCTTTAGATAACACCCTCTGTTCTGCAGGATCCCAAACAGCTTTTATAGGGATATTGTGTGTAGTGTATCTACTTCACTCTCTTTTATATTGTGCATATTGTCATAGTCTGTGAACACATCAGAGACATAAAGTCTCTTTTTTTTGCAGATATTGAGTTTCTCTTGCCATTTTGAGGCTGCTTGTGAAAAGTGCCAGGATATCATTAGAGACAAATATCTAGGATGGAATTTTTCACTCCAGCCTTGGCCTCACACCATCCTGCTCCCAGCTAGGGGTTAGCTTGCTGACAGGGGTGGAGAACAGCATCCTGGTGGTGTTTTGGTTTATGTGACGGGGGGAGCCTGCAGCTCCTCAGTGTCACTGTGGCTGCATTCAACCCATCCTATGACAAACTACAGAGGTTTAAGGAGACTTAGAAGGCAGAAAAGAGACTCCAATTTGTACTACATGCAGCAGCAATATTAAAGAATTATTTGCCACCTTGATCCATTTCAATACACAAAAATCATACTAGAGATGCCTATAAAAGACAGGGAACCAGCACAATATAGCACAGTCTAACCACCTGCCCTTCACTGTCCCTACTGTTTCAAAGGGCAAGACTGGAAACATTACACCCCGTCAGATAATAATCCAGGTGTAGATCATGACCAGCTTTTACATACATGTTCCTATGAGAGGAATTTATCTGAACATTCAACATAAAGAATTACTGGAACAGAAACCATATCAAACAACCTGAAACTTCCCTGAACTGAAACCCAGAAGATTGCCTCGAGAAAAGAGACGCATGAACCTGTATATGATCAACACCTCAATATAGGATGAAATAACTGTGGGGAAATTAAAAAATAATTAAATAGGGAAGCTTTCTGAATATTATGTGAGATATATATCTGCTGCAGACAGAGGCAATGAAAGATCTAAAAATGAAAGAGATTTTGCCTGTATGCTATGCTCCAGGGAATTTGAGCTAGCTTTTTCCTGCCATTAAGACTGCCTTAGTATAAAAGATGAGGCCTTTGAGACACTAGAATTGCTTCTTCCTGAAGTGCCAGTAATGCTTTGGGTTGCAAAAGAGATGGTTTTTAAGTGGGTGTTTAGAGATGAACAACTTGGTGTGTAAGAGAGTGAATGCGTTTGGGGGTTTCAAGCAGAGAATTACTGAATTATGCCGAGGACTTGTAAGGAACAAAAAAAATCTTATTTCAAGGTCACTTTAAAATCCAGCACATCTCAGCAGTGACTAGAAGCTGTGGAAGCAGTGAATCTCAGCTGGCTAGTGAAATTAGCTACCGGGACCTGCCTGTAGTAGAAAATAGCTTATATCAGAAGTACACAGACAATTGGCATGCTGGTTCGTAGCTTCAGCAAACAGGGTAAGCAGCAAAAAGATGTGCTGAACTACCTCATCAGCACTCAAGTTGTCTGTGACTTTATTCCAGTTGCAGTAAAGGTGTGCTGCTGGTCAGAAAGTGGAGATCTTTACACTGCAGCTGCCTTGCTGCATTATGTATTTTGAAAATGCGCTGTTAGCATTCCAGTGACTAACACTAAACATGGGGCCCTAACATTTGCTGAGAACATTTTTCTACCCAAGTCTCATAAAATACTGTTTCACAAATCTAAATAAATAATTAAAAAAGGAAATCCTGTTTGCTTTACTTTCATAATGGTGATGGTACTTCCAAGCCAACTCTCCCGCTGGCTGTAGCTATCTCAGCCACTCCACTCCAATGAACATGAACGCCTGTGCTGCCAAACGTTGCTAAAGGCATAATCAGGGCTCCACGGCTCCACCTTTTCTGTCCCCTTCAGACCGTGACATGCACATATCCACATATGATCTGAACAGAATAACATATAATTATTTTATTGTGTATATGCTTTTGACCTATCATCCGAGAGACAGACTGGTGCTAGCGTATAGTCATGTATTTTTAGGCAGTGAAATTTAACAGCAATACAAAGCAGCATGTACATTGCTACAGGAGATATTAAGAATTCCCCTTCTGGTTTTACATCAGCTTAAATATGCAAGCCCTTTTCTCCCCCTCATGTTCCATTTTACAGAAAAAAAATCATAATGACTTGATAATTCATAATCCTTTGAGGAGTTGAAAAAATGTGGATATACAAATATTTTTATCTCAAATATAATAGAACCACATAGTCTGAAAACTGAATGGTGGGAAATTCTAAAAGAGAGTCTGTGCACAATCTCAGTGGGTCCACAAGCCACTTCGGACAAAGAAGGTGATTTAGTTAGGGTTCAAGGATAAGATAACTCCTTTAACCTTCTGAAGATGGACATTCAAAAACTGAAGGGTCTAAAAATAAGAATGTTCATTCAAAAATGGGACCTGACTATGTTTTAGCATGGCAAGATGGAAGCATGCTCAGAGATCAAGTTTCTGTTAATTAATAATCATTTTACTACCAACTGTCACACCAAGCCACCGAGTATACTCTAGCTTTGGATAATATAAGTTGTAGATCAATATTTCAGAAACTACTCTTTGGAAGCTTTTAGGCCTATCAGTAACATTGAAGAGTGAATTTTCTGAAAAAATCTTATTGGCAATGTTTAAAGTAAGTACAGGCCATTTCCACATGTTAATGGTGGTGGAAAAAATTATTGGTATCAAAGAATACACCTTAATAAAAATTCCAAGTAGAAAACATTTGTTTTGCAGAGACTTGCAAAGCAGAAAAGTTTGAGTATGAAAACCCATGAACATTTCTGCATCTAATACTGTGTGTTAGCTTTTTACAGCATCTATTTCGATTTTTGGATACAAACATCGTTCTGCACTCAGTAAGGCTGGCAGGTACAATTTACAAATCTTTGCTTCAAGGAGGCCATCCTACAGAGACCATGTAGCCCAAAATTTTTTATCATGTCAAATGCTACATTTGGTAACTACATAGTGGATCAGCAACCCTATCTCAGGAAACTCACTGATTTCTGGCTTCCAGACTATGAGAATTAAAATGTGAGAATCAAATAATTTTTTTATTAAACCTCTAGAGACTTAATGTAAATTGGATTAATGTAATGTTAATGCAAACCTCAGATTGCCCAGAGAGATGGCGGAGGCCCCATCCCTGGAGACATTCAAGGTCAGGCCTGATGAGGCTCTGAGCAACCTGATCTAGTTAAAGACGTCCCTCCTCACTGCAGGGGGGTTGGACGAGATGACCTTTACAGGTCCCTTCCAACCCAACACATTCTATGGATTTTGAAAATATTCTAAAAAGCCAGAGATTTTAGAATTTTGACTTTACTGCAATGACCATGAAAATAAGTTTCCTACATTGAAGCAAATTATGGAAATTAATGAAAAAAATTGAAATCTGAAGGTTTTTTAAGGTATTTACCGCTTTTCCACAAGAAGTCCATCTTCTCAGTGTAATTAGTAGGAAACAGCCATAAAATCCTTTGCTAGCTTTTGCCTTGGCCCTGAGGGCACCCCCAGCCCTGACTTGTCGCTGCCTGGACCCCTAAGGCAAGCCCCCCCCCCCCCCCCAGCCCTGACCCAGGACCCCATTTCAGCCCCCCAGGGCTGTCAGCCCCTAACGCAGTGATGCCACAGCAGGCACAGTCTCCAGCTCCCCACAGCCCTGCCCTGCTTGGTCACAGCCCCACTGCACCAGGGAGGTACCCGATGACGAGGGCTGGGGCTGCCCCTGGTGCCCCCCCAGCTGCCCGGCTCCTGGCTGGAGCTGTGGCATGGGTACAGGCTGCGAGGAGGCAGTAATAAGGAATTCTGGTTTATATCTGACAGATAGATCATGCAGATCCTTGACACCTCTGCTGCCTAGTTTACTAGTTTGGTTTAGGTCAGATGCATCACCCTGTTTTGCAATCCCCTATTTTACAGCGTGTCTGTAGCCATTTTCAGATTACTAATTATTGTTTCTGAACAATAGATAGACGATAGATAATTTCTGAATATCCTGTGGTCAAGAAGAAACTGTTTTATAAATGACTTACCAGAAATCTTTAGAAAAATGTGTTTAAGACTCTATCATGAACTAACGTATCTAAACACAGAATTTAGCTCTGATGCAGGAGAAATTACTTTTAAGTCTTTTACAATAGTAGTATATTCACATAAAAGCAAATAATGAGATAGTAAATCTTTATCTTCAGTTGAAGTCTAAGAGATTCAGTAGGGTAGAAGAAAAAAAAAGAATGTAGCTTTAGAACAAAATGTTTGTTTCAAGTAACTAAATTTAAATAAATAAAATCTCTGCTATTGAATGATCGCTCTTGTCAGTCTGCTAAACAGAAAGATACACCAGCTAGCTAACGTTATGTGAGGCAGCTCCTGGAAAGGGAAATGCTCAGGAAACTCATTTTAGCAAGAAAAAAAAGGGGTCTTTAAAGCATCATTAGCCTTTTTTAATTTTCATTCAATGCTAACAAAAACTGGGAATAAAAGTAATATATAAGTGCCACTTTGAATGAAAATTTGAAATTATTCAGCACAAGGATATCATCAGAGAGTATGATATTGAAGTACAACACAGTACCAAGGGAAGTTGAGATATGGCCATTTAGAAAAGCTGCTGCTTTGGACAAACACTGTTAATAAATCTAATCTTGACATCTAACTGTTATAAACAAATCATCCATTTTTATTCTCCTCAGCCATGTGCTTGAAATAGAGAAGATAACTGTTTCTCATATTCCAATGTGGTCTCTTCCCAACTTGAATTTGTTTATCCTTGGTTTGTCTATCGCATCTATTCAGCCTCTGAAAGACTATAATATTTTTTCAGCCTCTCCAGTCCGCATCCCAACTGCCCACAGGCCTGTATCTGGGCTGTGTAGGTAAGGAGAAGAGGGGAGAAAGTAAGATGTCATATTTAGGTTTCCTGATGGGAAAAGCTTTTTAAGTAACAAACCACAGAGTTCATCCTAAACCTGCAGCTTAAACAATCAGGTGATTCAATTTCAAATGATTACCACTACCATTATACTAACCTGAGAGTTTCCCTTCCACCTCCCAACTAACACCACCACATGACCTGAGCCTGCCACTGTGTGGTTCCTTATTCACATGGATTCACATAATCAGGAGCAGTGCAGGGTTTTACACATTCCTATACATCTTTTAGCATTCAAGAACGTAAGTAGCTGTTTCTCACTTTAGAAAATTGCTACGCAAAACATCCAGTTTAAAATAAAACTAGAAAAGAGGGAAACCAGGAAGGCAGCTAGCAATGTCGTCATGCCATGCATTTTGATTGCTGGCCTGCATAAGAGTTTTTAACCTATTATGGAAAATTCCCACTGAAATTCCAGATTCTTTTGGATTCCAGAGTTGAGTCAGTTTTGGGGGTGGTGGTGCATCTTCTGCTGTTGTTAACAAGACTGGCATTTCTTCTAGGGCAAGTCTTGATATCATTCTGCTGTTGCATTTAAGAAGGACAGACCAATCAATTCTTAGTCCACAGCACGTTACATGTGAAAAGAGACGGTTTCATATGTATCTAAGATACACGGGCCTTCAGCTGTTGTGACAAGTCCATCACTTCTGATCCCAAAAATTACCAGCTGCAAAAATGTGAATATACCCCAACACCTTGGAACATCTGGAACTTCAAACGTAGTCTTAGATCGCAGACTGCAGCATTTGCAGGACATTATTATTTCACACAGCCACTCAAGAGTTTAAATAATGGATTAAAGTAACAGGAATCTTAATATTTCTGATTACTTCTGCATAGGAAATATATACCGCTGGAATCCTTAGGTACATAATAATTCAAACCTTACTATGACTTCTCTAATAGTAAAAGATGTCTTACTGGCCTTCAAAAACCCATTGAACTTCCTCACAGGTTTTAGTAACACATACTTACTTATCATTCAGTTCATCACTTTGTATGTTCCTTCAGTTATAATTTCAATGCATCTCAATTGACTCTTTCTTCTACCATAAACTCAAGTTTGTATCCAAGGAATAACTTACTTTCTTGTATTGCATTAAGAATCTCTGAAAAGTCCACATCTGTCTTCTCTATGTCTGGTTTTATCCATATTTGCGTTTCCAGCCGGTTAACCTGCAAATCCTCTCTTCCTTCTGAAGAAATTGAAGAGATTGATGGGGTTTGTGACAGTGCAGTTGAAAATCCAGTGGAGGGGCTTTCAGGTTAGGGAACATACACATTGAATAAAGCTACTTAATTTTTTTTTCCCCCTAGCAGAACCAATTTTTCTTTAAACAAAGCAGCTTTAGATATAACATGTATTGATTTAAGGCTAAATACAATGAAACAATAACATTCTCTGCTATCAGCAATGCTGCAGAGTCACCACTGGCGAGTCCCTCATTCAGGTGAACGTGTGCCGCCATGCCATGAGCATCCCTTCACCATACCATCTACAACACTAACTCTGAAATGTGAAAACAGACAAGAGGTGTTGCTACAAATGACACAGCACTACAGGAACAACCAGGCTAAAATGAAACACGCTAACACACAACGGATGAATTAATTCTCAGGACAGAAAACAACCATTAGGACAAAAAGAGTATGGACAGCACGTTTCAGCCATGGGACACCATATGTTCTCACATGCCAAGCTGATGGCATGCCATGGTCTAGGAAGTGCTCCATCCAGTACTGCCGTCCATTCTGAAGGGGTCATGCTGGTATGTAACGGTTGCTGTTTAAAAGCACTGCAGAATAAAAACATAGGCCAGTGGGTCACGGTTTCCAACCGCTTTGCACATGTAATTAGGCACAAGATTTGCCTGTATCAGTGTTCTTTCAACATGAGTGAAGAAAGGAGGAAGTTTCGCAAACACAGTTTCCGTGTAAAGAGAGGCAGCTGCACGTCAAGAGTAGACAGGAAAGGGTACTGCGCATACGGGCTTAAACTGCTGGCTGCAGGGTACTCTGATACAGCCAGAGGCAAGGAGGGAGCTACTGGGCACATGGCTAGTTTTTAAAAAGCAGCAGCACAACCTGACCTTTCACAAAGGGATCTGTTAGAAGTGATGTTCTTAAGCAACTAATACACAGAGTTAGCAGAGCGCTGCAGTGGTCAGGGAGATATCTGGGAAAGGACTTCAGAACAAAAGGCCATGGCGGAAGAAGAAACCTTCAGGTCATTTAGTCCATTACTACGCCTTCACTAGAGAGTATCACTCATGCTTTTGATAGAAGCATTTTCCTTTCTTCTGCAGTCCGCCTATAACAAGCTGGTCTTGTTTTGAATTCCTTCTAACCCATGACATCTTCCCCGTCCCCTCACCAAAGGGCTATCTCACCCCTGCCTTGATGAGACCTATGAATTACATTCCTGGGCACAAAACCACTCAACTCTATTTTAAAGACCCTTCTTCACTTCTTGGAAATACAGATCTCAAAATGGGTATACATACACCAGCTTCAGACTTTTTTATTTCCCAGTGTTAAATATTATAAATTCAAACCATCTCATGCTTGCCCCAGCATATTCTTTTGTTCCACAGCAAAGACCCACTGTTAACATCAGAGACAGCTCCCCTTGTAGACTCCCATAAAGTGATCTGTCATAGCAGTAGCAGGAATCAGCATTTAATGATGTAGAACAAAGAGAATTTCTTAAGTGAGACAGCTGATTATTCATATAATAGCAGCCTAGGGAAACCTGCAGATGGCCTGAGAGGTGGGAGGCTCGTATTTGCCCCAGAAGAGAATTCTGGGGACAAAGAAAAAATACTGCAGCTGCTGCAAAAGACTTAAAAGCAATAGGATGGAGGTAGAGAAGTAAGTAATGGACAAAATTCAGTTAAGTAGCTTTGCAAGGGATATCATTCAAATTCTTGTTAAATACTCAGCTACCACTTTTAACATACACAATTACATATTTGCCTCCTCAAATCTGCCGGACTTTCTTCTCCATTTCAACCCTAGTAAGAGCAAAATAACGACAATACTGACAAATATAAAATACCTCCTCCTCCCCAAAGCCCTCCATCCTTGTTACACCCAACCACTGCTCCTCAGAACACACGAAGGTAGAAGAATCCTTGCGGCATCTCCAACAGATCAGAACTAATTGGGCCAGGGAGAGAGGAAGTGACAGCCAGCCAGCAATGGCTGTCCCAAAGTGCTGATATCAGATGGACTATGTAAACACAGGCCTCAATAAAATGAAGCTGTTGGAGAACGTACATATTCAATTTCAAACCACTTTGTAATTAATGAAAAATACTGTCTAGAAAGTGAACGGAAAATGTCCAGCCTAAACCTGGCTGTTGTTGACCCCTAACACAGCCTACGAAGCCAAGACAAGTTTTGCTGCATTCAAATCTCCTCTCCTGTATTTGACTCATTTGCAGTATGGGGAGCTTCCAACACTCCACACAGACAGTGTCATATGCTTCTCTGATTCACAGTAGCCTTAATATCTATCCTCACTGCACAAGTATCAGACCAACAACATCATCCTCTGATTTCACTCAGAATTGTAGACCATAATCTTCTACCAGTCATTTGTGATTTAATGCATGGCTAATCACAAACTTGCCTTCAACAACACAGGGAGAAAAAGAAACGTACCTGCCAACATCATAGCTTCTAAGTGGTTACAAAAACAGTTTCTCTTTTCTCCCATGATCTTTGTGGTATCAATAAACAGACTTGAATCAGGGCACATTTGCATCTACCCTCCTCCCCCTCTCTCAGCACCCATTTTGCAGGAGGGAGCGCTGCATTTTTTAGCTGAGAGAAACCACCCCAAGGTGACAGGTTGTGGACTTATGATTGTCGTCGTGGACTTATGATTGCAAACTTAATGATTGCCGATTTGTTGGCAGTCAGAAGTTTTAGCCCAGCAGCTCTTTGGAAAAGGCCAGAGTGTTCTCTCCCATGTCCAAAAGAGATTTATTTTCTTTATCTTACCACACATCTCCAACACAACAAATCAAGACAGTATCTGGTGTCACTGTTGCTATTGAGAGATCACTAGCTTGGCTTTAGCACTTCCTTCTTGCTTTAGCAGCTGCTGTTTTGTGCTTTATCAGTGACAAGTCCCACTGAGCAAACTCTAAGCAGCACAGCCTGTGAGGTTAGGAGGGAAATACCCTCTTTCCATAGAAATATGAGAAATAAACATATACAAATTAAAGTGAAATAAATATTAGATTTACCAAATTTTATGTGATTTTATTAAAAGACCTGTCTGAGATTTTTCTCAACTTACTGAGATGTTTTAGTTCAACTGAAATAATATTTTAAATTAGCTTGTGGCATTCATTCTGATGTACTCGATGCATAAAGTAATGCATAAAATAGCACACGTTTTCTTTTATTTGTTTTGAAGGGTTTCTACTAATTAGATTAGGAAAACAAGCAAGATTATAAAAAGGCATTTCATTTTTAAAGACTGAATGAGATAGCTTGTTCTAAACCTGAATTTTTAAGATGCTTCTAAATATTAAAATGATCACATGCATCAGATAAGCAAATTACATAGCAAGGTAGTCAATATGGTACTAATGTTAAACAATGTCATTCCCACTGCAGTAAGATTTTGTGTCTGCTTAAAATTAAGAACAGACTCAGGTTCTTTGCTGGATGAGGCCTTCTTACGTGTATTTAGTATCTAGCCAATTATCACAATCAGGTTTTTAGACATGAACTTTACAAGCAAGTATCCATTTTCTTGCACAGTAAACACCTGGAGACAGATTTTGAAAGGCTGAACATTTTTATACATGCCCTGTGATGTGCAAATCATATTTGCAAATGGATACCCTTCACACTGTTGTCTGAAATTGAGCATGAGCATTTGGGTACACAGAAAAACACACATAGTTTCAGTATTTGGCACCAAAATAAAGAATATAAAATTAACTGATGGAACAAGTGCTGCTGTTTCTCAATGCAAAATAAAGGGCTCATATTTTCTCCATATTTTTGAATGGACGTGTGAGAACAGAGCTGATCTTTGTAATTCATTGAGGCAGCTAGGGCTTCTTGAGAAGTTTTACCACTTGGATTCTGCTCATTGGTCGGAATAGAAATACTCGACTCAGTTGCTTTCTGAAATCAGTCTCTCTTCTTTGCCCTCCCTCATGTCCAGTTAACTCAGCAAGTGCAAACAAATGTTTTGTTTACAGCTCTAGAAGTTTATGTAGAGAAAAATTTACAGCTTCAAAAGATGTTTCTGAAAAGACAGCTAGCCAATGACTTTTATCAGCATAGTGATTTTTTTTTTTTTTTTTTTTTTTAATCATTTTGTCAGCAAACATACACTTTCGCAATGGTTGTAATTCAGCATGGACATTAAAAACGAGTAGGAAATAACTAGTATGCCATGTGGGTAGATGCTCCTATCACAGGCCCATCCACCTCTAACAGGGAATATTTAATAGGAGCAGTTTTGTTTTGCTACATTAAGTACTGTCTGTGGTTTCTACAGAGAAGTTTCTCCTTCCCACCAGAGCCTCTTCTTTAAAACAAGCAGAAAGCTGCTGTGCATGGTGCCCTTTTCACTAAAGGCAACCCCAGGTCAACATGGGGTGAAGGATCACCCTCCCACAAGTACATTTTCTACTGGGTTCTCACTGCAAGTGCTAGGCAGGTCATCCACAGTAAAAGCACAGTTTCAAATGGAAATTGTTTAAAGCGTTATTTGTACATGTAGTCAGAGCTATACACGCAAGAAATCAATAGCTTTACTGATCTCAATTCTGGGATTGTATTTTCTGTGACAGGAACGAGACAAAACGTACACCACAGTAGGTCTCCCCAGCATCCATCCCATGGCTGCACTGGACAATGCACCTTAACACATGAAAAACATATTGGTTCAATTATTGCATCAGAAAAAAGAAGCTATTCTTTGAGTCATAGGATTTATCCAAGTGTATATTAATATAGACATGCCTTCCTGGAAACATAAAGTTGGCCTGAAAGCAGTGGCTCAGAGATAGTTGATTATGTATCATTAGGTGGAAGGCTGGCATGTCTTATAGCAAGTCTTTAAAAGAAAGCTGCTTTTGCTACATCGGTCAGAGAGAAACTCGGATTGTTTTCTGTAAGAAATCCTATTCTGTTTGGTTCCTCACCAAACCAGCAAAGTATTGTGATATTCTTTCTGCCTAAGCATTTTTCTCTCCTGCAGCATAAACTGGATGCCAGTGTTACTCTGCGCATCAATCTTGCTGCAGTGATTAAATTAGACAGATTTTCATATATTAAAATTATTCAATTTCTTCTTGCTGCTCTTAAAACTGTCAAGTGCAATAGGGCAGAGTTCCACACTGGCAAAGTATTGTTGATAAGATAAAATATCACATAACAATTAAAGACAAGAAACAGAGGAATAAATAGTTGTGGGAGAAGGAAAAATTAGGTATGTTTAAAACATATGTGGTCAAGAGCCATATTTTTGAGAACATAATCAATTATAATTTATGGGACTGTAATTATGAAGGTCCAAAAATTAGTATCAGCAGCATCATTTGATTTCATCCTGGTCATTTTCATATTAAATATAAAACACTGTTTCCTCTTGACTAACTGTAGTGTAGATACTGCCTTCCTCAATAGAGACAAAAAAGAGGAAACAAAGAAGAGGAAGTTTCAGAGTTTCCTTACAACTCTTTTGTACAGGTGGAAGGGTTTGTCCTCTCCACGTACAGCTGAAACAGTTCCTGAAAGCACAGGCTGAGTCCACACAGAAATGAGTTTTGCATCATGAAGAATAACTCTCTCAGTGTTTGTTTTCCCCTTGAACAGATATGAAAAATGCAATATCAGCATTTTTCAGGATCTATTTTTCCCTTCCCTACAGAGATTTAAGAACAAGAATGTTTGGGAACATCAGATGGTATTTTGGGAGGCCAGGTTAACACTGATGCTCTGCAAGCTGCCAGTGCACAGGGCAGTAACACTGGTGAGTCATACTCACCTTTTCTCCTCCAGTCCTTGCATCTCCTAAGAACTCTGTTAACCCATTGAGGCCTCGATCCCAGCTGGGCTACTGCACACAAGCAAGGTGGCTGCAGATACACCTGTACAAGAAGGCAGTTCCCTTGGACCCACACAGTTTCCCATCAAAAGCCTCACTTAAGTCAGGGCAAAGGCTGAATGTCTTATTTCAGAAATATCTTCTCAGGACATGGTGCAGAAACATATACTGTGTCCTGCCTTGAGCTGCCCCTTCTCTGCACAGAAGAAAAAGGCTCCGTTTTCAACCTGCAATTCTTTGGCCCACCAGCCCAGCACTTGACTCCTTTCTGGAACAAAACCACGACGCAGAAGCTTTCCTTCTGTCCTTGCTCCTTACCAGTAGCACTAAGCTTCCGCCACCTTACAGCTTCAACACAACTTCAAGATTTCTACAAGAAGTGGGGGAAGATGAGCTCCCTTTCTCTTTCATTTTGATGCTTTTTTCCAGTGTTGACTTCCTTTTGAAGTTCACAGTTAAGAGAATTACAGGAAAAGTCATGTGTTTAATTCTCTGTTTTAGAGAACTTGTTGACATATCTGTATACTTAAGATAGTGCATCGTATCAGGGTAAGACCAGCTGTCTACCACATCTGTAATAGCTTCTGTGTGGCATGGTAGTGCCTGTGCATATGTACCTGTGGTGACAAACTGGGAGTATCTTAAAGACCCCGGTTTTACTAATTTCCCTACTTTTTGGTCACGGGATTTGCCACCATTTCTCTACAAAGCACATCGATGGTTTTGGAAGAGTTAGAAATAATAGGTAATGATACACATTGAAAGAGAGGCCTTTAAAGACTTCTGATTTATATCAAAGCACTCCATCATAAGAGCATGAACACACAATATACTTCCAAGACTGAAAAAATTAGGTATCCTGTGTAAATATTTGCAGACCTTTAAAAAACCTCTGACCTGGTAGATATGTCTAGAAATATGTAGGGACTTGGTTATAAGTCTTGATAGTCCTAATTGGTACCTTTAAAAAAAGAGTATACTCTGTCACTATTCAGCATAGCTAATCAAATCTTCCACTCTGCGGAAAACACCATTCCTCTTAATGGTTTTCTCATGGATTATGGATAAAATAATGTGTCTGCATGTTAGTATCCAGGAATCAAAAGCCGAGTGTAAAAGCACAAAAATGCCTTGTTAGTTTTAACAATGCTTTGAAAGTTATTGGAATAAATACGTAGGGCTACTTCATTTCCCATAGGAAAGTACAATGAATGTTAGGAAAAGAAAATATTCAACCCCCAAATCATTCTATTTAACATGAAGAACCTATACCGTAACTGTCTCTGTGCATGGTCATGTCAAGGGTATGGTAATAACAATACTGGAATTATTTTTGAAAGACAATTTAAAAATAGTTTCCCTTTGCATTTCAATACACTGTAAGGCATGACATATGCTTAATTATGTTAATACAAACTCTTTTCTTATCTTTCAGGAACAGAAGTAGTGAAGGGAGGATTTCTAAACACCTAACATTAACTTACCACAGACTAGTATTTTGAAGACATATGGTTATCCATTCTCCCCTCCATTAAACCCTGGCTGGCATCAGATGCAGAGAAGTCCACTCAGCCAAGAAACTACAGAGAAGGGGGGAGTCCTACATTCTGCTCTCGCTCTCTGTCTCTCTGTCATGCTGTGTACACCTTTTCCACAGACAAATGGATGCATATCCCTTGGTGCAAAGCCACATCTTGAAAAACTCTTCTCCCAGCAAAATAGTCCAAACACCAGGCTACAGGGACAGGGTCCTGCTAGCTCTCAATTCTTGCACTTCTGATTCTGTCACTACCCAGAATGAACGCTGGGCAGTCAAAGCCAACACCTTGCTCTTATCATCAACAGGGAGGCATCTCTTAAGCAGCAAGTTCAAATGAGACAACAGCTGCAGAGAGATGATAATCTAGGTCTCACACAAGGACAAGCACCCAAACCATTGGACTGCTGTGCAAAAGGACACAAACTCTTTCTTCTTCATTTCTGAACCTGAAGGTGCACAAATCCATGGGACCTGATGAGATGCATCCGCGGGTCCTGAGGGAACTGGCGGATGAAGCTGCTAAGTCACTATCCATCATATTTGAGAAGTCATGGCAGTCTGACGAAGCTCTCATTGACTGGAAAAGGGGAAACAACGCCCATTTTTAAAAAGGAAGACCTGGGGAAGGCCAGTCAGTCTCACCTCTGTGCCTGGCAAGATCATAGAGCAGATGCTCCTAGAAACTATGCTAAGGCACATGGAAAATAAGGAGGTGATTGGTGACAAGCAATATGGCTTCACTAAAGGCAAATTGCATGTGACAAATTTGGTGGCCTTCTACAATGGGGTTACAGCTTTGGTGGATAAGGGAAGAGCAATTGACATCATCTATCTGGACTTGTGCAAAGCATTTGACAATGTCCCACACAACATCCTTGTCTCTGAATTGGAGAGACGTGGATTTGATGGATGGACCACTCAGTGGATAAGGAATTCGCTGGATGGTCACACTCAAAGAGTTGCAGTCAACGGCTCGATGTCCAAGTGGAGACCAGTGACAAGTGGCGTTCCTCAGGGCTTGGTACTGGGGACGGTGCTATTTAACATCTTTGTTGGCGACATGAACAGTGAGACTGAATGCACCCTCAGCAAGTCTGATGATAACAACAAGCTGTGTGGTGTGGCTGACACACTGGAGGGAAGGAATGCCATCCAGAGGGACCTGGACAGTCTTCAGAGGTGGGCCCATGCAAACCTCATGAAGTTCAACAAGACCAAGAGCAAGGCCCTGCATGCGGGTTGGGGTAATCCCAAGCACAAATACAGGCTGGGTGGAGAATGGACTGAAAACAGCCCTGAGTAGAAGAACTTAGGTGTGTTGGTGGATGAGCAGCTCAGCATGAACCGGCAATATGCCCTTGCAGCCCAGAAAGCCAACCGCATCCTGGGCTGCATCAAAAGAAGTATGGCCAGCAGGTGGAGGGAGGTGATTCTTCCCCTCTACTCCGCTCTTGTGAGACACCACCTGGAGAATTGTGTCCAGATCTGGAGCCCTCAACACAAGAAGGACATAGATCTGTTGAAGCAAGTCCAGAGGAGGGCCACGAAGATGATCAGAGGGCTAGAGGACCTCTCCTATGAAGACAAACTGAGAAAGTTGGGGTTGTTCAGCCTGGAGAAGAGAAGGTTCCAGTGAAATCTTACAGCAGCCTTCCAATACTTAAAGGGGGCCTAAAGGAAAGATGGGGAGGGACTCTTTATCAGGGATTGAGTGTAGCGATAGGATGAGGGGTAAAGGTTTTAAATGTTTTCCATTTAAAGAGGTAGATTTGGATTAGATACTATGAAGAAATTCTTATTTTGAGGGTAGTGAAACACAGGAACAGGTTGCCCAGGGAAGTTGTGGATGCCCCATCCCTGGAAGCATTCAAGGCCAGGCTGGATGGGGCTTTGTGCAACCTGGTTTAGTGGGAGGTGTCCCTGCCCACAGCAGGGGGGTTGGAACTAGATGATCTTTAAGGTCCCTTCCAACACGAAACATTCTATGAGTCCATGATTTCCCATCTATGCTCAAAGGATGCCTCAATGTTCTGAGAGTTGAAAGGATCCAAATGTCCACACAGAAGCCCCAAGCAGAGCATGTCAGCATGTCACATATTCCTATGTCTAATATTTCCAGTTGCCTGGCTCTAAATGGCCCTTATGCAGACCCCTATATGATCAGTAGAGAGACTGTTGCACAATGAGGCTTTGGAACCTACCCCCTATCACTGATAATACAAAGAGATAGAGCACCGAAGTGTGTACTCTCCTAGTGAGAACAAAGCTATCCTTTTTCAGGTCCCACAATGCCTGGGATAGGGATCCACAGGGGACAGTCTGAAAACAGCACAAAGCCACAGTAACTAAGCAGCGACATTTCTGCACAGCTGTATGTTGCAAATGAGAATCTAGAAAGAAGTCTGAGATCTAAATGGACTAACAATTCAGCCCATTTCCTACTACTCTTATTTACACAGAAATGACAGTAGGAATTACTGTCGTTTAGTTCTACTTCTTTCCTCTTACACTGTGAGTACACATACAAAACATAGCTATCAAACATCACTATCACATATGTTCAAACGTTTGTCCATGTTTGCAAAATCTAACTACTTGTGAATGATAAATCCTTTAGTTAACGTCTACCTTTAACAATATCAGTTGTCAGCAGAGAATTCATAAAGAGGAGAGGGAGAAAACATTTGCTGAATAAACTGTTTATTGCAAAAAGCTTTCCCAGTTCTCAAGCTAGCAGTTTACTGATGAGACAAGCAGAAAAGCTGACTGCACAGGGATAAGAGGCACGACCTAACAGATAACTTCAGGGCACTGAAGATTTACTTCATTATAACATGGGACATCAAGACAGCTTTTATAAGATACCAGATGTCTCTTCTAGGTGGATTTTAATATAACAACCAATTGTACAGACTCACGTTATACCATAGCCTATTGCTGCCTTCACAGTCTAAACACATCCTGGTAATTCATTTCCACAGAAAGCATCAACAGCTAAACCATTTTGGGAACTTCAGCTGTCCTGAGACTGCTGAGGAATGAACATAGCATAGGAATGTGAAAATGGTTATCCTAAAGACAGGATAGCAGAACAGAAGTCTATCCAGCACAGGATCCTATTTCTGACAGCAGTTGCTTAGGCAAAGGGAATATGAAGAGGGCAAGGAGTCTATCCCCAATCTGACCCTTCCAACTTGCAGAGATTTATAGATCTCTGGAGTGGAAGGTTTCATCTAGATGATAATGATTCATGTCTGCCAATGCCCCTTTCCTCTACAAAGCTGTTCCTTTTATACGCAATGTCCCTTGTGAGCTAACAGGTACGCATCACATTCCTCCCTCCTGCTTTTACTTGTCTCGTTTCCAGCCTTTGTGACGCAACGGGCCTGCTCCTCAGTTGCAGTGCGATCATAACCCCTAACATCCAGGCCAGGGGCCATGAAGCTCCAAAATTCACTGTCACTGCAAAGCCTTTCTTACTTTCACCTCAGGCAAGAGCTATCATGCTGACCCCATGAAATATACCTTCCTGTAGAGAAACCAAGGGTGGAGCAGTGAATTCCACCCTGGTCTATCATAGGGAGAGGATATGGTTCCAGCCTACCAGTCTGAGCATGTGGAGACCTAATTAGGGAGAGTTAAGGTAAACATCATCATTCAGTTACAAATTAGAGCTAAAGAATGGAGGCAATATTTATATACTGATTGCGTAAAAATATTCTTTCTCAGTTTTTTGTCTTTGAGAGTACCTCACAAGCAGCAGGAATCCTGCCCCTAATACTGGTGCCTTTGGCCTTTCTTAAAAAGCCCTGCAACCTATTATAATTACCAACAGAAGAAATAGAGCACTTTGTTGTTAAAATGCATGGACTAGTTTTGGGCTGTTCACACAGGATACCTATCCAAAAGAGATTATTTTCAGTAATTGGCACTAAGCAGAGTAGGAGAACCTCTGAATGGCAAGGGTCACCATTTTCAGGTATTCTGGCAGTACAAAGGGCCTTGAAAGTACGTGCTGTTTTGATGACCCTTAAAACCTTCCAGCCTCATGGAAGTGCAGGTTACTTCTTTATGCCAGCAGTCTAACAGGTGCTAAATTCCTCTCCTGTGCTAGGTACGTTCCTAAATCAAGGTCTAAATAAAGTACTGAACTGTAGTGCTATCTCCCTTTTTCTATTTTAAGTACACTGGATGTTATCAGTAATGAAGACCTCAAAAATGCATATGCTTTGTGCTCCATTGGGCCCCTAAAGCATAGCATGGTACGGAACTGCATACCCCAAGGATGTGACTAGCAAACATTGTGCCTCTGTGGAGTTATCCAGAATGCAGGGAACAACTCTGCTTCCCTGAGACATCCAGCCACTCATGGCACAGGGAAGGGCAGCGGTCTGCACGACCCAAAGGGAGTTCTCTTCAGGAGCAAGGAACAAATCAAAAATGATGCCACCTTTGCTTCGCTGCTGCCCTTATGCCTGCTGTAAACTGTGTTTTTGAGTTTTCTTTTGGGTGCAATTCTTTTGAGGTTTTGGGCTTTTTTTGGCACCTCAGTACATTGCACTGGTTGGAATTTCTAGTAGGTTTTAGTGCCTAGGTGCACTTACCTGTATCATATCTACTCACCCAAGGAGCAAGCCCCCACCCTTTTTTTTTTTTAATTATAAAGAAAGGTCTGGCTTAATTTTGAGATTTCAGAATGAACCAGCAAGCTTGGTGTTAGGACATCTTTTGGACTGGAACCAACCTTTTGTGGAAATTAGTAACACCGTGCAGCCCTGTTACAGTCAAAACCCTTTTCTGATCTGAAAAGCATCTCTGACAAAGTAGAAGCTAGTTGTTCCAACTTTTGACAGTCTACCTGCAATAATCTTTTCTTGGAATACATTAGAAATAGAGGCTTACATAATACTAAGCCCCCTTTTAGCAAGAACTATAGAGCTAAGAAAAAGCCACATTTTTCAGTCAAGCGTTACAGGAACATAATAACTGATTATTCAAAGTCTCTCTCACTGCTTCTTGAATGATAAACTATTTTTTAAATAAAATGGGTCATTACTCTCCCAGAAGCATTGCAAAATTTTACATATTTTGTCTGTTTCCTTCAGCAAAGGCTAAAGTGGTAAAGAATTTTCTTAATTGTTTTAAGACAATCATGGTACACTGGTCTCGGGACATTATAACCTTGCCTTGGGATCAACGATATTCCCTGTTTGGTGTTAAGCCACACCTGGCTGCCTGTTCCTATTTTGGACAAGTTTGCCCTAGAGAGGAAACTCACTGAGGATGGAAGAATCGAAAACATCCAGAGCAAGTGGTATTTTGCAGCCTTTGTGAGGCGACTGCATGTTGTAAACTTAACAACAGCTAGGAGAGCCAAAATCTGAGGGTGAGCTGTACTGATTTTAAAGTAACCATACATAATTGATTCCAAAAGTGAATGAAAGATCATTTTACAATAGCAAACAGGGGACTGATCAAAGCAGAAAGGGAGAAAAAATAAGTCTTTGAAAAGAGTTGAGTTTAAAAATACATACTCCCCAGAGTCCCCAGAGAAGCAGAACACCCTCAAAGTCAGCACTTAAAATTATTAATATTATTTTTGAAGCCCCTTATTGAGGGCATGCACAGGTCCCAGGAAGGTTCAGTACTTGTGTGTGTCACGTACAGCACAAATTGATAGACAGAGATGCAATTTCTGCCTAAATAAAATATTTTTAAACTAAACAAGATAGTTAGCATTAAAAAAACAGCGCTGTATCTTCTACATTTTTTTTTTTTTTTAACATGCTGTTTGCAAAACTTTTCTTCAAACGGGTAGAACGAACATTTTAGTAGACTTTAGCTTAGGAACAGGAGTTTTCAAAGAAGTGGCTTTTGCCCTAGAAAAGTAAATTGATGAATGAAATGGGCTGAATGACTAAGCAAAGTGATAGAAGATTTCAGGCTCTGCATCATCTGCTAGCTAGTTCAGCTCTTAAGTTCAAAATACTGCATAGTCACCATGTGACACCCTGTCACTCGGCCTAGTGACAAAAGGTACTCATTGTGATTGAGGCAGACTGTTCCTCTCTTTAGGAGCTTTGCAGAGGCTCCAGAGCACCAACAGTCAGGAGAATGAGCTGTCTCTGTGTTCAGCAGGGAGGTATTTCCAGCTCACGCTTGAGGTACAGACATGGGAGAAAATCTATTCGGTACATCAAGCTCGCATTGTGTTGAACACAGGCTGTTGATAAAGTGAAAAGTTAAGTATGCAGTCTGGTTTCTTTGACAATAATCTCCCTTCTGCATAGGGATGTTTCTTGTAAACATATCTTTTTATAATATGAAAATTAGCTTAATGAAGGGAATATGAAACTTTTTTGAAACCTGCTTGCTTTTTCCATGGTTCATTCCACATGGGAGGAAGTTCTATATACACCCACTAGAAGGCGTATTGAAGAAGACTGCACCCTTAACAATGTTAGGCAAGTAAGATAACAGCACTACTGTCAGAGTGAATTCAAGTTTTCAGGTGAGTTTCCATCAGTCACTCCTACGCCATGCATGCTTTTGCTGCCAAGAAACATTTGCATGACAGGGCTTTCTCGCAGAATTATTTGCAGTTTATTCTTTTAATCTGAGAGATGTATGCCACATGTCCTGCCAGTCAGCAAAGGAAAGACAATGTGATTTAACCAACACATCACATCTGACTAACACAGATCTTCTAAAGACCATTCACAACCAAATGTGAATGCTGACAAGCATGTGTGCATTTTATGATGAGAAAAGGATAACTTTTGCACAGTAAATTATCATTTTTTAAAAACTCAGCTCTAGTTTCCTTGATGACTCAAAGTTCATTAAGTTATGACTAAGCTCATTAAACATACATTTCCTTTTTTCTTTTAATTTTGATTGCCACAGTTTCAAGAACCATGCATTTTTCCTTGCCTCCCAAGTCAGTTCTGTTGGCCAACACCACTAGCTCTTCTTTCTTATTTTCATGCCCAATCACTACAGGCATCAATAAAAATGCTACAGTTTGATGAGTAACAAAAAAAAGAGGATCCAAAAGTAAAGAAAAGCATGCCTATAGGCAAACCTATCTTCCTTTAATATTTGTAACATACCTATCAGGTAGCTGAAAAAAGATTCTCACTGAAATCCAATGACCCCACTAGACTTCCACTGTAATGCCAGAAACCAGTCCTTTCAGTAGGTGTTTCCTTGCAAATGAACATAAAGTTCTTCCGAATATCATGGATATGCCTATGTCATTTCAGGAAGTAAGAGTTCTCCATTCCGAAACGTACCGTTCTTTGGCTTTGAAGGAGATCTTTTTGAATAGCATACTCGTGAAAGCATAAATTTCTAGAATATTTTTATGTGTTTTCTGGAGTGAAGACTCTTTACATATTTACTAAATTCTGGAAAGCAATGATTTCAAAGACAACCCTTCCTGTTGGATGTGTAGATTTCCTGCAGATCTAATCTATCCAAGTGACATAAATGAATATCTACATTATTCACTTCTGTATAAAACTCAAAATGCATTAAGGCTTAACCAGAGGCCTTTACAGGAAGCACAGAGAAAGAAAATCTTGTTGGGGAATCTTTGAATCCCTGTTATTACAAAATGGGTAACAAAAAATTGTTAGCGAGCATTGTAAGTAGAGAAGACCTAAGAAGATCTCAGAGTTTCACACAATGGCAGAATTCACTTTACTGCTGCTTAGACTTATCAAATAAGGCAATTTTTCCACAGCCAGCAAATTTAATGACTCCTAGAGAAACTAAGTTTAACAAGTTCTGCCAAGTCTGAGAATAAAGGAATTCATCACCAACAGAAGGAAGTAAGGCAACATTGTCCTGATTTGGAATAAAGAGTATCGATGGAAGTATCGATGGAAAGAGCAGGCAGAAACCCAGAAACTAAAGTCCTGTGTACTCCATAGCAAAGGTGCAACACCATCAGAAGCGAGGCCAGAATTTTTTTTGTCCCCAGATTTGCCTAACCCTGGCATTGAGGGAACAGACTGGCATGACAGTTTAACCTCCTCTAGGCTTGTTCAGTACTTGGTTCTGCTGCTCTTACAGACAACCTAAATGCTGATTACCATCACTTTTAAAATAAGCCTCCTGTGTGCACCACAGACGCATCAATCATAAACCGTCTTCAGGAGAGGTAAAGCAATTTACAGCAGCCAAAGGTTTGCCCAAAGTGCTTTGAACCCTATACTTCAGTAGCCTTGTACCCCATTAGCCGCAATATACCAGAACTGCTCGCATAACTGGGAGATGATAACTGTAGGTTTCTCAGAACTAAAAATACTGTCCCTCCCTGATTCTGTAAGGAATGCGTATTTGCCTTAATATCATTGCATCTAAACGTACCATCTGATTGCTTTACTTGTCTTTGCTTTTCTCCTTTCTAAGAGGAACTTCCTTCCCTTGTACTGGTGCACCTGCAAAGGTATGAGGAGTCTTCACCTTTAACAGTAATTTTCTTCCACTCATTTCTCCATTTTCCTCTGTGTTTTGCTTCAGTTGCTTGATACCTTCTGATCTGCTTAAAATCAGAACTCAGAAGTTGTGGTTCTGCTTGTGGCTGAGCACTACTTCTTTGCAAGCTTGCACCAGACAATTTTTTTAATTTTTTTTTTTTTAATAAGGCCTATTACAGACAACTTACTGCTCACTCGCCACTCTAACACCCCGGGTAACAGCAGAAGCCATCAGCCTCAGGCTCCCTACCAGCTACAAATAAAACTGTCAGGGGAGCAAGCTGAAAAGGAGTGCTGTAACACTGAACAATATCTATAGCTCCTCCTCCTTGGCATGTAGTTACCTATGAACTTCAGTCAAAGGAAACAGCTGTCAATTAAAAAGAATTCGTGATAAATAATTAAAGGTGTCAGTCTGGAAAGAAGAAAAGTGGCCAAGGGAAACAAAGTGGTATGCAGAAAACAGAAGCACTGTGCCATTAAAGGGAAAAAATACATTCTTAACTCTAAGTCATTTTATCAACAATCTTTTCTTTCCATGGTTCTAAACTCTCTGATTGATAAGAATTAGAAAAACCATTTTAAATCCTTACAATAACCTTCTGTACAATCTATTATGCCAGACTGTCTTCATGGTTGGAGTAGTACAAAGGAAATTTCAGATTGAGTGTAATGTATATTACTCCAGCAGCGAGACCTACTTGACTGCGAGAACAGCACTCCGATGGAAAGAAGAACCCAAATTGTATGAGCTATTTAAAATTAGACTGAACAAAAACCTGAGGAATTTACTGTATGAAACAGCAGGAGGATATCTTGGAAAATGGTGGTGGAAGATCTGTTACCTGAGTAATTAATATACGTCAGAACATTTTCTCTCCAAAATACCAAACTATTTATAACGTACAGCCTTAGATAAGGTACTGCCATTGGTCAACTAGTGTATTAGGCTAATTATTTATGAAGCCACAGCTGTTAATGTGTGGCTGACTAAGAATGAATAACATGATTTTAGGTTTAAATTTAATTTTTTTCTTAGGAGTGCTATTTATTATGATTGCTGCATGACTATAATCGTTCTTAAACTCTACTTGCATACGGTTACAATTTAACCTGGACACAGAGACAAACCTAGGGTTCTTATAGAGAATTAAAAAGACTAATCCAAATCACAAAAACATTATTTCATTCCAGATGAAACAACACTGTAAGTTGGTTAAGAGAAGACTCCTGTCATACAACATATTTCTAAAAATTTGCAGCCTTTAAGGTTCTGGATACTATTAACTCCTCTTAACTTCAGTGAAGCTCATAATACCAAATGCTTCCTTGAACTAAGCTGCCAAGAATGTTCTCTGTAAGTCGCAGACGCTGTTATTGTCTAAAGAGCAGAATATGATAGACAAAACTAATCTCATATGACCATACTGAGAGATAAATTCCTCAGAGAATCATCATCCAAACGATGCTCACTAATGAGCTCCATTTTAGGAAATGTCTGTGGTCTACCTAAAAAGGGATCTTTTTCTCAATCAGAAGCCAGCATACAGTCCTTGTATGTTAATTAGTATAAAGCATGGGCTATATCTATCAACACATAGATGTAGAATGTGTAATAGCTCAAAATGAATATAGTTATTGTGGATATTCAAGATACTTTTTTCACAAACTGTGATGCGGTGCTTACTTGTCAATCTTTCAACATGCTGCAGTCATGATTATATATCTTTAGCAACAACAACGTTTTGGTAGTAGCAATTTCTGTACTTGAAAGAAAAAAACAGAAACTGAAAAAATAGAAGGACGAACAAGTGAACAGAGGAACTGAAATAAACAAAGCATATGGTTATGACTCACTGTAAATTCTTAATTAATCTATGTTGACAAAGATTACGGTGACTAAACAGTATGGGTGCATGAAACTCATGGCAGTAGACCTGCATAGCAACCCACAATAAATACTCTAAATTTTCAACTTCTATAAAAATTAAGCCATTTACTAGGTCTGCAAGGTAACGTAAGCATGCTCAGGGTTTGCAGGCAGAACTGTTTCACACAAACAGGCTCTGCCGTGCAGCACCCAAGTAGCTGCATACAGGGTGCATCGTGCCCTTTCCTGGGCAGCAACACTGGAGGATTATTGAGACCCTTCAATATAGAAGCTACAAAACTGACTTCATGGGTAGCCTTAATTTGGTCTACTCAGGAAAGAAATTTGGAGTTTAATTTTCACTGTGAAGAATGACTGAAGGTGGCCAGCACAAATGTACTCCCCTGTTATAAGAAAAGATACTTCTAAAATAGCTCTGGCAATTAACATAACAACGGATGAACTCATGATGTCAATTAGACTCTGATGGCTCCCAGGAGATTCTGTCTTTCTTTTAAAAAGTTTCATTTTGTTAACCAGTTAATGTATGTTGTAAAATCTCCTTCGGATCTAGAGTTTTTGTTTGCATTCTAGCAGCAAGACTTTGAACTACGCCCTGGATTGTGCCTTAGTTCAAAACCAACGTTAGTGTCAATTACTGAGTTCCACAGGGAATGCCTGTAGCCTCCAGAGCATTGCCATTAGCTCAGGGTTCATCAAAATTAAACATGCATAAGGGGAATAGTATTAAAAAACAATAGCCCAAAGCTCTCTCTGCATTAACCTTCTGGACACCACTACGTGTTGTATGGGTTTTTTTTTATGATTAAACTTACATTCTTATTTCCCACTCTCAACTGTCTCAAATGTTGTTACTCCCTACAATCTATAACTGACAAAAATGTACCAAACATAGACAAAACATCATTCGATAGCTCTGATGATCAACAGATTGACCTCCATGCAAGCATTGATTATTGATACCAGCTTCACAACATCATGGCACATTACACAAGAAACAGAACGGAAAAAGTTGTCAAGCCAAATCTGTTACCTGGCTGATGGGTTTTTGCTTTTCCACCAGTGACTGCTGAAATACTAGATCCAGAAGACGAGGCTTCCATTTTTATTGACCTTCTGACTTGTGGGAGTGAAGGATGCCCGACCACGGGCGGACGCTGTGACACTGGGTAGCTTGCTGCAGTTCTCCTCTGACAGATTTGTGCACGCTTTTCAGCCCCATGAATAGATAAACTTATACCTGACAGGAATAAGAATTAGTACTGTTAGATACAAGAGACCAGCATGGAATAACTAAAATATAAAAAATTGCAGGGTTAAAAATGGAGCTGTATCACCCTTCTTGAAACGAAAGAAAACTATAAAAACATGAATTTTCTATGACAATGAAAAACGTGAACATCTTTGCTGCTGTGCTGCAGACATCAGAGTCAGCCACACTAATAGTTATTTAGATTACTACACAGTCATGGTTTACTGCATTACTGGCCTACAGGAGGAATCATCATCCATGCCTTAAAAAAACCCACACAGCTCACATGGAATGATATTAATGAGGTAACTACCACAGAATTTATTAAATGACAGTTTTCTGATCCACAGACTAGAACTTGGCAATAATGATTTCCTTTCTTCTGAGCATTCACAAGTGTTAGGAAGACTCATCATATGGAAAAGATGCTACACTTCAGGTAGTAACTAGCTTTTAAGGAAAAAAAATAAAGGTCTGTTTTGAGGAAAAGTGTAAGGCTACACGCAACAATAACATGACCTTAAGCTTGAAAAACAATTCCACTTTCACCAGTCCTGTGAAACATTACCTACAACAGTGGAAATTGTCTTTCTCACCAAACATTCTCAAATTTGTCACATAGCCAATTTTTAAATAGAAATTGTGATGAAAAACAGGCTTTACTTTTCCAAAGAGAAAAGGAAAGCTGAAATTTCCTATGTGTCTATCGTACAGTCTTAGAAAGAAATATTATCTTACAGCAAAAAAAGCTGAGTCTGACTTCCTTATGTTCACATTGATGCAATTGCTCCAACTTCATTTGAATTACTCTCAGCATACTCTGGTGAAAACCTTTAGACAATCTCTTTTGGGCAACAAAGCTGAATGATAATTTTATGCTACGGTTTTACACTTAATTTAATTGTGACACTTATTGCTTTTATCAGCAACCACTCTGTTTTAAGAAACAAACGAAAAAACCTAACCAGATATAAATGGGCAAACTGAGAAGCAGATGGAAAAGCAGGCCCTAAAAACTGGAAATGTGGATAGTGTAAGCACGTTGTAAGTTGCAGTCATTCAAAATCATTGATTTTGATTATTGATTAGACTGCTCATTTCTGTGAAAGGAGTCCTTCACTAAAATATCCAAGAACACCTTAATGACTCTGCTCCTCTAGTTCCACTGAAAGTCAATGTATGTGAACCTCCAGGTCATGAAAGAGGTTTTGAGACTCTGAAATCTTAATACGCTTTGATCCATAATACACTACCAAGGGGAAGAGAGGAGCCACTTTTGTAGGCAAATAGTGAAAACAGTGGGGTGGCACATGTGAGGAAGGGCTGTGTGAATTGCTCTCCTTTAAGACAGCTTTGTGTATTCGCCATCGAAGCTGCACGCTTGCTACCTGATTTTGCTGCACTTCACCAGAACTGATCTCCTGCAGGAACTGTGAAGGGACGAGGACTCTCCTGCAGAAACTGCTCACACACCTCCTCGTTACAGGGCTAACGTAACTGCTGGCTGTTTCTAAACACTGTTGAAATCACATCTTCTTTAGCACAGACAGCAAATCCCAGTCACCTTATTCAGTTGATTCATCTTGGGAAAGGCAGTGCCATAATCCATGTGAGCAGAATGACAATGAGGATGCCTGGACAGCACATTTCTTTGACCACGTTAGTCAAATAGCTTAGCCATAAGGGGCTTCAAACAGTGCAAAGCTAAGTCCCAGCTGTAAAATGAGCCTTTTCCGTCTTGTGCAGCCACTGGAACCTCATGATGTTCAAAATATTCTGCAATTACCCCTAAGGCATTAAATAATTAACCACAACTATTTCCTTTTAGCATCAGCATTGGTTATCATATCATTTAATACAACCATCCCTCTGAAGCTCACAGTGGAATCGTAAGTTATTCTACTAATGCTAAACATGAACCTGGCATAGGCACATACTTACTAGCTGGATCTCAGTAAGACTGTGCTTTCATTTCATCATGAAATGAGCAATCTATTTGAGGAACTTGTTCCAAACGTGAACTGACTGCTACATTTCTCTGAGGTTCAAGTAAATTGCTTCTTCATGTTCCAAAAACTGCACTCTTGTGCAGCTGTGACTCAGCTTCCTAAACTATTTGTGCAGCACTTTTTTTCAGACATCAAAATAAAGGATACCGCAGCCGGATCATTATTCCTAAGAAATACAAAATTTGCAGATTGATCAGATCCAAAATTATGCTCAATCAACAACTTTACTCTGGTTATATGCAACCTTTTGTTTCTTCCACTCAAGAGAGCTGCTATAAAATTATAACATCAAACTACACTGAGGAAGAATGTGCCAGCATTATTGGAAATTTTACAGATTATTCTTTGGACATCTAAAATGTTAAAGTGCTCAAAAACTACCACAGTTCACACCAAAGCTGTGTCACCAATATATTCGGGAGTTCTTCACCGTACTCTCCTTGCCACTGCAATTATTTTCTTCACACAAGACATTCTCTTGACTGTGAGAGTGAATTTCCATTATTTTTGTGAGAACCAGGTACAGGACAAAGATGCAAGTGTCCTTATTTAATTACCATTTCAGATTTTTCCAGAGAGAGACCAGATCTTGCTTTTCTATGTACATTTCTTTTGTTAAACTAGAAGTCTGCAAAAATGTAAGACGGTAACATTGCAGTAAGCTGCGGTATTACCTTGTTTTCACGTGGGTGAAAGTCCTTTTAAAAGAGATATTGTCAGTTAAAAATACATCCCGAGATAACACACAGAAAAGCAGAGACAAAGGGAAGGCGAATCAGAAGTAGAAAAGCTATTGGGAATAACGCATGCAGCTTGTGGGAGATGAAAACCTGGTGAACTATTGGCACTAAGCAGACTCTGGAGCAAACTCCCTCTGTTCTTCCTGCAAATAACCCACACTGCTGACGAATCCTGGGGTTTGTGGATCAGAGATGCGATAAAACAGCACTGAGCTCTCTGAAGAGTAGATGTTAAAGTTTACATCGATTACTTTTTGCAGCATGACAATACCCACACAAGACATCTAGAAAGAAAGGCAAGTTCTCCCGCAGTACACTGCAGACAGGGTTTCCAATTTACTGTGTTTGGTGCAGTTTTTCTCCTGCCTTTGGTCTTGACTATATAGCTGCTGACACCAAAATCCCAATGTCATTGCATGCCTGGCTGCATGGTTTCTGACGGTACCTGTCCCTGCAGCATGGTCATTTTTAAGTGAGCTTGGCAGCCTCAGTAGCATGGCATGCCCTGGCGTGCCCTGACAGGCAGCATGGATGCTACAAACCCCAGGAGTTTCTTCTGCCAGTCCATCTGGCTTAATATAATGGATCACGAGCACCATTTCAACCCAGGGCTGCAGTGCAAAGTCATGTGAAAGACTTAAATACTGGCCAATAGCCACAGCTGACTGTTCCCTGGGGAGGACTGGCTTCTGGACAGGGTTCTGTCACCTGCACCTGGCTGTCTGCTAATCAAATGTTTAACAGTGGGAAGTAGAAGTTTAGTGTTTTGAAGCTGGATGAGATTTGAACCTGCAAGTATCACATGTATCAGCTCTTTTCCTTTCCTCCATGCAGCAAAAATCCTTCTCTATAATTTCAAATCTTCACATGCCTTTCTCTTCCTTACCTATATTTCTATCTTTTTTTCCTATACAAGCTACTTGCCTCCATGAAGAGCTGCTCTTCTTGCTGCCCTTTTGCTCTCCTCTGATGGCTCTGTTTGAGCTTGCAGGTTCATGAAACAGAAACACCTTCGCTCCCTTCCTACCAACATATCTCAGCTCTGCAGTCTGCCAGCAGGAAGAGCAGCCTCTATCCTGCTTCTGGCTAACTTTTATTGCTCCCAGCTATGTCTTTTTATTATAAATTTTTCCAAAGCAGCATTTCTTTCACATTGAGCATATCTTGCATCTTATAAAGTGGTTGTATGCTTATGACACTAAAGAATTTTTAATGCTGCAGATAAAACCTGCATATGAGAACATTAAAGTACTTCCAGGTCAGGAAGCAATAAAATAAAACATAAAGAAAAAGGGGAGAGAAATTACTAAAAGTAGAAAATACTAGAGTGTGCCTGCATGCAGTCTTATGTGACGGTGATATTTGTTTTGTTGGCCTGTCAGATGTTACAGTGATGAACGGCCACATCTGGCACTACTCAGAAGCCACTCTACCAAGGCATCTGATGGGGCATCTACTTTGGTCATATCTTAGCTGCATGTTATCTTGGGATGTCTTTTCAACTGCCAATCTCTCTTTTAAAAGGACTTTCGCCCACATGAAAATAAGGTAATACCGCAGCTTACTGCAATGTTACTGTCTTACATTTTTGCAGACTTCTAGTTTAACAAAAGAAATGTACATAGAAAAGCAAGATCTGGTCTCTCTCTGGATATAACTGGCTAGCAGGTGTTGTGCACCACACACCTCTGCACGGAGAAACACCTGCACCCAGTGGACCTCATCCAGCACATCTACACTATTTGACTGAACATAGCGCAGTCCTACAGTACTGGTGGAGATGGCTCCAGTGCCAGAACTGGGGTCAGCAGGGCACTGTATCCCAGTTATACTGTGCTGGGAGTGAGACATCTCTCCATCTGGGGAAGCACCCTCTTGTAGCAACCATCAGGTTTCAGTCAGCCCCAGTTCTGTTCCACCCTGTACCACTATGGGGTACAAGCATATATTTATAGGTTCCTTCCTGATGTGTCTGTCTCTAGCTGGAGGTGATATGAACATGAATAAGCAATAATAATGCCACGCAGAGTTACAAAGCTGTATAAACAATCCATCAGCTAACAGTGCTTAATTAGCCTCAAGTGCCCTGACCCACTTTGTAGACCTTCTCTGGGATAACAAACTGCTGCTGGCAGGTGCAGTAAGTCTTTTTGGTTTGGTATCATCAGAGCATCAGTGCTCACATTGGAGACAAATTACCTCAGCTGTTTCACTCTTTTATGTGGTTTTTTTTTTTTTGGTTTGTTTTGTTTGGGGTTTTTTTGGGGGTGTTTTTTGTGTGTTTGTTTTTTTGATTGGTTGGGGTTTTTTAATTCTGTTTCAGCCCTATGCTGAGTCCTTAGCAGCAGATTGAGGTAGACCCTTTCTTCAAGGCACTTTTCAAGGCAGAGCAAGCGCAGGGGCAGCACACATAGCAAGAAGTGAGGAAGAGAATCTCAGCTGCAATGTCATCTAGGGCCACGAGACGTAAAGCAACTCTGGAAAGCCTGCAGCCACCAAGGCACAGTTAAGCAAGGTCATAAGGAAGCACTTTGGAAGCATGGGCAGAGAGCAGAAAATGAGGCTTTAAGGTGCAGTGTGTAAGTGTGCAAATTGCATATTTAGTTCCTTTCAGCTTTTACACCCAGCAAGAGAGAAAGTCAGCTAATTTGTTCACCTTAAAAAGCTAAGCACCCTTTCTTCACCTTGTGCCAAATTGCCACATTTCCCATTAAAGTCAATGATGCTCTGCAAACAGCTTCAGCTTTTTCACATTTTGAAGCTAGCCTTGATAAGGGGGAGCTGAGGAAAGGCAAGCAATGTAAAAGGTTTCTCATGCAAACCCAGTTTCATCTGAGACTCAGCAGAGAGACAGCTATGCTTGGTGCCATGACGGACTCTTCTGCTTGCTCTGAATCCTAGGTGGAAATGAATGAGCACGAGAGAAAAATTCACCTGCTGCCCTCTGTACACGTGTCTGAAAGCACAGTCTGAAGGCAGTTTCCTTCCTTCCCCCCCCCCCAGCCCATGCCCTACTTAGGTAACAAATACATCCAGAAAAGCATGGCTATCTTACTCTACACCTTGGGGGAAAATGTTACAACATTACGATTTCCACATTAGATTAAATCATTTTTCAGAAGTTTAAATATCACCTGTCTGACACAGCATTGAGTCCCTTGCCATTGGCAACAAGTGAGCCATTAAATCGTATCTAAACCTAGATTATGCTTAAAGTATAGCTTTGAAAAATGTTGAAAATACATCAGAAGTAAAAAAAAAACAAAAACAAAAAACCCCCCCAAAAACCCAAACAACCCACCATGGCAAACCTTTAAATAAGGAAACAAAAAAGCTGCTAGTTACAGAACTTCCCTGGAACTGGACTGGCTGGAGAGAAAGACTTAACAATGGGCATCTTGATAAATTACATGTGTTCAGTTTTCTGAGGCTTTGCATGGTCTTGTCCCCTATTCCCTCCCAAATATTGGAAAGATGACAGGATCTTCAAGACCCATAGTAGTTTCAGAAACTGCTCCCTAAATGTTACTTTTTTCCCCATTTTCTATCAAAAATTTTGTCCACCTGCCTTCTGAATTTATGTAAATTTTTAGCATACACAATTTTCCATGGAAAGAAACCAGAGAGCTTAAATATACAGCCTGTGAAGGAATAGCTCTTTTTTCTTGTCTGAAACATGTCACCCCCAAAGTTTTGTATTGAAAGAGATTATCAATGACCACCTCCCTTTACCTCTCTATTTCACTCATGATATTACAGAGCTCTGTCATATCCCCTCTCTGTTGTTTTTATTCCCAGGCTTAGGAGATCTGGTTTATACTATTGCTCCTCCCCAGTAAGCTGTTGTATACCTCCAGTCATCCCTGGTCACTCCTTTTCCTTTCCTTTTTCAAGAAATGAAGACTTGAAATGCTCATTAACAAAGTTTCAAGAAGTAGCACCATGGTGTTCAGGCTGTGCCTTCAACAAGGATTTACACAGTGGCACAATGATGTTTCTGGTTTTGTTCTTTCTCTTATAATTTCATTTGCCCCAAGATACTTGTAGACAGGCTCTGCCTCCTGTCACATTTGCCAGCTCTTCAGGCAATTTTCTAGTGAATCAGGGATTTCCCTCCTAACCCACCTGCTCAAGGTCCCCATGTCAAGCAAAGGCTCCAGAAAGCAATACCGCATTATTTCTCTCATTTGTATATTGCATTTTTTCCACTTCATTTGCTTTCTAGGTCTCATGTTTGTCTCTTCTGTAAGAGCATCACTGTACAGCCCTTTTGTATCAGCAAAATAAATCTTCACAAAGGTGTGTATTGCTTGTCACTGCATTTTGTTTTTGAATTACCCTCCTTCAACGGGAGGAGGACAGCATCATCCCATCCCTGCCAGTCACTGGTGGTGTTTAGGATACGCATTTTGAACTGTGATCAAAGGCATGTCTGAACTAGAACCAGGACTCCATGAAGAAGGGGCTTGTGTACACACTGATTTTATGCAGCTTTATCTGCACTGATGTAGAAATTAACAGTTAAAGAGCTGCAGACTCCAGGGGGACATAGGTTTACACTTGCAAATGTGCTTTAGGCCAGAATAGCTTATTCTCCCCTGTAAAAGTGGCTACATTACCTGTGGTATAACTGCATCCAGAGACAGTGTTAATTTAAATCTCTCAAAGTCCTAATGAATAAAAAGATCATACTTACCTTAGGCCCACCATCAAAGGGTTGTTTTTATAGCCCCGAAGGTGGTTTATTACATTACAAGCAGCTAGCATTCAACAGTGATTATCTAGCATGACTGAAAAACTCCCGTAGTGCTCACAGAGATGCAAGATAACAACCCGAAGTCGTGAAAATGTCTTGGAGAGAGTCATAATAGTCCTACTTTAATGGTCTACATGACAGTCTGAAAAACCACTTGTCTTCCTTGGGCATGAGTGAAGAGAAAAGCTTAGCTAAGTGAATATAAAGCTCTCTTTGGTTGCTCTTGACTTATTGGTGATTGGCATGGGCATGTTGCAGCACCATGGTGCCGAACACAAGGTGCTACCTATGCAAGTCATATAAGCTCGGGTGAATAGAAGAAACTTTTTTCCCCTCAAGGTGATTAATTTGATTAATTTAAGAGTCTTGTATTTTTATTTCTGTCTTAACAATTCATTATTCAGTTCCTCTACACAAAAAGAACACACACTTTACACTGCGTATATGCTGGTATATTTTCCAGGCTACTGGGACAAACGCCTAACAATTGTGTTTAAAATATGTCCCCGCTTCAGTTCGCCCAGCAAGCTGCAATCACTGTTGTTTGTCACCATCCCAGCTGATTGAATTCTTACCAGGGTTGCCTGCGTTTTTGTGTTTCTTATGTTTCTCTTTTTGTTTGTCTTAGTATCTACTTTGATTTACCTTATTGTTACAATTGGACTTCTACTATTACAACCTCATGTGTTGTGAAGAGCAATTTGAAAAAAAAAGAAAAAAATAATAAAAAAAGTTCCTTTGCTTTCCCCAGTATGAAAATAGCAGTAAGAAAGAACACCTTATCATGAAACCTGATAGACACAATAGAAATCAAAAACTGAGACTGACAAAACATTTTCAGTAGAATGTTTCTCTATCAAAAAATAGTCAATTTGTTAGAAAAAAAAGAATTTGTCCCAAAGTCAAGAGTTGCTGTCAAAAATTTTGTTTGGAAAATAAATCTGACCTTATCTAGAGTGGAGTATCCTGGGGTTTTATTTTGTAATGACTTCACACTTTGAAAAATGTAATCTAGCATATCAAATAGAATACAAATTATGAATTAGAATACCAGTTGCATCTGAGCAATCCAAAAAACAATTATCATTTCAATTACTGAAACACCATCTGTAATATCCATCATCAGTGAATGTTACTGTAATATACAAATAGTAAGAAATAATTCAAAACATAAAAATTAAAACCAGAAAGCAAGACACATCGAAATAATAAAACAAAATATACTGAAAACAAGAAGTCCAACCAAGATGAAATATTTCAACTGTCCTGAAGAAAACTCTCATAGAAATATTTTAAGCATTATGTTGAAAAGTGACTACAGAAAGTGCTCAAAAGAGATTCAAAGGGAAAAATATTGCAAGAATGGCAGAATTTCTGTGGATTGGATATTCCGGCTTTTGATTCACTCTCTCTATAAGAAAGTAGAATAGAATGAATGTAGGTTCATACAAAACCCAATAGATTCATATCTCAGTTTCTGTCACAATAAATTACATCATGTCAACACTTCTTCCTTTGATGTAATAGCTACTTCTTAAAAAAAAAAAAATGGAAGATTGGATCTGTCTTCTTAAGCGGTGCTCGCTGATTTGGAAACTATGCAGTAACTCTTATCTTATTCATTTTACTACATATGCGCAGCATTTACTAGCCAAAAATAGACTCAGAACACTGAGATGATTTAAAACTTACTTTCACTTATGTTAAGCACTTTGTTCAAAATTGTTTTCTTTCTAAACAACTAGATATTACTCTGATTTTGAAAATCAAGAGCATTCTCATTAAACCTGTCTACACTGATGTTGAGCCTTTTGCTCATATGTGTACAGTAAAAGGTAACTGCACACACGGCAGTGATACCTAGTACAAACATCAGGGCAAACTGCAATGCCCCGTGAAACAAAGCACCAAGTCAAGTCCCAGATACTTTTTCCTGGGTGAAGAATGAAGTGAAGCACTAGCCATGCACATGTATTTTGCGTATATGTATATTTTTACATCTTAATGTGCTGCCTGAATGTCAACTGCCACATTTCAAATACCACAAGTATCATTTTATCTCATTTAATCGGATATTCTCTATAATGAAGAACAGTTCAATCAATCTGAGACATCATCTGTGAAACACGAAAAAACCCCATGAGACTTCACAGATGGGAAAAAAAAGATAGCTCAGGGTACGTCTGAATGTGTCTGCCTCCATGGCGCAGACAGTAACAATTTTCAGCACAGCAACTAAGCTTAATTTAACTTTGCCTTTTTGCGCCCTGTTTCAGCAGAATGGTTCGCCATCAGTTCTGTCTTGCTGCTCCAGCGCCAGGCCAGTCCTGGCCAAGCTCTCCAGGGAATCCCCAAGCCGCAGGTGGAACGCACGCTCCTCCCTTTGCCCAGCCTGTGCCCCAGCTACGGCGCCTTTTACAGGCTTGGCATCATAATGCTTTCTGCCAGCAGAGAGTTTTATTAACTGTTAATTGACTTTTACTTTGATGATAATGTTAATGAGACCCTATACATCCAACGTGTTCAGAGGCAGGACCTAAGACAACAATAGAATCATAGAATTGCCTAGGTTGGAAAGGACCTTTCAGATCATCTAATCCAACCATCAACCTAACTCTGACAAAAACCATCACTAAACCATATCTCTAAGCACTATGTCTGCCCGTCTTTTAAATAACTTCAGGGATGGTGCCTCAGCCACTTCCCTAAGCAGCCTGTTCCAACGCTTGATAACCCTTTCAGTGTAAAAATTTTTCCTAATATCCATCCTAAACCTCCCCTGTCGCAACCCGAATCTGTTTCTTCTTGTCCTGTTACCTGGGAGAAGAGACCGACCTCCACCTCTCTACACCCTCCTTCCAGGTAGTTGTAGAGAGCGATAAGGTCTCCCCTCAGCCTCCTTTTCTTCAGGCTAAACAACCCCAGGTCCCTCAGCCGCTCCTCACAGGACTTGTTCTCCAGACCCCTCACCAGCTTCGTTGCCCTTCTCTGGACCCGCTCCAGCACCTCAATGTCTTTTTTGTGGTGAAGGGCCCAAAACTGGACACAGGACCCGAGGTGGCGCCTCACCAGTGCCAAGTACAGAGGAACGATCACTTCCCTAGTCCTACTCACCACACTGGTCCTGATGCTTCTTCTCCCCGCTTCCCCAAATGGGAAAAATCCTCTTATAACCCATATTGCAGCAAAGTATATTACTTGAATAAAATACTTTTAAAGTAAACATGCATCTGTACAGATATCTTTGTGACTAAACAGGTCACATGTGCTGGGTTAAGTCCAATGCCTTGGAAGGCTTTTGCCTTCTGAAATGACTGTCCATAGTGCACACACAGGCTGCTCCTACAGCCCAGGACCTGCGGGCACATCCCAGGCCACAGCACCTCAATGTCCAGGGTCCAATGCTGAAGCCCAGCTGGAGGGAAGCCCAGAAGCCTCCCACCTGCTCCTGGGGAAGGGGCTCTTGCGCAGGCTGGAGGGACATGCTGTGGTATGCTCTAGCAGAGCCTGGATGAGCATCACTCTGCAAGGAAGAAGTACCAGGCTCCAGAGCCATGCTTGCTGAAACACCTAAGTCTGCCATTGGCCTCTTCTATGGAAGAGACACGTTAACAAGGGCCAGTGGTATCAGAAATTTTGAGGCACGTGTACTACTTGTCTTTCTTTTGTGCATCATTAATTTCCTGCACACTCCCCTTTGGCAAGTGATGCTTTTGGTTGTCATAAAGCCTGTGGTGCCAAACTTTCTAAATGGTCATAAAGCGAGGGAGATCCCCAGAGGAGATGGCAGCTGTAGTGTGCAGCAGATGCCAGTGAAAATCCGTGTTCATCTGCCACCCTCATCTTTCTGGCAAGACTCCAGGCAATTAACAATAACAAGATGCTATTGAAAAGAATATGTAAACCTGCCATGTTCGTACATACGTTCCTCATAGGGATCCAATTGGTTGTTCGCAATTTATGCTGATCTGGATTGAACAAAGCACAGGTCTTGCTTATTTCACTTTTGAGCTACATTGTATTTCTGATGGAAGGCCAATAAACTCTGAAGGACAACAGTAATCACATAACGATTGTCTGAATTTGGAGGATTAGTACACAGAGATGGAAAGAAATGCTCTATTGATTGATACCATTTTAATTCCTTGAGTTCTCTGTAACAGAATCAGAAGAAATAGTAGGAGGCTATAAAAACGCAGTAACTACATTGTAGGATGTGAGATCTATAACATACAGATTAATTTCTGTAAAAGGCAGCCCATGCTCTAACTCATTTACTAGACAACAGCCCTGCACAAGGGCAAGGCCCACTGTTCTTTTGTGTGTAAATAGTTCTCTGATACATTAGCAATTCAGAAAAACACGTAAAGTATTAAAGACAGACTTTAAGCTACGTTTTATGCACTACATAAAACAGTGGATGTTAGCTGGATGTTCTTAAAGGTTAAGAGGAGGCACAGAAGAGACATAAATTTTCTGAAACCATCTAAACCAGCTCAATTATAGAAAGAACCTATAAAAAGAAATGTGCCTAAATTTAGCTTCTGTAACTGACATCCTCTCAGTGAAAGGACTTTCACAATTACATTTTCATAAAACTTCCTTTCTTCACTCATATCGCTGACATTCATTGGCCCATTACTGTTCATTCATTTTCAAAACTACAAATAGAAAGTAAAAAAAAAAAATTAAAAAGTCACAATACGAATGTAACAAATATTGCAATATATTTGTAAGTTTTATTGTATTTGTCAATATTGCAAATATATTTGAAGTTATATATATAAGAACATTCTAGTCTGATAATTATATTGAATTTGTTCTGAATATCACAAGAGTTTTGAGGATTCAAAACAACCAGATAGTTACAGAAGGACTGTTTCTGTTCACAGACACCATTTTGCCCAAAGTCAAGAACATGCAGTTCAACAGATGCGTAGAATGCAATCTTCATGAACAATTCCTAAACTGAAATTTCATCACCAAAACTGCCTATAGAATCCTGAAACTTGTAAATAGTGTTTTCTTAGAAGAATCTTAATGGGACGATCTTTGAGCAATACACAGTATCCGAATACTTAAAGATGGTTGTGTACTCTGCTCCTATGATGGTATACCATCCACAAAGAGAAGACTCAAATACAGGAGCAGCAGCGTATTGAGAAACCAAGACAATAGTGAAGTCCATTAGTAGGGCACTTAAACCTAAAAATACTGAAAAGCAGCCTAGTCAATGAAAAAAAAAAACAAAAAACACAAAAACCCCAAGCAAGAAGTAACATTAAAGCCTTCCAAACGCAAAATCCCTTAAAAAAAACCCCCAACAAACACACACACACAAAAAAGCAACAATAAAAAAAACCAAACAGACCAAAAAACCAACAACACAAACCCAACCAACCAACCCACCTACTTCATTCATTCCCTGCGTGAATGCCTGGTTAGATATAACTAGATAAAGCTGTCTTATATATTCCCTGAAAGAAAGAGCAATTTGTACCTCTTTATCTAAGACCCAGAATCAAAATGGCACCAAAAATCATGTGTCCCACTGGACTCATATCTTCCTTTTAATCCTTTATGAACACAAACCTAAATCCTAACACGGCTGGGTTTAGAGATACTGTTCTTGTTACATTTCTATGAGGAGTTAGCCACCAATGAAGAAACATTTTTCTTCATTTACGAAGCAATTTGAGGTTGCTTACAAAAGGCTATTAATGGATCACAGCAGTCATAATTACAAATGCACGAACAGCAATCTGGAAATAGATTTCCAAAGATGATTTTAATGCCTCAATCAATAAAGTATATTATGTGCCTAGGAGCAAAAGAAGTAGATGCGTTAAAATTGAAGTGGATGAACGTTTGTGAGAAAATGAACATTAGATAAGAATATAACATGTTAGAGAGTATTTCTTCTCATTTCCTGATATTGTTCATGACATTTTCAGCGTCTTTATGTGACATCTCTGCTTGTTGAAAATTGGGCATGGCCTTCATTTTATGGCTACTGACAGTATCTCCCTTCATTGATATACCCATGGCAAAGAAAAAATTGTTACACTCTCTCCCTTTTTCATAAACAGCTGGGTTTTGGGTTTGCTCCTGTCTTTGCAACTGTCAAACTTATTCTTCTCATAATGCATTTTTCAATCATGAGTCTCGACTTGGACTTTTAAAAAGTAAACACAAACCAATCAAGACAAAGAATATTTCATCATCAATAATATTTAGCCTTTCCTTATTTTTCTTCTCAGATTTTCCAGTTAACAATCCATTTTATAGGTGAATACATCAGAACCTAAATATTAGGCTAAATACAGCTATGGTTCATGAGAATTTACAAGTTTTAAAAATGTCAAAACGTGCTCAAGCTCACTTGGTGCTCTTATCAGTTCCATAACTGCTTTTTCCTTCTTAAAATTTAATGGTATATGTCAAAATGTTTTATGTATTATCTTCAATTAAAAAAAATTTTCTCAAAGCAGTTAATCCAATCTCCACAATTTAGAATCCAGTGATTATTCTCCCTGACACTAAATTCATATTCAGTGAATACAAAGACCATAAGTGTTCTTAATTCATGCAAAGTGATAATTCCCTGACTGCTTTCTTTCTGATTTACACAAGTGCAGAAGACTATAAATGTATGAAAAAACGTTCTTTTCTTCCTCTCTTATTGCACTATGCTACAGCTCATCTCTTCTCCTTAATTTTAAAAGTAGAATTGTTATTTCTGATGCATAAAGTCTACTTTCTAAATAAATGAACATGTATTGTCTGTAAACACATGACAATAAAGATGCACCTTTGACAGCTGCAAATTCAAATCCAACTTTCTCAGTAAAGAGTCTATGTATTAGGTTTTGCTACGTGTATGAGAAATATTTTGACCTAGCTATAATTCCATCTATCAGAAGCATTGGGGAAGGAAAACATCTGACAACCTGCATAAGGTCAATCCTTCAGCCAATTTTTCAGAAACTCGGTCATGGTAATTCATAACAGTCACTTCTCTTTTTTTGAAAGATTCTTGTTCAACTTGCAATCACTTGGCATGACCTGCTATCAGCTTTCTTGCAGGCACAATCCCATGCCTCAGTGGCTGAGCTGCTGGCTGACCAAACACCTTGTCAAGCTTTCAGTTGACTTTGGAATTTAAAATAAAATTCTTGACAGGACCCTGTACACATGAGAAAAAACAGCCCTTCAAGTCACATGGATCCTATCCTCCATTACAAAAGCAAAAAAGGCAGTCTTTCACTTACCCACATTTCACATGAAATAAAAATACCACTGCATGATGGCAGAGACATCTCAAAAGAACACGCACTTCAGATAACTGTTACTAACTTTACTGCTAACTTTGCTCTAAAAGTTAAACTTTTCTAAAGATGTTACATAACATGAATAATTCAGTAATTGAGCTTATTTTTAACCACGCTTACTTTTAATTGAACTACTGAGGTACTGAACTTAAGGCTGTCACCTTTAAATGACTCGTTACGTCAATAAAATAAATTTTAAAAAGTCTTTCCAAAACTCTCCCCTGCTTAGAGGTGCTTCATAATCTGTTTCTTCCCGATATGCTCTGCACAGAGAAATACCTCTGGAGTGCTGACAGATTCACCCAGCCCTAATTCCAGCAGAACCGGCTTGCTTTCTCCAAGCTGGGGACAAGACCAGTGAAATAGAAACGAACTGTGGCCATACAGCTAAATAAAACCAGGCAGTGAGTGCACGGCTGAAGCCCACCGTGCCCACTCCGGACGGACATCAACAGTACGGCTGAGCCAGCCATCCGTGGGCAACTCAAGGCAGCACAACTACAATCACAGATGGCGTGAAAGGAGAAAGGGAAAGTCCTCTACTGACCTGCCCTCCCACCCCCTACATGCAGTGCAGAAACACTCCCCCACACGCCAATACACTTTTGAATCGTTATATTCAACCTCAGTAGAGCCAACTGGAATTTTTTTAGCAGCATGCTTTCCATGGGATTTTTGCAATTTTATTAAAAGCAGTTGTCTCTTGCAAGTCCCTCAGTCTCCGTACCACCCTCTGAAATCTCCACAGAGGCGGAGGTTCTCCCAGTCTCACACCTCCTTTGGACATAGAAAGTTTCATTCTAAAATGCTCTTATTTCGGCGATTTCAGAATGAAACACCAGAGTTCCCATTTCAGGGGGAACATCAAGATTTCATCTGATGTACAATATTTTCACTGGGGAATTTCCAGTAGGAAAAGAAATGCCACGTTCCTTGTGTCTAATACACACAGATAATAGGATATAAAATAATCCAGCTGAGTACTGAGAGAAAGCAGAGGAACACAAAGATGAGCACTAAAGTTACATTTCACTGAACGGTAAGGTGTGAGAGATTTTCTTCTTTTATGCATGAGTGACTTGTTTTCTCCCCCTTTTATTCTGTTAGTTCACTTTCTTTTTTGATTTAAAAAAAGTATTTCCCAATAAGATTCTGAATATGCATGAAAAGGCAACCCAGAACTAGGAAAAAGAAAAATAATGTTTTAAGTATGAGAGAAACATTGGCAAATTGTTAACTATAAATTCACCTAGATGATATCTAGCAATATCTTATCACAAGTATTACCTCTAGGCTTTATCTAGTTCTCCAAGTCTATTTTAAGCCAGTGTTATGATGAGATTAGTTACCATGCAGCATCCTTAAAAAAACACATCATCAGGATCATATAACTTTTCCTTTCTGCATATAAAAGTCCCTCTAACTGTTTCTTGTAAAATCTTATATTCTCTGGGAACGTTGTTAGAAGCTGTAAAAACTCACCTTTCTCTTAGACGAGGATGCTTCATAAAGGCAACTTTCTATGTTTGGAAATTCACTGTAAAGGTTGCCATGGTGATTAATTTTAAAAGTGAAATTCTCCCCTTTTAAAGTTTTTTCTTTAAAGAAGAAATGCTCCATACTAGGGCCCACTCCTCAGCAAGGCAAATAGGAATGAAAATTCCATCTTAGTCTTGAAGATTAATGGACACAGCCTCTGCGTAACTGAAACTTCAGCAACATTTTCAGAAAAATATTGAAAATATCTATTTTTACCTAAAAATGAACAAAAAATATATTCATGGAAGAAAGACTTGAGGGACGAAAGCAGCATCATCTAGCGGTCAGACTGCAGCCAGCTGGCCAGGTTATATCAGTGAAAGGAAGGAGGAAAGGTAAGGAGGCAATGGTAGTGGTAGCTGGAGCTCAGCAGAAAAACCAGCAGAATCAGCTGAGATAGTGTCATCACATGGCAAGACAGAGGAAAGAACTGCATCCCCAAAGAGAAAGTCTAGAAGCCAAAGGTCACTAATGAACAGATCTTTACCTATGGCACCTTCAGCTTTCTTTCCATAGCTCAAGTTGCAATTTCACATGGATGTCTCCATCTGTTGACTTGTCCTCTGCACAATGCTGCACGGCGCTACACTAAACCTTGGCTTTCCACACAACTGTGCTGGCTGCCAGGGAGCAGACAAATGCACAGCTCTGTTCCTGCAGTGAGAGATGGAAAAGTACCATTTCTTCTCTAAATAACATACAATGTTCAATATTACATCATGCAGCTTGTCACTGCATAAGCTGTCACTGCAGAAATAATAGCAAGGGTTGTGCCAGTTCAATACCCAGGCAATTTATGACTTCCTTATTCACATAAAGATCACAGTACTGAGAGACAGCTACATTATTCATTATGTGTTTAATATTTTATCTCTCTAGACAGAAGTATCTGTACAAGCACAATTAAAGTGTCTGACGTAGACAGAGTTGATTTTAATACAATCAGTCAAATTTGTTTCAGAGACCTGCTTGACCTTAAAGCTCTACAGTTTAAACAGAGAGAAGGAAAAACATGCTGAGAGTCATGTGGTGCAGTGTCTGGGTGTCACTCATTTTACCTTGAATGACTACCAAAGAAAGACTCTTTACTTCATCTACTACCAGAGTCATAATAGCTGTAAGATGTTCCAAGTTATATCAAATTATTTTAAGTTAAACAGACAAGGTCATGATGACAATGAAAGAATTCACCTTTTTAAAATGGCAGAACGCAGTGCTGCTCTGTCATTAGCATAAAGTTTAATAAATCCGTATGCTTTGTATTTACACATTAGGACTTCTGGGGAAAAACTGTTATCTGCATAGCATCAAAATTACAGGTGTGAACGCAATGAAATTGGGTAGGAAATAGTCATCACCTTGTTCCCCAGCCCCCAGAGGAGCAATGCCGCTCCTGAATTACTGGTCCCCGTGTCTTTTTGCCTCCTCTCACAGGGAAGGATCACACCTATCAGCAACTCCCCGCTCCATGAAGCCAGCCCAGTTTGGTTTCAATGTACAAAAAGTCCCAGACAACTGCATTGTGCAGCATGCAGAATTTAAGCAATGAAAAACCCATTTGCTGAGCAAGGAGAAAACTGGAGTCCAACGTGCAAACAGCTAAACTGGTACAAGCATTTCAAGGTTGTTTTCTATGTCATTAACAGGTAAGTTCATTCTTTTACACCCTAATTTTTATAGAGAAAGTAAATAGATGAAATTGCAACTATTCTCCATATTCAGTCTTGAATAAGGGTCTTTTTAAGACCTATGAAGACAAACCACACTTCAAAAACCCAACCTTTAGAAGCCTAAAGTCTCTTTAGAGATTGACACTTTCCAGTGTTCCTCTACTTTTTTCTAAGTAAGCCCAGGAGTCTTCAAAATTAAGACAGTTAAAAAACAGCATTTACCAGCGTCAGTATTGGGAGAGGTGGTGGGGCAGAGATTAGACATAACAAGAACAACCCCATCCCTAGTGCTATCATCCTACTGCGATTTTCACCAAAGAGACTTTGCTCCTAGCCCTGAAATCGCGTGCACAGCTTTCAGTGAAAAAAAAACCAAACAATAAACACACAAACATTGTCAAAAGGTCATTTCAGGAGTGCACATTCACACAACAGAAGCAAAACTACAGATTTAACAGCACAAGGCTTCTAAATTCTGCAAAGCTCCAGAAACAAAAAATTTGAGGTCTGTGAAAACCAGGCAGGAATTTGAAATATGAACTTCTTCAAATTGCAAGAGGTCACACATTCTCAGAAGTCGCTTGTCTGAGAAAGCACATTGCTCCATATTCTTCTTGATGAAGATTATATTTGTCCCAGGAAGCCCCAGAAGGGCTCTTCAGAGAGATCATCAACAACCCCATGCTGCTACCATCGTATGCTTTTAAACTCCAGCCCCTTGCTGGGCTCAGAACTTGTGGAACAGAGAAAGAAACACCAAAAGGGAGACAAGGACTCCAGCCACTACTCAGCTTTGCTACTCATAGCCAAAGAGCAACTTCTGTGTTCTTGATTTATCTTCATTTAAAGATACGGATGTCCATACCAGACTTGAAAAGCACATCACAAAAGTATGTCACTCAAAGAGCCTGAGGTGACATGGCAAGGGGCGTTATGTGTTGCTAATATTCCTCTATAACGATTTTCAGTGGTCTAAAAACCCATTCGGCCCTTGCCGTCTGCTTCCAAATACAAAAGTCAAACTCCACCCGGGAGCAGAGAAGTTGCTGGAGGTCTCCGTGCAGCACCTATTACCTCAGAACAAAGCTAAGAACGGCCAGAGCTACATCGCTCCATGACATGTCTTTGAAAGCTGAGGCTAATTTTATGTTCAGGAGTAAGCTAAGCTAACTAAGAACAGTAGTGAAGCATCACTCACGTGCTTTGCACCTTTCTTTTCCCCTTTTCTCTTTCTACGTTTCCTTTCTTTTGACTAGCATTTTCCTTAGGCTATGGCTTGTTTCTCATTTACACAGCTTCAGCCAATTGCAGAACAGTTTTTTCCTAAGTAGAGTGTTTGTGAATTGCTTTGGAAACGCCACTGCTTAGAAGGAATATAAGCGAGGTGGGAACTAGTCCAAATACTGGCCAATAAAAGACCCGCAAAGCCTGTTACAGGCACTTTATTTGAAAGACAACAGCATGTCTACAACAGGCATCAGATGATGCACAAATTCCAAATCATAACTTGCAGACAAAGCACTTTGAAGCGTTTCAGTGGTCCAGCAAGCTGCATTAGCTCACAGTGAAGGAGAGTGAAAGACAGAGAGATGAGGACTTACCTTCCGGCCAGGGGCTCCCACAAGTCTTGAGGCTAACACCAAAAACAGAAGAAAAAGTGGAAGCTATTTCACAGTCCCTCACACAGTGGTGTGAGCCTGTTGTACATTGAAAGGAAAAGACCGGTGCTGACCTGTTTAAGATTTGGCACGCAATAGAATAAGTACGTTAAAAATGAACAAACACATTCTGTGTAATTTTCCTTTATTTTTAATTTGCACTGGGGCTTACAAATAATAATGCACAGAAAGCTTTAATTTAGAACCTAATCTAGCTGCCACTGCTGTCTTTAAACAGGCAAAGGCACATAGAGAGAATATTTGAAGATTATAAAAGCAGTTAAGTGTCTGGTATCTATCTGCCTTTGAAAGTAGATGAAAACTGAGTGTTGGCCTTTCAGTCTTTCACTAGGATGGTGCCAGCATTCAGAACAAGTGGGCAATACACGAACATACCGTGAAGGACACTGGCTGCCAAGGAGAGCACAACTGGCTAATTCTCAACACTGTGAAAGAGCATGATCCCATAAATGTTGCCTGAAGCTGGAAGCATGTTATTCAGCTAAGACAAGGCTAAATGAACCAAGTAAACAACAACAAAAAAATACTGTGGATTTAGCTGGACCTTCCCCTTCAGCACCCTTGCTCAAGCTGCTGCTGTTTCCCTTGTGACTTCACCAATGTGTTACAACCAGCTCTTCACACCAAAAAAATAGCAGTTCAAGCGATCCCAGCATATAAGGGAGGCACCTGGGGGCAGGTGGCTGGAGAACCACCCAGAGAGACCCCTGGGCCACCATGGGCAGATATATTCCAGCTCAGAGTTGTGTTGTGGTCTCCCTTGCCTCCTTAAAACACATCTGAGGTCCTCCCAGGAGCTTGCCCACTTGGAAATGAAGGTAAGAAGCAAATGAAGACACAACTGCTGAGTACAATGTCTAAAACATTTGAACACGTGGTAAAAGTTCCGGACAATTTTTATTCCCCATCCTGTGCAAGATCAAAAAGAGATACTGGGTTCTTTTACCCTGCTCTCAAAAGACGAAAAGACTCAGCATGAGAAATAGATACGTTCATTATGAACTTGGAAATTCCATGCTACAGGTAATCTTGGAAACATAAGGGAATCATTTAATTAGAGACAAAACCTTTGTGGATGTTTCCAGCTTACAAGAAGGCACTGCAGAGACAGAGGTCTTAACATAAAGAGATTCTTCCAGGTAGAAAGGCCAGCTGAGCCACCCTGGGACTGAATCAAAATGACGAGTGCTAGTAGCGCAAAACAAGGAGATCAGGCTCAAACCAACAGCGCCCAGAAATGAGAAAAGAGGAATGAACCTACCTGCAAAGGCAGAAGAAATATGCAGCTTCCTTCCCACAGTGCCTTTTCCATTAGCACTGGGCAGTGTGACTGGTCAATCTGTCCCCTTCCAATCCAGACCATAGCTGTACCTACTCCGTCGTTTCTAGTTGAGAGAGAGCGAGCTGCTGTTTGAGTGTAGCAAATTCAATGACTCAGTATCCTGCACTACCAGAACAAGCTGCCAGCAATTCAGCCGCTAAATTTGCAACTTTGCTATTAGATCAATATGACCAATTCAGTTCCAGCTGGATGGGGGAGCCACTGCAATGTAATCTCCTGCAGCACTTATAAGTGGCACCATTAGACTGAAGAACTGTGGCCAAGTGCTATTAATATGCCATAGAGGCAATCCGTGACTGCTACACAAATTATGGCCCCTAGGATATCCATGAAAGAGCAGACATTGCCATTCAGAGTCTGTAGAAGTAGACACGAGGGACATCCTCCAAACTGCATGGCAGAAGTGCAATGTAAGCCAAGGTCTGAGAGCAGTATCATGAGAGGACAGTAATGCGGTGCCCCCAAGGTGCTGGATGCTTAGAGCTCAGGCAATAAATCTTCTGTTTTCCCTCTATGCAGCCCCAAGCTTCCTGAAACACTTGATTGTGTTACCCACAGAGGAGTCATTGAAAAAGTATCTAGCCTGACTGTAATGCAATCACGCATACTGAAGCAGCCCAGGGTGCCCTCTGGCAAAGAGCCTTCATGGGCCTAAAACCACGGATCAAAGCACTGAATACAAATTCCTATTTAGTAGGAATAATTCCTACCTGTGAAGGACACAAAACCCCATTTATCCTAGGGCAAAATTATCCACTTCCTGTGGCATTGGAGAAGTCCTGACACAATGAAGAAGGTGATGAGGTTCCTCACTATATTTGACAGAAAGGTCAAAAGGACTTTGATTGGACTTTGATCTGCTGCAAACACCAGCAGTGGTCTAGAGGTTAAGCGTAAATTCAACCAAGTGTCAAAGCTTCAGCAAGGACACTTTTCCAGGAGAAACAGAGCTGAGGCAGAGACAATCCAGGAACATGATATTAAGTTACGCCCAATTCTTAACAAGTACTTGGAGAAGAATATCAAGGGGGGAGCAGGCTGTCTACCCATCAAACATCAAATATCTGAGGACGTCTGAAAGGCTCCAGTTGAGTCATCCAGGAAAAGCTCAGACCACGGAGACAAAAGGATTCAAATAATGATCAGTTATACCTCCATATCCTTCACGCAGCTTAGCAGACCCTGAGGGTCCTCAAGGCAGCTAGCACATGCCAGTGAACAGAGATGATGGTCCAAGACCTGAGACCAGACATTTGTCTAGGTAAGTAAAGAAATAAGCAAAGCAGTAATCCTAGCATATTACTTTATGATTAATATCAGCAAAGAGCTCCCCCATGAACTAGCCAGAACTGCACCACCATGCCATCAACCACAGCAGCCTTAGCGCAGTGCCAGTAGCTCGGCATAGATGACAGCAGTCCTGACAATACAGAAGGCATCATACAGAGACTGAAAGCACCTTGGTCACTGTTGCCAGTAGAAATACCAAACAGCACATACTTTCTACATTGCCACACCAATAGTTCTTTGGAACAGAAGATAAAGACTTCAGCCTCTGTCAATAACTTAACATGCCTCACTGAAGGCTAAAGGCAATCTGGGAAAATGGTGAAAATTAAGAGCTCTTATGGGCGCTCGATAATTATTTACACTGCATGACTAGGCAGATTGCAAGGGGCAAAATGTACCTCCTGCATCTCCTGCTGCCAGCTTAGAGATGAGGTCCCCCCTCAAGACTGGATTTTGTTTGAAGACTCTTCTGTATTGTCCTAGCAGAACTAAAGAACAAAATCCTGAGATGAACAGCACTTCACGTGGAAGGACAGAAAAAAGCAGAGTAGTATGTCAGGTTACCAGTCCTGGGGCGTGACGCGTGCCTGCATCATACAGCGCAAGTTAAGGAACAGAGCAGAAGGGGGATTCATCAGTCTGGGAGAAAACGGAGAGGGTCTCTTCACTTTGAGTAGCAGGAAGCATGTAATCACAGCAGATGACTCCTCAAAATTCTGAGACCTGGGCTATGCAAAGGCATTGTGATCTTTTGGTTAGTATTAACATACGTAAACAGAAGCAGGTGTTGAACTACCCAACATACTACCTTCAAACGACGAGCCAAAATACAACACAAGTTCAACCCCAAACAAAATTTATGCATACATCATCTTCACCTGGATATTCAGCAATAAAAAAAACAAAGCAGCAAAGGCAAGGCAAGTAGGAAGGAATCAACATCTTTTAAAGCTGGGCGGCTTCACTGCTAACTCCCCAGCAACTGCACAGCAGCCCAGCACTGGCTGGAGAAGTAAGGCTGTTTGCAGTCAGGGTGATGTGCTGAGCTGTGAAGCACATGCCATGGGAACAGCCTGGAGTGTACTAGTTGGGCAGATGGACTGTTACAACAAAAGAATAAAGGCCAGAGGCCTCTACACACAGATGTGCCAGTCCAACCATAGATGTCAGGTAGCCACGCAGCAGAAAGAGCAATACTGTAAAAAGCAGCGACTGTAACACTGGGAGATGGCTACTGGTGCAGGAAAATGATGGAGGCAAAAGCAAAGATAACTGCAAAGCAGCTGCACAGTAGCCATACCATATCTGCGTCGGGCAAACTTAGAGCCAGTTGTCAGCTTGTCCGACACCAGCAATTCATCCCCTCGACAGGCAAGCGGGAAGCTGCCCAGTGCCACGCCACTTGGCAGAGAAACTCTAAGATGACAGAAGGAATTTTACTGTCTTCTGTAAAGACGAACTAGAACTGGGAGATTACTGAGAGCTTATTTAGACGAATCTGAAGCCTAGCAGACAGTCTGGGCTGATAGGCAAAGCACTAGCAACCTCTGGCCTCAACAAAAGAGCAAACATTTGCACAAAAACCCTCTCCCTGCAATGACAAAAATGGAAATGGAAACCTGTAGCAACCTGCATAAGACTTGGAGGGAGGAATAAATCTTACAGAGAAACTAAGTTGAGGAATGATCAGTCTACAAAGGTCTCCATGGCTAACACTGTAGCTGTACTTCCAACACCTCTGCAAATATCTAATTCAGATGCACGCTGTTACATGACTCACAAAACACAGCGGTTTTCTTTTCCTTGCTGAGAAAAAAAACCCCATTATTTCTGTCTACTCAATACAAAGAATATTGAAGTTATTAAAAAAAAAAAGTGGGCTTAAGTTTTCCAAAACAGGGGTTTTTTTCCCCCCGCTTCAGTGTTCCACTTCTGTAATTAGATATTCTTAGTTGTGTTTAGTTTTAATTTTTCTTCCCCAGGTTTTCCATAAAATAAACATTTTCCTTCCCTGCTTTCATGTTTGCTAACACATTATCAAATACAACAGAAAGTATGTAATCGGCTTTAAACTTTATTCATATATCTAGCAGTTCTGGAGCTATGGTGATTTTAGACTAAATACAACAACTTACAATGTATTATGTCAGAGAGAGTAAGAATAACCTTTCTGACATTTAATATTAAAATTATTATTAGTAATACTACACAACATTGCAGGAAAGTTAAGAACAGACACAGATCCCACTCACCAGAGTTTCTCTTCACCAGGCTTACCTGGAATCACAAGAAACAGAAAACTTCCTGCAAAACAACAAAACAACTTAGGAAACAAGAGAAGCAACAACAATAAAGGTGAACATCTGATAACGTACCTCATTTACATATCTCCCTGTGAAAGTCAACCACCTTCTAAGCTGAGAGGGGGAGATCGCCTCCCCACAAACAGAGGGGCACCTCAAACAAAAGCAAAATCCCTGGCAATTATCATATACGTTAAGAAATTTCAGTTGTCTGAGAGCTCGTTAATTATTTTTTTATTCCTGAAGAGTCATTTTTTTTTTCTCAGCAGAGTTACACCATGAACAATGTCACATTGTAATAGATCACGTAGCACCACTGACACACTGTAATTTGCTCTGAACACAGACATTTATGGTTTCATAATGACCTACATCATGCTAATGGTATAATAATGTTGACCTGTGTTCTTTACAAGGGAAAAAAAAAGAAAAGTAAATCATGGGCAAATGACCACTGTAGCAAGTAGCCATGCTTCCCAGAAGAGGCTCTGCTCCTGCTGTTAATGGTGCCACCTCCTGTCAACCAGCCCAGTCCCAAGGAACACCGTTTAAAAAGTGAAGTTGGCAATGTCATTCTGGTGGGCTCACTGACCACTACCGACAAGAAACAAGCCGTCGCACATAGCAAGGGCATTGCAATGAGCTGCTGACACCATTGTGCAGCCCTGGCTCCATACTGATGCCATCCCCAATGTGACCTTGGGCTGGGCCAAGGCAGGGCCAAAGCCATCCTGAGCTGAGGAGAGCTGAGGTCTGCTGCTCTGCTGCTGCAGAGGGGATGAAGGGGTGGGGCAACAACCTCACTTCTGAGAAGACACCTCAACCTCAAGTGTGGCTGTTTCACTTCCCCTTGTCTTGCCCACAGGCTGCCTTTCCAGGGCTCTGGCATGAGCACAGAAAAAGCAAAGCTGGCTGCTCCTTCCTGCAGCCCTCAGCAGCTGCCCAGGTACCTCTGCCAGGAGCCAGCTCTGCCCTCCTGGCACTTTGAACATCGCTTTGCTCAATTTCAGCCCACATTGTCTCAATTCTGGGGCTACTTGGGCTTCCTCGGCAGCTCCCCATCTTGGGAGCCTGCCACCCTTTCCCCACCCAATCTCATCTGTCACTCAAAGATTTCCCTTCTTTTTTAAGAAGTCCCCCATTTCACTTATTCTCCATCTCCTTTCAGTTCCCTTAAAACCTTCCTCCGTTTCCTCTATCTTTGATCTTTTAATTAATCTGGTTTCATTTGTTCAACTGCAGTACAATGTCTTTGCAGCACTATTTTCTGCACTGTATATTGCCTCAGCTATTTAATTCTCTAAAGCCTTCTGGAGATGGCTTATTTACAAGACATCATATAATTATAGAAGGTTCTTACATTACGCTGGAAATTATGTTGTCATTGTGAAAGCAGCACTAAAATATGCTGTGGATTTAATCCACTGTTTAAGTCTTATATCCAGGTACAAACAACACCTAAATGCCAAATCCATGAATGTCGGTTTCATAGTAAAAACAATTTACTCCCAAACAAAACAAAAACGTGTTCATCCACTAAAATTACCTATTAATTACATTTTAAAATCAGCATTCAGAAAAATTGTTCCAGCAGGTGGTAAACTGTATGTCATTCACAAATATTCCAGTATGCCAAATGGTATTTAGGTATAGCATTTAATGAAAGCAAACCTCCTCCCCCAACAGCTGGGAAACAGCACTGCTGGGACTGGTACAACACAGGACAAAAGTCTGTTCTGCAGCCTGGGTGACCCACACTGGCAGCACCGTCCGGCTCTCCTGGCATATGGGGAAATCCTTATGTAGTGAATACATACACAACATATTCCTACCTCAGGCTGCAGCAGAAAGCAGAGAAAATTAGAGAGCACCGTTATTTTCTTTCCAGTGTGTTGCTGTTGACGAGAGTCAGTAAATTAATTTCTCCACCCGAATACCTTCTCCACAACCAGAGATGACATGTATAGATAAAAGGATTAATACAATATGCACTTATGGATTCCAGCTGCAGGACTTTAGGACTCCTGTGCCAAGACTGTCATTCTGGTTACTATCTGATAGTTTACACCAGTTGAAAGATATAAACGTGAACTTAATAAATACTTTTTTTTGGACTAAGATTCTACAGCAGCTTACTATTTTAGGTCTATATGGTTTTGTATATTGCATGCCAGCTTGCAACTGGGATTGCCTAATGCAGCAGTTGTTCTAGTAGGCCAAATTTCTGGATTTCAGTGCAGACTGCTCATTTAAACATCAACTTCCACTTGGGATTTTAAGGCCAAGGTTCCTCTGGTATCCTCATGGTAATGCTAAAATTCTTATTTAAAAAGCAAAAGAAATTAAAACCCAAGAAAAATAAGCTTGCTTTAAAGTACTTTTAAAGAAGTAATTATAGTTGACTTAGCACATCACCTCTTGAAAAGAATTCAAATTATTTCACCTAATATATACCTAACGTGGGGTCTATCTACTTTGAATTCCATCTACCATCATGCTACCCATTAACTTCACTTTGATGGCTTCCATTAGAGATTTGCAGAGTCTTTTCTAGTTTTGCCTTACTTAAATAATTCTTTATCCTGTGTAAATGTTGCTGTATCGGTGTTCACCCTACACACAGATTTTCAATTTTCTCTCCCAACTGCAGTGTCTGCTCTCTTTCCTGCTTCCCCACGTGCATGTAACAGCCTCTGCCATCCAGTTATGACTAATTTCCTCCTGCATCGCACCTTTTGCTTTACCCCAAACTACCTTGGAAATATGTATTTTTAGTTTGCCCTTTCACTACGAACCATCTCTCTTTCCTGGAAAAGCAATCCTGGAATGACAAGGCATCAAACAAATTTCAGTAGTTTTCATTCATGACTTCCACACCGCGCTCACCTTCCCTCATCTCTGCCTTCTCTTCATTTCCCAAGGGCTGAGACTGCTCCTCCCTTATTTTTCAGCAAAATGCCATAGCAGCCTCTGGCATTACAGGCAGAAATCGTTTAAGTCTCTTACAATCAACTAAACTGTTTCATAGTCATTGCTTGAATTAGCGACATTTAAGATATCATAATGTTACTAACACCGTTATCAGACGTTTGCCTGACTGTGGTGCTCCAGGGAGCTCCAACCACAACGTGATTGATTCAGGAGTCACCTGCAAACAACTGGAGAGGTTTGCATACCTGGCCTCCAGAGAAAACTTGCACTGCTGACATTTCTTTAAATGAAAACAGTAAAGATCCAGCTGGGAAAAAAAAAAACTGACAAAAGAATAAAAAACATCTACTATAAGTCTCTGTCCTATCCATAGGAAATCAATCTGAAAACCAAACCAAAGCGAATGTGCTGAACAAGGATTTTTCTGTCTCTCTCTTTCTGTGTAAGTATTTTCAGATACGTTTAAAAAAACCCCCACAAATATTTACATTTAACAAGTCATCAGTCATTGTAACTATTACTGTAGTAAATCATACTTGCTATCTCTGCAAAATACAGTTGTAATGATATTCTAAATCTAACAGCATTAACATTCATGATTTCCCTAGGGAATAGCATGGCAAGAAGGAAGATCTTATGGGCTGCAGTAAAACGTAGCAATGCTCCACAATTCCCTCGGGGCAATCTGTTTCAAAAAAGGTTGCAAAAATAATGACAGAGAAGGTAGAGCAACACTTCAAACAAAACTACACAGGATACCAGAGCTGAAGATCATCCATGAGGTTGTTAACTTGTGTGGTACTTGGCAAAGCAGACCACTTCTAATGATACGGGTACATTCAACACACGGCTCTTGAGCGACCGTCGGCAACAAAAGTAAATTCAAGGCAGAAAAATATGCAGCGTATAAGTAAGCTCACCTAAGCTAATAAAAGATATAAAGAGTAAGAGAAGTCAGAGAGACACATGGACAGGTCAAGTGGATAAAAATCAAGCTTTGACTCAACCGGTGCCCTGCAGGGTTAGGAGAGATGCATGGGACGGGTCTGAAGCATATGCTGCAAAGCAAAAAGCAACAACGCTATGGGACACAGATAACGTAGATAAACATTGCGCAGTCTGCTAAAACCGTAAAAATTAGAGTGCATTTAGAAACAACACTATGAAAATTTGTCAAGATCCCGCATTTCCATAACATCAACTCTTCATTCACACATTAAAAGTGCAACAGCAAATCTAATATTAGCATGTTCTGACAATCCAGAGCCTAGGTGAATCTTTATATCTTTCACTTCAAAGTGAATCTTTCAGTCCCAGTACAGCTTTTATTTTGATGGTAACATATTAGCTGTGATTTATTTCCTAATCCTGTTTTCTACTTTTCTAATGGTAAGCTAGTTAGCAAGTAAACAACAAAAGAATTAGCCACTACATTCTGCGGTCAAGAAAGATAGCTCATCACTTATTTTCAAAACACATTTTCTTTGTGTGAAATTCATGAAAGAGAGATCACTCTTTTGTATCTTCTGTTTATAGCAAATTCCCAAAGTATACTGACTTTTAATTGTGTTTGTAGTCATACTGCATCGTGATTTTTTCATTTTTATTATACAAATGTGGAAAAGTTTTCCTCTTTAGAATAAACTGAGAGGAATACATCTATCTATACATATCAGAGGTGAATGAGATAAAAAGTGTAAAATGCCAGGAAAAGAAGTGACCTCAGGAATAGTAATTTCAGTATAAAACAACTAAGCCGCAGTCAGTCTCATGGTTATCTGGTTCCTGTTCCACAGTGGCAAACATGATCCATCCACATTACATTTCATTACATTTTTCATTCACTGCTTTATTTTACCTCATGAAAGCTTTGATATCAGTGCAATATTGGCTGCAAAGCCCCCAGCCACATCATCAGTGATACTAATCACACATAGGGAGCAGCTGAATGCTCACCTAATAATTTCACAGGAACCTGGTAGCAGCACGCAAAGCCCTCAAAGATATTGTGATATCTCATTGTATGTGTGTCGACTTCCAGTGAAGATACAAACATCTTATTTTTCTTTGCTGTTGACTGTGGAAGTCCACATTGATCTGGGTGACTGCCAAACTGTTATTGTGAAAATTATATCAATAAATCCATGTTTTCTAAGCATGACATTTATGTCTTACTATACATTAACCTCTTTTCATTATTATTTTTTTTCTGAAGTGACCTTAGCCTATGACCTTTACTTAACAAAAAAAACCAAACAACCAAACAAAAAAAACACCAAAAAAAAAATCCCCAAAACCCACACCAACTTTTCTTTCTTTTAGTGTTTTCTTTGATTTACAGATCTAGGATTTGAAATAGCATAATAAAAAGCCACTCATTTCGTTCTAAAGAATCTGGGAAAAGGGATAATTTTTATGAGATATCCCTTCTCATGATCATCTTTTTCTGTAGTACAATTGTATTTACTGTAAACAGAATAAAAATTACTATTCCCAAATCCTTTGCAACAAAGTTCAAATTCCCTTGTGAAAAACACTCTTACCTAGAGGCTATGAAACACAATGAAGTAATGGAGCCTTCTTCAGTCATCAGTTGCCTCCAAGAGGAAGATTCATTTTAATTTGACTGGAGTGATTTTTGACTACATAATTACCACCTGGATTGCCTCTAGCATGATTTTGCTATACAGTTCTTAAAAGCGTCAGTGCATTGCTTATCTAATTCTAAGCATGTTATAAAACTTCCCTTCAGATTCACAATAGCAAGCCAGAGTTAATAGTAGAGACTGAGCCTGTACCAGAGTCAAAGGCAGGGAAGAGATGGCAAGTGAGCTTATCTTTTTTTCTCAGCACAGATCTGAATTAATGTCATCACAAGTTCTTTTCACTAGGTTTTATGTCATTTACCACATTATACCCTTAGAATCCATTCCCCTTCTTGTTTAAAGCACATAAGCATTGCTGATAATTTTGCTTAAACCTATTCCGTTTTACTGAGGATAAGCTACGACCAGCTTTTATTGGATGATGAACTTTTTGACATTGTCAGTTAAAATATGGCCACTCAAAATGACACAAGCCCTTTTGAAACACTGAGTGATATTTGCTCAAACAACAGCAGATTATTGCACAGTGGTTTAGCAACAAAGTGCAAGTGACTGTGGGTGCAGCCAAGCTCTCACCGAGATGTACCAGTTCAGGACGACACAATGCCTTAGCCCACAGCTGTTCTCAGATGTAGCAAGAGACATTTAAGAAGTAATGCATAAGAGAGATAAGCCTCATTATGTGAAATGAGGTTACTTAGTAAATAGGGCTCTTCTAAAGTATTACCTGGAGACATGCATCCTAAAGAAGTCTCACATGTTGCCTTGCAAACCTGAAATATTAGCAGGAATTAAGAGCCCCAATCCTAAGAGAGACACAAAGCATCGCAAGAACCACAGGCATGACAGTACACCCAGCTCAGAGCCTGACAACTCGTCTGCATTCAAAAGGTCAGAGCCTCGCTTGATGTAACGCTGCTCTGCAGTGCTGTAAAAGATGCTCTGAGAACTTGTTCACTTAATAGGAGCAGATAATGTCCATAATGACATTAAAACGGTGCCTGAAAGCTGGTGCCGTAATGCCCTCAATGACATCAGGTGTGGGGATGCTCACATTGAGCCGTCTCACTGCAGAGTTCAGCAGGCGACGTGGCTCTGCTGGGAAGTACGAGCCCTGCTTCATCAGGGCAAGTGTCACAGCAATGTGGGAAACAGAGCGGAAAGGAGCCAGCCTCTCCTCTACCCTCTTTATTGTGAGACCGAAGCCATGCAGGACACAAGCCACTTTAACCCACCCTGGAAAGCTTCCAGGAGAGATTACACAGCCCCCTCATCCCTTCCCAGGCAGTCTTTGCCTGCGTCTCACTCTCCTCACAATTAGAAAGTTTTCCTTAATGTCCAAAGCTCCTTTGCTGTAGGTTAAGGTCTATTCTCCTTGATCTACTCACTGTGGACAGGCTATTCCTTTCCCATCTGCCACCACCTTTGATGTGACACAACTGAAGGGACAAACACACATCCTCTCAGTCTTTTCTCTGCCGAACTGAGCACCAACAGCTTCTTGGCTGCACTCTTGCACTCCTTGTTTTCAGGTGTTGACTGCTTTTTCTGCTCTCTCCCAGAATTTCTTTCGCCAGCTTTTCCACCTCCTCCTAGAAGGGTGATGCCCCAACTAGGCAAAATACTGCAGCTGAGCTCTTCCTTCTGCCAGCAACAGAAGGAGGATTTCTCCAGGTATCTTCCAGACAGCTATCCTCCTCCTACATCCCAGTATGTTGCCTGTACAGCATTACTGGCTCACGCTCAGTTTTTTGTATCACCGTAACTCCCCCTCACACAGATCTTTTTCTAGAAAACAGCTACTTCTTGTTCCCCATCCTCCACAGTTGCATTTTCTGCCTAAACGCGGTCATCCCAACTGAATAGCATCCCATTTTTTACCAGACTGTTTTTCCAGTTTATCATGATCATTTTGAGTTTGACTCCTGCAGCATATCTGACAGGTTTGTGTCATGTGTAAATGTACTCAGAATATATCGTATTATATCATCCCAGTTTCTAACAAATTACTGTACAGCAACAAATACCAGGTGACCTCCCTAACAAGTCCTGTTTGACACAGCCTTTCAGGGTAACAGGTTTAATATCTGTCCTGTGCCTGTTTTTTCAGAACGATATTGTACCCAACTTGTAAGAGTTTCATGACTATCAGGCTTCAGTAGTTTGCAAATGAGAGTGTCATGAAAGACTTTGTCAAAAACCATTACCGAAGCCAAGAAATATGTCAACTACTATTTCTCCCATATCCAGAAAACATGTTACTCTGTCGCAGGAGAAAAGCAGACAGCTTTCACACAATTTCTTCTTTACATAATCTGATGGCTGGTGCTCATCTCCTTCTTATCTTCTAAATACGTATCAAAAGCGTACTTGCTTAGTAACATTTCCCAGTTGTTTTTTTTTCAGGGATTAACTAGTCAACAATTTCCTGGCTCCCCTTTTTCTTCCTCCATAAAAGTGTTAAGGTGTTAGATTATTTTCCTTTTTTTTTTTTTTTTGTTTTTCTCCTTTCTTCCCCCTAGTAAAACAGTCCAGTATTGTCTTGATGGACTGTAATTCCTCTTTATCACATTAAGGTCAAATTAACTTCTCTGCCTGCACCGTAAAACAGGCAAGCTGCCTTGCCAGTATTGTGCTCTCCCTTCTCATTACCTAAATAGGTCTTGTTAAGCCAGCCTCCCCTCTTTCTGCTCTTTCTGCCTTTGAAAACGCCTCCCTCCTAGTTGCTTAAAGTGTAACCCCTTTCTGTCAGGACTCCACACTGGAAGGCGTGCTTGGTTTGAAACATCCAGACAGTCTTTTAGATGGGGATCTTCCCACTGGTGGGACCGATGGGGTGAGTTTTGTTCATTTGCTGCTGTGGCTGCACGTATCCAGAGCTTCCATTGTCATGGAACTTCAGCCTGGCTTAGCAGTGCTTTGCTGGGGGGTGACTTTACTTAATTTACATCTAAGTCATACACATAGCCCCCACCCCAGCGGTGCCAGAACACTGAGACTCTCGAATTTTACATGGCAAGTGTCGGGAAAGAGAGATGTATGGTTTCCTCTGAATATGCAATTTGCCCTCCAGTGAGTGCCTGGGTTTGGCAATTTGGAGTAGCGGGGGAGGGTTTAAAAATTATCTTTGTTCCACTTGAGAACACAGCACCACTCTTGCTGAAGTAAACGAGGCAATGCTGAAGGGCATCACTTCTGTTGAAATACGGCATTGCCATCTCCCCAAATATTTGCCATTTGTTTTGTGAGGCTCTAAGTGCTGAATTTGGCTTAAATTTGCAAATCATTTAAATCGCCCAAGCATTACATATGTTATCATTTAATTTTGGACAAATGAAATGTTTGCTTTATGTCTCTCTGTTTACTGTCTCAAAGCACAATTTTATAACTTTTTCTTTGTCTATGAATTAATTCTGATTTTTATAAAATTTTATAAATTAGCAAAAACCAAACAGTTTTTCATCAAAACACCAAAAGCATACCACCCTGTCAAAAAGCATTTGCTGTGAAACAAGGACTTGCTACAAAGCAAAAATTTGCAAAAGTTGCTCAACAGAATTATTATTAAGATCTTATTAACATTAGCAAACCAACATTTCTGTAACAGGATTGAAAATAACTTCAACGCTTTAGCAGAAACTCTGGAGAGGTAAAAACATCTGGCAAAAAATCTGAGGGATTTTTTCGTAGTCTGCCCTCTTTCTTCACCCTCGCTTCAGTGCTGCTGCTCAGATGTCAGATAACAAAAACCCCAGCTACTCACAGATGAGTTTTACCCAGAGAAACAGCTGTTCAGTGCCATCTCTGATACTTATTAATCTGAAGCTTTCTCCAGAAAAATTTCAGGGCACCAGTCCAGCATCGTTCTGTCAGTGACAACAGAACAGATAGCAGCTGTAAAAGACACACCTTTTTTCCTTAATATAAAAAATATGGGGCTTAAGTAACTACACAGGAATGAGAGGGGTAAGTAGGGAAATATCAAGGTTATCAGTAGAGCACACAAAGCACTAATCCTGGGTTTGACCTGAATTTTCCTAGTAAATTTTGGATTAGCTCAGATAGTTTGCATTAATCTTTTTCATCAGACATTTTAATTCTGTGGTCTGAAAGTGCCTGGTTTTGCACAGCTTGCCTCCCAAGCCATTTTCATCCTCGCTACATCGTATTCATTCAAAATTATACAAATATATTGCCAAAGAGATAATGGTCTTTCCTATTTATTTATTTTACTTCCCACTGACTAAACTGGAGTCTGCTTGCCTTCTGCAATGTTATATATAACATTACATTTATTTACAGCCAAGCTGCCTGAGGGAATAAATTCCTGTTCCTCCTGGGAGGATATACGTGCACTCTGCACTACACGGCCCGTTTAACTGAAAAAAATGACTGCTATAATTACAAGTTTTCAGGATACTGCAAAAAAACCTATAAACGTTTTGGTCGGGTATTCACAATGAATAATTTAATCACCTCCAAGTATTTCCCGAATATCTCCTTAGGACAGTTTGTAGGACAACAAATTCTTTTGTGTCAGTTCACGAGCGAAGTAGAGAAAATGTTCTCACAGGGTAAGGAGTAGACTTCTGCAATACTCAGCTCTGTTGTCAAAGATCTTCATTAATAGATTACGGTATGACCACTTTATTATGAACCTTACCTGCCTTATATTGATCTTTAAACTGGAATGCCGTGAATAACTCTTTGGTATGGGAGTTGGGGGAAGCAAAACTGAAAGCGAATGGGGAAAATGAACGAGATTAGATGACGCACTTGCCAGACAAGAAAGGAATAGCACAGATGCAGTTTAACAGCAATATGATTACTGTTGTCACAGACTAAGAATATAACATTTAGTTACATTCACGTTTCTTCCAAAAAAAGGGATAAAATGATCGATCAGGATGATATATACTGTACTGGAAAACTGGGCAGGATGTTATTTTTCCAACAGTCACACCTGCATACAGAAAGAGTAAGAAATATGGTATTCTTAAAGCAGAGAGAGAAAGTGTTTGCAGAAGTTCCTGAGTTTTCAATACTAGTTTTAACAACCAGAGAAAAAAAATAATGAAGGGAGCAGCTGATAGAAGGTGTAAGAGAGACATCAGCAGTGGCCAGCTTTCCCCGCGTTCTCCCCTGGATAATCTGTGGCCTTTCCCTGCAAGCACTGTCCTACCTTGCCAGATGGTTCTACCCTGCCACCTCAGGAAGCCCCAACAGCAAAAAAGGTTGAAGTAGCAAGGTAAGACCCTGCTGCCGGAATTAAGGGAACAGAGGAACAACATACTAATTAAACTCCCTGTCTTTCCACTTCAGCCCACTTAATGTCATCAGCATTTCTTTTGCTACAGAGCAGAGGTGACAGAAAGCTCTGCTGAATTATGCTGCCACTGCTTTATGGCCAAAAGATAAATATATCCATGTTTGAAATAAATATTTGAAGAGATTTCTGTTTCCAGTTTATTTGAATTACCACTGGTTTTCCTCAATCCTGCAACAAATACATGATCTGTTCACAACATACGGTAGGGCCACTTGGGATTCAGAAATACTGTACTGAAAAAAACATAAGCAGTATCAAAATCTAAGAATTTCTACTGTGTTAAGAAAAACCTTTCTCTTCCTAAGTTAGTCATAATAAGATCGTTTTAAGTACCTCCACAATTACTATCTAGATGCCTTTCCAGCCCTGTGAGCTTCTGCACCAGGTATGTATTATAGCCAATATTAACAACAGCACAAGTATTCTTAGTGCTTATTTGTAGCTCGCCTGCAAGTTTTACCTCATCCCTTTCTTTCTTTATCCAAATTTTCTGTTAGCTTTTTTCTGCATACAACAGCTAGATAAAGTAAATCGCTATAAAGCCACAGAAGTTGAAAAGGTATTTTGGAGCAGCACAGCAAATAACTTCACAGGGAAAGGAAAACACAGGGGGAGGTGGGGACCATCTACCAGCTGCTTTGTCAGATGCCCACCGTGGACAAGAGCTGTACACCCGAAGCGTGTGGGCTGTACTGTCAGACGAGCTGTGGGCTTGCACCACAGTCATGGTCAACAGTAGCAGCAGCTGCTAAAGCCAGCCCCAGGTCCGAAGCGCTGGTAGCCGTCCCCAGGGTAGCCAGGAATGGCCCCATGGCAGCCTCCACCAGTGGGACCAGCAGCTACCTAACTCACAGTCCACTGCTGACAGCAACTCCTACACTTGGACACCCACAATCGCTACCTGAAAATAATTTTGGTACTAACGTACAAGAGACAAGCCTTTCAGAGAGCAGTCCTAAGAGAATTTTCTACAGAGAGCTAAGGAAATCCCCTCTCCTATGCTGTCTCCCAGCTACTACTGCGTTTGTCTCCAGTTCTTTGAGATCTGCCTTGAGCATCAGGTCAGCTTTCTTGAGTATGGGTGACCAAGGATAAGGTACATAATGAATATCTGGTACAAAGAGCAGCAGCCATTTTCCAACTTGCCTAGGCCTGCAACATCTCACAGCAGGAACAGCCCAATATAGAAAACAAAGTGCTTTTTTTTGTTTTTTTCCTTGTAATTTACTGCTTGCTTAGGTGAGTCACTTCAGCACATCCAAACATCACTGTTATAAGCAAACAGCTCAAACAGGGATCTGCCACACCAATCCCTAAAAATTACAGCAAATTTGAAAGCAAATGAAAAAAAAAAAACTTCCAGAAGGATTCCTAGTCTAGGAGAGGAACTGATACTTCATTTTTCCATATGTGCTGCAAACTAGACAGTAGTTGCCTAAACCTGTTTCTCACAATGGCCACGCTATTCGCATTCAAGAGAATGATCTGTTTCCATTAAGGCCCCTATGACACTCCAGTCTAAAGGACTTTCCATATACATTCATAAATCAATTTTTTCTTTCTTAGAAACTGATTCTTAGCTTAAAACCTAGAAGACTGGTAATGCCCTGGGTAACCTGTTCAGCATATTAACTCCCCATGGGAGTGTTGCCTTCACACGCTGAGCATGGCAGACCGAGGCTCACAGCAAGGGAGGCAGAACAACAAAAAGCAGAAACCCAGAACTCTACTTCACAGTGCCAGGCAGCAAGGTTCTGGATGCTGTCTCCCATCGTGTTCAGCTTTCGAGTAGGCTTGGTCTTGCAAACTCATAAACACATGAGTAATCTTGGCTAATACAAATGCAGAGGAAATAGTCACATGAATAGAGAATTGTAAGCTCAAGCCCATTATCTACCAAAGTACACAGCTGGTAACAAAACCAGTCATCTTTACATTCATGACTAAAGCCCTTAGGCACCAGGCCTGCTGTTACTAGGTTTTTTTTTTCTTTTTCATAGACTCAGTTTATTTCTTTGAATCACTTAGCTTTTGAGACTAATTAAATAATAAAAATGTTCTGTTTGCAAAATTGCAGCACATTGCCCTCACACAACACAAAGAACCAGACGGGCACTTGTTTGGCTGCTAAAGGGTGTGTGGTTGCTGTTCATTGTCTTGCTCTCACTTAAAAAACTGTTAACTTTGGCACACAGTTTTTTTCAGCCAAAATTTGCCAAGAGCAGCGTTTTCAAACTGCCAGATTAGGTCTTTGAAATGCCCTCGGTACACAGCTAACTGCTCTCTTGCAGAAGTCTGTGGACAACTCTAAGTGCTTGGCTCTTTTGAGAATCAGACCATTTACTTAATCTCCAAAGATACAGACCTGGGAGCTCTGCTTTTCTAAAACACTGGCTTCATCAAATAAAAGACCGGCAACTCCACTGTTTTCAAAGATATTTAAAAACATTTATCCACTTATTCTTCAATCTCTAATTTTCACCGTGCTAAAATACCTACCGGTGCATTGAGAGAAAAAATGCAATGATGTGACGCTGCCGCTTCTGCTGGAAATACAAAAGAAAATTAATACTTTCAAATCAGTATTTGGGATCAGGCATTTATTGACCAGACTTTCAAATAAATTCTTACTCCTGAGGAAAAACGGGAGTATTTCACCACCAACATGATATATGTGAAGTGGCAAATGCACATAAGAAAATGTGAATAGAGGAGATACCTTGTGGGGTTTCTAATAACTTATGTTAATTACATTTTTTGAAATATAACAAAGAATTACTGCAACCTCATGAAGTGATGCCACAGAAAGACATACTGCTTCTGTTCTAGCATTAATCTATATTAAAGAGGTATATGGCTCAGCCCCACAGGATATGAATGTCTCAAAGACTTTAACGGGTTTATCCTCATAAAGAAATCATGAGACAGAAAAGTTACTGGCCTTATCCTACTAGATGCACGCAGCCTCTGTGACACCCCTGTGGTCACACTAGAAGACTACAGGCGGTCCAGAAACAACTACTGTAAAGACCTGTCCACCCAGCTACCTTAAAGTTATCACTTTCAACCTATAGATCTAGCAGAATAAAAATGAGAATATTCAGGAAAGTAAAAAAGTTCAAGGCTGTGATGCTAATAGATCATCTACCACAAGAGCCAGTTGCAAGCCCACTGACATAATTAAAGCAGCTCTTGACTCCCACTGTGTACTCTCAGTTGTAGCATTATCAAAATGCTAATAAACCAGTACACTTGATCTCACTGGAAATAATTAGTTAATTCTCTGGAACTAACTAAATTAATTTGTGCTTCTGTGTTTAAATAATCCAGAGGTACACATGTGTTTGTATGCCTGTGTGTGCATAACTCCACTTGCCTTTCAGGTGGTTACCTTTCAAAAACTGTCCTGTATTTAATATTTTTTCTTTACCTGAAACCAGTATATTTCCTGAGAAGCTAGGGGGTTTGTCTGAGACCACCCTGCACGTCAGAGTCGCAGCTGGTGTCAGAACTTGCAGCCACCACCTGCAAGTTTGCAGAGAAGTTCGTTTGGACAGTGTTCCTTCTGCTTCTTCTGACCTTCTGGTCACTGCTGGACACAGCTGTAGTTTGAAGGATCAATATCAGTGACAAAATTGCCACGTGTTGTTAAAGGGTTCGGTACACAAAGGTATGTTTGACAATTCCTTCGCTGCCATCACTGGCCATTTAAATGAATTGTGGATTAAACCCACAAACGCTTTCAGTACTGAAAAGCTATGCACTGGGCCTAAGGAATGTTGGATGCCACTCCTGAAACAGAAAAGCTATAAATTGGGACAAAATCAAGGCTTAGACAAGAGTGTAATGCAAAGTAAAAGACTGCCAGCAAATTTGATAGGATCACTGCTTCCCACGTTTTGTTCGTGCGTGTAATTGCCTAGATCTCCACTAGGCATTTAAATTGGGAACAGATTAAAATCTGGATTCGTTCCCTTTGGGTACCTCTGGTATCTACCTTTTATGATCATTACCTCATCAGTCTGCAGCTATACTCTGCAATAAAATCAATGGCCAATGTCTCAATTTTACAGGTTCATATAAAGACAAATTCAGACTAAATATTTTCTGAAAAAGCTCACAATACGTTGCCAGTAGAGCTCTAATTACATCAATACTGGTTTGTAATCCAGGTTCAATCCACTCTTTTTTTTTTTCTTTTTTAAATTAAGTTCTTCTTTTACAAGGTATACTCAAGAAAAGAAATCTCCAATTCTCTTTTCTGGGCTCCAGTTCAGAAAACAGGAACATAGAGAGGATCCCTATCTTACCCTCTCTCTGTTTTCTTTGGGTGTTTCCCCTCTATTTGATGACATGTTAGGAATTAGCATCTTGAAGAAAGAGAAAAAAAGAAGGGAAAAGACACCTTTTGTAATGTTCAATATTTTCCTTATGTTCTGCAGCCTAGTAGCTCTTCAGGAGTAGTAAATTAGCCTGCAGCAGTGATTTTTCCCCAGACACCTCTATTACTTTGAATTTGCATCCTTATCCTGTATATTATGTATGCCTGTGCGCCACTGTGCCCGAATTAGACTACAAGTTCCTTGCAGCAGAATACCTTATTCTGTTCACAGCACTACATTCAATTTTGATGTTCAAATAATAAAGTAACACAGGAAACATAATGGCAAGAAAAATCAACCAAAATATACTTAATGCAAGATTGACTGCAGGTCTAACAGCTACTAGACAAAAATCGATAGGCAGCGCAGCCTAAACGTTCACAGCTGAAGACTTGCAAAAGTAGCCCCACAGACTTCAGAGGATCATTTCTTTTCATAAACGCGCATCGTGGGAGCTCTTCTGCTGAGGGAGAACAGCTCTTCCTAAAATAACTCTCTGCATGGAAATGCTTATTCTGAGATCCTAGGCATTAACTCCCGTCTCCTCCTTTTTCTGGCTCTCTGCAAGGCTGGTGGGGTTGGAAGGGGCCACATTCCACCTCGGGCTGGGCTTTCAGAGGGGAAGGGATCCCCTCGTGTCTCCTGCCCAGGGCTGTGTGGTGGCAAAAGGGATACCGTTTTCAGCTCAGTGCAAGGCAGCAGGAAGAAAAAGTCCCAGGACTCTTCAGAACTGCATGCATAAATCTTGGAGAAGCATAAGGAGGAGATGGAAACGTGCTTTCTCCTGAGCTCATAGCAAAGACTCCAGAAAAAAAGGAGTCCTGCCAGCTGAGGTAAATATAGGACAGTTCACATGAACCACCCTCTCTTATTTGTTCTCCTTCCCCCATCTTGATTCCTTACACTTCTGATGATACCAAGAACTGCTGCTTCAAGCCACAGGGATCATTAAGGGCATTTTGTCTCATTTTAAATTCATTACATCGACAACCCGCAGGACTCGCTGAGAAACAGGCACCAACAGCACAAAAGGATTTCAACATGTGCTAGATCACTTCAACGTATTAGTAATTTGGCAAGTTCTAACAATGTCACATGGGAAAATAGACATTGTCCTTCAGAGATATAAACTAATCACCTCAAAGGGTTAGAAAAAGGCCTTATTTTCTCAAGTATCACCATAGTATGGCATTAACTAGATGTGTCCTTAGAAAGCTTCATTGTTCTTTATAGCATTAAGAGCAGCCCATTGCCAAACGCAATGCAGTAGATGAAGAAATGGTCTGATTTAGCATTTTCTGCTCCACTTTGTAATCATTCATAGATTTGCTTAATCTGCTGTACTGATTTGATAATCTCAGGTTTTGCACCAGGACCTTGGTTTTTGGACGTAAGGAGACATTCTGTAATTACACCGCTATATATTAAATTGGCATTACCCCAAGCAGTACCTGGAAATACTGAGGATGAGCAGGATTAGAGGAAGGAAACAATATTTTCTGTCTAGTCAGCAGTTGCACTGGACAGCCCTCCATGCACGGTTTGTTTCCCAGTGGTGCTGACTCCTTTTTTCACTATCTGTTCTCCTGCACGAATCCTGCTTTGTGATCTTGCGAGTCCTGCCTTCCCCATGCAGCTGCGGCTGTCCTGGATGGGATGCAGCTGGACGCAGCCCTCTCATTTACCAAAATGATCTTTTTGAATTTATGCCTACATAAAATTTTGATGCATGCTGCAGCGCTTACGCAGCAAAGCACAAGTTTTATTATATGGAAGTGATTCCTTGCACTTCAGCAGGCATAGGGGAGTCAGGAAGGGAACTGGGTGGGAGGATGCATCCTCATCTCCCAGCAGTGTATCAGACAGGCATTTTTCCTGCTCTCAACCTGCTCCTGTGGTTTCCCTGCTTGGAGCTGAGCAGAGCACAGGGATGGGAGAAGGTGCTATGTCAGCTACCAGGAGATACAAGCAGTCGTTTCAATGACAGCAATCCTTTCAAAATGGAGAGCAGAGCTTAATCAGCAAATAGCTAGTGACCTGGAAAGGCAGGTAATTTAGTGCTTGGCTGCAAGATGAACACTTAATTGAAGCTTTATCAAGCGCTTGCAGAACTTACTCCCAGAGCTTACAAACAGGCCTCAATACCCCATGAAGTGAAAGGGATTGTTGTTATCTTACACCATCCAAAACAGTTGCCTTGCAGTTCTGAGCAGCCACCCAATCCAGATGGAAATAGATGGGGCTTCCTCACACTTTACTGCTGCCTCCCTTCTGTCAGCAATTTCCAGGGATGTCAAAGCTGTCACAGATTAAGTGCTGCAGTATAAGCACTGATGCTCGAGTTCTTTGGCTCTAATCTAAAGACGTGCCCATGTTCAGGCAGCTCTCAAGTTCTTGGTTTAGACCACACGGATACTAAACGTGACGGGAGCAGGTTAAAACCACTAGTCCATTTCTCATCTACCACTAGGAAGGTGACCTCCAGCCTTGGCCAGGCTACAATGCACAACCAAACAGAAAAAAACCCTGGAAACCAGTTGACACGTGCCCATAAATGCTAACTACTCTCTCAGGTCTACTCACTTGCTTGAACTGGCTTAGAAAACTGGGCTTTACAGTGTGGATGCTTTTATAGGTACTACCATAATGTCTCCAACTGTCTTTGCCTCTAGGGCAACATCTCAAGACATCCGGCAAAAGTAACTGAGAAGGATAAAAATCAAAGACCATTTCTCCAGGCACTTCACAACAGTGTTTTACCACAACTAAATGTGAATAAAAAGATTTAAAATGTAATTAAGCCAATTTCTCCTTATTTCACTGCCCATAACTCCCTTTCCTTGCTGCCCTGTCAATGTTCAACACAAGAGGAACCATTTCCCATGGGAGCAGCCTTGTTTTGAAATTCTGCCAGTATTTCCTTGCTGATCAGCAAGGCTTCAGAAATACAAAGGCAATAACCACCAACTCCTATCCAAAACTGAAACATAAGCTTATCATATGTGTTATACTCAACTATAGGCTGGAAATGTGCCCTTTGTTTTGCTCACCCTTTTAAGCATATAAAGAGAAGTCAGATAGCAGCTAACTGCACCACGTTCCAAGTGATTTTATTTTTCTGTGTGCACAGACTGATAAGAGCCACGATGTTAATTTTTTAATTGACTTTGGGAATGAATAAGAAATGTTTTAGATCAGCCCCTAGGGTAGCAGCACTCCCCTGTCGAATAAACCTCTGTCATTAGCGCTGTCAACGAGCAGAAACGCCAGGCTTTGCAGCGGTCCTGACCAAACTCAGCATAAATCCGCAGCGTCAGTTCTTTCCTCTCTGCATCATCTGAAAAGTACAAATAGGACATAGCTTGGTCCCAGCTGCCAAATGGAGATCAGCGGCAACGGAGGGGAACGCTCAGCAGGCAGGAAGGCAGCCAGCGCCATGCCCTGCACGGAGCGGGCAGAGGCGACGGGTTACAGCAGAAGGCACAAGTCCTGCAGTTCCCTGGGGCTGACCAAGGAGCGGCACCTGCTAAGTCAGGTTTCAGGATGGGGCAGTGCAAGAACTGGGGACTGTCGCTCCTACTCTTTTTACTCTTCTTCCAAGCAAAGAATGGGACTTGAGAAAATCTAGACCAATACTTTAAATATTTCTCCTCACAAAGGCAGGAATCCGTTCACAGTTCAGCAATCAGCTTCAGCTGTAAAAGACGTTTTGCTTGCTCACCCCCCTGGATATATTTTTCAGAATACAACAGCCTGAAAAAGACAGACCCTTCAACATCTTCCTCAGCAAGAATAATGTAGCGATGGAAATCTTAGCAACAATATGGCCATAAACAGTGCCTGACTTTGAGTGAATTTGTCAGAACAGCTCAGACATTGAGTTGAAAGTCAAAGCAAAACCTTGTTCTCCTGGAGGTTCATTAGTTTTAAGACAGCATGGAAATTTTACAGCCTTTCCTCATGGTTCTCTCAAATGTGTATTATTGTAGCAATGGATGAGACACTGCACTCCAGCTTTTCTGAAACTTTTGCTGTTGTTGCAAAATACACAGTCAATTTAGTTTACTGCACTGGATTAGAGATAAACCCACTGATCTGAAGAAGTGACCTTCAATTTCTTTTTATCAGAAGCTCAGTTAAGTTCTTGGATGTCATTGGTTTGACAGCATGGCAGGCCATTTCTCCAACTCACTTGCAAACATAAGTAAAAATGCACTGAAAGGGAGGTTGCAAACTCCAGTTCAAACTTGAGGATTGTACGTGCTACAGCGTACAGTGCTGAATCTGCACACGCTGCATATTGCTTCATCGCCAATGACCTGCTTCCAACTCTCATTCCCATGCCCCACTGCAGATGCTAAATTCCTATCAGGTAAACTTACTACAGATAACCATGCCTGTAGTCAGATAATTAAATTAAGCAAACTTGTGCTATTTTCCCCTCAATTTAGAGCCAAAGTACATACAAATATATACATTTATCATCCATTTCCAAACTTTGGCTAATCCATCTTTCAAACCTCTCCCGCAAGACAAACTTTATTTTACACACAAGAAAGAAGAGAAGATAGGAAGGGCTGTCAATGTCTCAGTCATCACTTTAGCATTATTGACGGATCCTCACGAGGTGAACAGGAAAATTTGTATCTTGCCTGTATGTGCTGCTCATTCCTATATGGATCTGGTGCAGTTACAGCAATGGCTGTAACTGAGCCTAATTAGCAAAGTAGTAGGCAAGGCCCAAATGATTTGACCAAAACTCAAACTACAAAACATTGGCAGAATCAGAAAGGAGGTCCCCACCCTTCAGATATACTCTGCTGAGGTCAGCCCACTACCTTATTTTCTTTTTCTCTCTAGAATAAATATTTAAAATAAAAGAGCAGTTAAATAATTAAGAAAAACCACAGTGATTCGCTACAGTTCAAAACCCTGATCTCATTGTGATGGAAATCGATCTAAAGAAAGCGACCAACAATGTGCATTTGGCTGAAAACATTTGCTTTCTATTAAAGTAGCCCAAGGAAGACCATACGTAAAAATTCAGGATCTTCCTGTGTCTGCAGAAATATTAGGATGGTTTTGTCACCATCCTGTTACTGACGCAGTTTCATGCTGTTTGATATAACTGTGGTATTAATGAAGAATTTTTGTCCAAGTTGATCATGAAGTCTACAGACCCACAGCAATGTACGCTGTCTCTATGTTCATTATCTGTGGCTAACAGAACACAAACAAATTATCTCAGCATAACACAATAAACTACCCGAAGTGGAGAGACCTCCACCAAGCCAGTGCTTTTCTCCCCTAGTCTGCAGGGTGCCTGCGCAGTGTCCCTGCAGCTCCTCTTGGTTTGGGTTTCAAGAGCAGGGTAAGGATTCTGGTCGGATTGCACTGCAGCTATTCAAAACCAAATACACACTACAAACTCTATTGAAACTGATTCACATCATATTAATTTCTTGCTATGCTTAGGGATGGATTCCTGAACAAAAGACTACTTACTGTACCTGTCACTGGGTCCCACTGAGGGGCCTCCTTGATTGTTGCATATGTCACATTGTTGCATATGGCATATTGGGTTTTCCTCTGAAATCCTATACATCTAGACACATCTCACGTGGAGTTTGATTAATCAGTTCAAAAACTCTTTCACCACTACCTATATTCCTTGCCTAAATGTCAATATTTGGTTTTCTTTTTCTTTAGAAAGTTGCAAGCCAGCATCATATCCGTAGGAATTTTATTTTAATATGATCATCCCAAACTATTTCTTACAGTCAAAGAGAGAAGTTTGGAAAAAAAGGAATTTTTATCAGAAGTGCTCTGTGAAATGCTAGAGAACTAAAACTCACCTAATCTAGATTTTCAAGAACATTCACTTTGACAATTTCTAAGACCCTTTGTCTTGAAACTAGCACTCATATTTTATATTTCTTATACTATCTTGTTACGATAGTGATAAGGTCATGGCATGGGAACTGTGGTATTTTTAAAAACTGCATAATTGTCTTCCACTTTTCTGCCGTTTTTAGTTTATTCACTGCATAAGCAGAGATATATAAATGTATAACACCTCTCCAGATACTTCGAGCTGTTTATGGAAAGAAAATGTTTTTTATTGATGCTGTTTATCACAATTTTTTAGTGTCAGGTTTGCCCCTACGTATTTATTTTCACAACTGACAGTATAAAAATGAAAACACTAAATAAAGTCAGAGATACAATCCAAACCTTGCTTAAGATAATATTGAAAAATGACCATGGCAAAAAAAAAAATATCAAAAAAGAGCTTAGCCTCCTCGTGATGCTACATAAATTCTGTTCACGTTAATTCTGCAGAAGTTGAATGCTAATTTACACAGGATCAAATCAGCATTGACCCTGCTCAGTTTGAATGGGGCTTTTGCTCACGCTAAGGTAGCTTCACCTGTGGGTTGTCAACAAACATCAGGACTATCTCACCTAAGCATGGTTGACCTCAATAGCTCTAGAAATGGACGCCTTTCTCCTCAGTTTTATGTCATGGCAGAATAAGCTCTTTCATTTGTTCGCAATTTCCTAAACACTATAGTCCTCATAAAAGCTCCTGAGAGACTCCACTGTTACAAACCAGGCAGTCCCCGGCTGCTCACAGATTTAACGGTGGCAAGAAACACTCCCCACTTCAATCCCGAATTAGGTATTGCCCCACGTTAATTTCCTGGAAACCATAACACATTGGGAATTCCTTCCAGGGAATCAGCTTTTTCTGGCTGCAAATGATTGTCCCACATTAAAAAATAATTATCAAATTAAGCTGTTTATTAATTCAGGGCTCTTTCTATCCAATGATCCTGAAAAAAATACTATTTACTTTAATAAAGTAAAACAGCATTTCTTTTTTTCTGTTATTAGTTGATCATTCCATAAACTTTAAGCAAGGCATTGTTAATTTCTAATAACTTAGCCTTCAAACTCAACAGAGGATTTAGAGCCCATAGAATCCATGGGTCCTCTGTGATTATAACATGAAGAAGCAGACCATTTATTTGACTGTAATAACCTAATTATTTCTCTGTGCTGGCTTGAGTATATTTCTGAAAGAGAGAAGTTCACAGCAGTGAACAATGCAAGTTTCATTAAACTATATCCTATCCTCACACTTCTGCGATTTTTCTGTGCAAATGCTATAAAAATATGCTGTAAAAAATCATACATCGTATCCTAGCTCATTGTTCTCTACCTTCAATTCCCCTTTAAGACAAAAACCATCTCTTTCTAAAGGAAGAGGCGGGGAAAAACACTCCCTCCATCTTCTTTTTTTTTTTTTTAACCTGAGGAATAGAAAAGTCTAATTAAATGCAAAATGACACAGTTCTGAATGTCCTGGCCTTGTGCACTTTCCCTACAGCAGGTAACTGCTCCGTGCAGCCCATGCTGGTATGCATCAGAAAGTGTCCTGCCTCCAGGGCTTACACAGGAGGTTGGGTTTCTTCTTGACCCAGGAGGAGTCCCAGAGGCCAGGTGACCTACGGAGTGAGACCCAATCATCACCGTGAGCAAGTGCTAATTAACAGTCATAAGTTATCCTTCCAGTGTGGGCAAGAGAAATTCAAAAAACTCTGCCTGTTTCCCACCTACCTGATTTCTTGAACGTCCTCAGTAACATCCAGCTCCAAGCCCAATACATCTGCGGTGCTCGCAAACTGCAAACTGTGCTGAGAAAACTCTTGACCCTGCTACTTCTCATCGTTCGCACTTCCACTTGTTACTGCCACTCAACTCCACTGCGCTAGCAGTGCCATTCCTCTTCAAACACCAGGAATCAGACTCAGTAAAAGATTTACATGGAAACGAGGAGATCTTTCACATTTCAGCTCCACAAAGAATTTCTAGTTAAGGCAACCATCCGTTGTCCAAACCAGACAAAGTGGCTCGATCCCTGTGCCCCCTCTGTATTGTTAGGGGTTTTCAGTAAGCAGTGGAGATTTCTCTGTCAAACCTTTGAAATTACCCAAAACAGCCTAAAAAATGTTAGGAGTTTAGAAATCTGCACAGGGCACAAAAGATTATTTGGCTCCCAAAAGCATTCAGATCCCACAATCCCAGGTGCTAGACATCACATGCTTTTTAAAAAACAAAAATCTCTTATCTCAAATGTTTTTGTACAAAGGAGACAAATTAAGCAAAGGAGTGAAACCGGGATGCACTTAACGTGACAAGCAGAAATTGGAATAAACCTAATTTGTTCTCACTCATTCCCTGCTCTTGTTAATTGCATGGACCATTTACTAAAACTTTCAAAATAATAAGATTTACTATATAAAAACTCATACCAATCCACAAAGGAAGATGTGACTGCAATCAAAAATATTACACCAAGTCAGGCTTTGAATTTTAAATTTTTTTTGTAAATTTATTCTAAAATCAAGTGGACACGTGGGCTGCAAATTCTAACCACAGGGATGCTGTTAACTACAGCTGAAGAGCAGCTTCTGCCTGAGCCAGGCAGAATACCCTGGTGCAAGAGCAGAATGAAAAAGGAAAGCATGCATTTTTACTTATAATTGATTTCCTGACAAACTGCAGCACTAGATTCTATTTCACTCTTTCAGAGATTTTCAATTACATCAATTCCTACTGATGTTCTTCTATGAGATCAGAAGATCTTCAGTGTCTCTTGCATGACTCCATTTATTGAAAGCACCTGCCTCTGAATTATTTTATCGCACTCGCAGTCTGAGCTTGCTCAGCAAAATAACAATACTAAACCCAGAAGGATTAACATTGCACCAAAGCGCTCAGCATCTGACAGTTAACAGGGTATAATATTAGTGGTGTGTCAGACTTCTCATATGAAGAGTAAGGAAAAACTTCTCCAGACTTTCTCAAAGCGTGAAATTCAACACAGACGTGACCCTTGGCGTAGGTATTGAAGGTTGCAAGCCTGACTTTTCCTAGATCAACTAATAAGTGCCTGCTTATGCTGAAAGAAAATGGTCTTTGTGGGAAAATGTGCATTTTGTATATCCTTCAGCGGAAATCAATAAGTCTCTAATTTCCTCGACACAAAATTAGGTACTTACTGCCTTAAAACTGCCATGTAGAGTAACTAAAACTACCATCTTGCTCTCCATGCTTCTATTTATGCAGATGGCTGCCTCCACCTTCTGCATGTCAGTATTTTGAGCATACAATCAATCAAAGTGTGATTACATGTAAAAACATTTAAATGCTAAATTCAAGTTATACTTTTAAGTGATAAACAATGATTGGAGGAACATCCTTAGTACTGTTTCCTGAGCTGTACGATTTCTCTGTCTTTGGCTTCGGAGTATATTAAGCCCATGGTATATCCACTGATACATCTCAATCTACAAAGAATATAAAGTTATTGAAAGAAATTATTTTAAAGCATGGAAAATTTAACTCATGGTTTTCCTTCACCTGAAGTCAGAGTAAGGCATATACTGAAGCCCAACAGGCAGAGACAGGGTCAGGCCTTTTTCTGGGATTATGCATTAAACGCAATTCTTCTTGTTACCCTTGGACAGCAAAGCGCAGGTGACAGATCCCCACAAAGCCACAGGCATCGCAGGATGCCACACTCGGACGTCTTCCTGCCAATGGCACTCCAGCAGCATTTAGCGGGTATTGCTGATTCCAAACCTGCATTCATTGCTGATTCCAAACCTTGGCTCACCGGTCAGACCCTCTGGCAAAGCTTCTGAAACAAGGCAGTGCCGGTGCTATTTTCAAGGGCACACAAGGAAAGCATTAGTTGCTTTACTCACGGCACTTAAAACAGGACAGGAGAAGATCGTTTTAGTTTTTCGGACTTGACCGATTGCAATTATACTATTTATATCATGTCCTTTTCTAAAAACTATGGTAATGAGGTGTAGTGAAAATATTTTCACAATTTAATTGGATTTACTTATAATACTGAATTGTAAAGATAGAATTTGGGCTCGCATAATAGCTAATCAACAGTGATTTTTCTTTTTAAAAAGCACCTTTAAAGTATTAACCCCATCAGTGAGTATGCTATAGAATCACCAGCCATGCACATAGTTTTAGAGTTGCCTCAGAAATTAAGAAGCCATTTCTGACTTGCAATGTCTGCTTTGACAAATTTCAGAACAACTTTGCATGAAATTCAGAGGAAGAATATTAAATATTTCAGGCTATTTGAGAACATCTTCGCCCCAGAAAAGCACTAGTCAATTTTGAAGATGTATGCTATAAATCTCTACATATCTGTATCTAGAGAGATAGATATTATTGTAAAAAAAAAAAAAAAAGAAATAAGATTACCTAAAGTTATAAGCTGCCTAATTATTTTTTTTTTTTCCCTCTCAGCAATAGATGTGGCAATTTCCGCTCCCCGTGCATTTTCCCCTCTTATATCTCAAAGGGGGTAGAAGATGGTACGGAGACACTCTCTGCTGGGATTACATGGCTAGCAGCCACACCACATTGCAAAGACAGAACAATTACCCTAATGGCAAGATCTGTGATAATAGAGGACACTTTCTTCCATTAAACTACCCTCAACAGATTATTAGGGAGCTCTGTAGAAAAGATGCGCTCCCCCCTTCTGAGCGGTATACCAGTATATAGCTGTGGAATGACAACCACAGCTATCAGGCTGACTCCATGCTATGCTCAAGACCAGAAAGAAGAAAATTGAAGCTCTTAAATATCTGTCCTACATATATACCCAACATTTTTCTTAATATCAGAGGATGCAATTTCTGGATTTTATATTGTCTTTTAAAATATTTAGGTGTGGACATATAATACAACTATATCAGAAGACTGTCAAGTTTGCAGTATCAAGCCATCAGACCTGAGGAAGTGCCAGGATTAAGGCTGCATCTGCGAAATATGCTCAGCACTTTTGTGCTTATGCAATACGATATGGGTTTTAATTCCAGCCCACACAGAATTTTTATCCTCAGTATGCACTTAGGACGGAAACTCCTGCGATAAACATCAGCTCCGTATGGCCTCTCCCCAGCCTCAGCACAGAGGGGAAGCTGTACGGAAGTAGTACAGTTTGAAACTGCCTGAAGAGAAGTGTTGGTCTCGGGATTAAATAATTTGATTTTTAATTTGAGGTACTCGATTGCATACCCACCTTTGCCTTCAGTGCTGCCAAGGAAGTGACTTCAGTGGGTGTATGTCAGTGTCCAAGCACCCGACTTACAGAACCTCATTAAGCAAAATTATGGCATTCATAGCTGTGGTCAGTGTCAATGCAAGCCTTATTCTGATTATATCAAATGCTATAACATGCCAAAGACGTGGAAAAAATCATGCCCTTGGCATTCTATGTTCAGCACCCTAAGCTAATGAGCATTTTTCTCTTTCATGCCAAACCTTAACTCCTTATCTACAAAGTAATAAGAACAAACATCAATGAGGGAAATCCTATCATCTCAACTCATATTTTCTGTGGAGAATAATTATTTGCCATCTGGACACTAGCAGAAGTTGTGGCGATTGCCATAAAAATACATAGATCAAGAAATATTTGGTTTTTATTTGGAGCGTGGTTTGAATCATATACACTAACTATAAGACACAATGAAATAATTCACCAGGAAAATAAAAAGAAACAAAAATAACTCAATGAGAAACACTGCATGTAAACATATGACTAAATTCTCCAGGATAATGCATAAATGCAGCCAACCAAAATTCTGGCATTTATTAATTCTTAAATGCTCAAAGCTGCACCCTCCTATGCTTTTTAGTATAATAAAGCATCTCTAGATTGTGCAGTACTGGTACCCAGGAATGCAATGAAGTACTCACAAAGCCATACCCGAGGTATAAAACCTATTTGTGGGCTTACAGATGTTTCTAAAAATGCAGTTCAAAAGATGTAAGTGCTAACAGTGTGGCCCCAGAACGTGTTTTTCCCCTGGAGTCTAGAAAGCAGAGAGGACATATATTTGACAACAGTGAAGGAGAAACACCACATCAATTGCGAGTTACTTAGCCCGGAGTGTACTGCAATCAGAGGGCAAGTGAGAGTTTCAGCGCACATCAAAATCTAACCAGACGTTATGGTATGCCCTCGAAAGCAAACAACTGGGAATTTTTAGACAGGCAATGACAAGCAGCAAAGATATCAAAGTTATTTAGCAAATATCCTAAATATTACTCCACATTCTGTAACAATATTATAATCTTTTCTTTGTTAAAATTTATCTGAGGACTTCTACTTTAGAACCTAGAAGATTATAACTTTTCTTCTTAACCTTGTGTATTTGAATGTAGTTTATTTATTATTATCTATTACTATTAGATTTCCCTTTCTCCCTATACTGCCCCTGTGGAAAAATAGGCTAGCTTGTCATGAGCAGGGTACTGGCATGGGTTTCAAGAGTCCTGGATTGAACCAAGACATATGTTTCTGTATGATCTTGAGTGAGACACTTAAATCTTTGACAATCAACAAGGTTCTGTGCAGTAATTGTCATGTTATCACGTGATAGCTGAAAGCGCATAGCAATTCCCAGATGTACAAAGTTCTTTCATCACAACCTGATCTTGAAGCAAAACGTCAAAAAATAATCAGTGAATCTGTGCCACATCCATCTCGCTGCTTCTCCCTCTTCTCTCTCCTGGGACTGAAATGAAGCACATACCCAAATCCCATCTCCCTTTTCTTCACTATTTCCCTTCTCGACATATGTCACGAGCAGAGGTGATACCATTCAGCAACCAATCTCACACGAGGAGCATCAGGACAAGCACAGGCCTATCATCCATCCTCACTGTAACATATATTAAATTTCAATTTGAACATTTTTATCTTAAATTCAGGACGTGAGATTATCGTACTGAAATCTGCCACTGCACTTCTGCTCTGATACATCTCTGCATTGTAATGTGACCTCTAACACCCTCATTGCATTGTTTCACAAAACATTAACAGAACATTGCTATTTCTGTTGCAAAGAATGCTAAGCTGCGCAACAAGCACTGCTGAAGTACCATAAACTCAGTGGTCTGACTGAGTTCATTTTTTCACAGCTCAGAACTTCAGGGAAAAAATAATCACCGGTATGTGAGTGGGACACCTGGACGCAGAAATAGCCTTGAGGAGCAGGTAAAGAACAGAAGGAGCAGAAAGAGAAATGCTAGAGGGGGAAAGGAGCAGAACCTGGAAGAGAGTGAAAGGACAGGAGGCCCAGCAAGCGGCAGAAGCAGAGAATGGAGAATTAGAAAGAATAAGAACAGAGACAGAAGCTGAAAAAGAAGAGGCAGAATTAAAACTGCGGAGAGTTACCTGAATTCTGATCTGGATTAAGCTATAAGGAAAGCAGGTGGAGAATTTAGGCCTAAAAATTTGTCACAAATAAATTAGGTTGTGGTATGCTAATATATAAGTCTCTGTACTAATCAAAAAATTAGTAAGTCGTGTTGCTTTTTAGATGAAAAGGAAAATAAATAATAAATAATAGTATTTTTCTTGCACAAGAATGTTTAGGTTGTTTGCAGAACTGTTTCTGGTGACAACAGTGCAATGATAAGCTGCACTAACAACTGCACCATGGGATATTGAGTGCTGACGTAAGCGTCACAAAAGTCGTTGGTATAGACAGAATTTTACCATAATACATTAAGCAGAATGGTTCAGGGTCTATTATTATTAGAAATGTAAATGAAGTAAACTTCACGAGGCATGCGGAAGCAGAAGGTTATCCAATCTTTTTCCAAGGCATTTCTCAAATCCACACCACACAAGTCCTACATTATAAAGGAAAATAAGGAAATACTGTCTATGACTCAACAGCAATTTCAGTATGACTATTTCAAAAAAAACTTCTTATACTTAAGCTGACCTGGTGGTCAACATAAAGATGCAGAGAGAGAAAAATAGGACATTATCAACCCTCAGCATCACACAAAACAAAAATAAGACTATGGGTAGAAACTTGACTAGCCTAGATCCAATTTAAATGAGATCAGGAATTTCCTCCTATTTATTTCTGGAAGAGTTCGTTATCTAAATGACATAGGTTAGAAAATTAAATACTACAGGTGTTTCTATGGGAACAAAGGACAATAAAAAATTAGAAGAGGTACTCTTTTCCTTCTCCTGAGCACAGAGCAGCCTTCAACTTAAATCATTTTCTCATTCTCATCTAAACCAAAGAATTTTTATGGCAATAACCTCAAAAACGTTAAGCACAAACCAAAGCAGTGTTGCCTGCATGAAACTGCAGAGAGCTCGAAACAACTCTGACCAGCGTCACCTGCCTAATTCTTCTACGTTATGGTTCTTTGACCTCAGATTCCACAACTACAGAACTATTTTTCTAGCAGATTCAGGAAACGAGTATTCATGCTAACAAGGCTGACATCTGATTTGGCTCTTTGGTTACAGCCCTTTTGTCCTACTAAACCTGCTTATTGCTGCCTCCTGTTCTCCTTTTTTCTACACAAACATATTGGGGCTGCAGCTCAAGCTCTTCATATAGGAAAGATCATATTTGCTGTTCCCCAGGCCCTGAATCAGGAATCTGCCCAGACTGAACAGAGTATATAGTGGCAACCAGTATGGTAAAAAAAAAAAAAAAAAAAAAAAAACACACACACAAACCAAAACAAAAAACCAAACGAACAACAAAAACGGTAAGGAGACAATCAGTATGTAAAAGAACCCCAACCAACCAACCTTAACACAGCTAACATCTCTCTGAAGAACAAAGAGCCAACAAAAGGAAACCAGAACTAAGAAAAACATGAAGGCAAATCAATATGTGAAAAAGCAAAAAAGTATGCGTCAAGGGGAAACAGCGAGAGAGACAGTGACATGGAGCACAAACAAAAAAAGATCTGAAATAAGCTTGGGGAATAGACGAACAACATGGAGAGAGGTTGCATGTCTGCCAGGATACATGGAGACATACCAACGGATTTCACAAAGCTGTGGGTTTCAGCTGGCATTTTATAGGAAGTGGGTCTTCAAGAAGTACCAAACTCATTTAGAAAAAACTCCCAGGACTCTAATACAGCAGGTGTGAAGTTATGATGCTTAATTTTAACGAAAAACAGTTTTGTCAAAGAAAATTATCTGAAATGGGAATATATCACCTGGTGATCCAAAACAGCTAATCCCCAGGCTAGCTTTTCCCTACAGCAAACTGCCTCAGAGGAGGTTCAGTCTTGCTCTTCTCAAGTGATTTTCTTAATTAACTTACTCCCCCAAAAATTGAAGGGAGGCACAATAATTTTTCTGTATTTGAAGTCTGTAAGCAGCACACAAAATAAAGAATTAATGTCAATACTGCAGGGGGCTACAAACAAGAGCAAATAGATGAAGTTAAAAACGCTGTCCTGAAATGGGCATCTATTTCAATTATCTCCCAGCAGCAGTAATATAAACCCTACAGATAAAGTATACAGAAGCCTACTCTTCCTAGCTTCATATCAAACAGCAATAGGCTCCTAAAGAGGATTTGGGACACCTATCTTCGACATGTTTCAAACGACACTCCACAAGTGCGAACTTTTCTGTTCTACCTCTGCAGAGAGCATGAAGAGCCCACCTCCTATGATCATCATCAGTACCTTCATAATTCTGGGAGCTTAGAACACGCTTACAGACAGCATGACATGGCTCTAATCTTGTCTGGTGTCATCTGAATATCAACTGTTTGAAAATGGTTGTTTTTTCGGTGCCAGACTGATGCCCAGATGTGCTGGTGGTTCTGATCTCAGGTGGATGACCCGATAGCTCAGATCTGACATGGAACAACCACTACAAAGAGCTAACATGAATACTGGAGTGATTCCAGGAAGTGCATTCAGAATAATTCACTGGGTTTATCTTTTTAAAAATATTTATCTATCTATATTTATCTATAGGCTTTTGAAAGACCAAGTTGTGCAAAATTCTTGGACAGCAAGCCTGCCTTTGGACAGTCACATTGTAAACACTGAGTCTGGAAATCTCTGAACTCATGTTCAAACTTCACCGTCTGGTGGGGACCAGTCTTCTCTCAGTGTGGAATTTGGAGGCACATTTGGAGGTGTGCTTGCTGTAGCTTCTCCTGAGGTGGTAAAGGGAAGCTATTTTGAGACATGGGCCTTGCAGCATTATACGTGTCTACATGCAGCTCATGGGAACACGAGGCTTTCCTGAAAATATTCTTGGTCTCCTAGACTCTCGGTCTCCTAGAGCAAAATCTATCCATGTGCAGAAAGCTGTGGGCCATTAGCTCCGCTGTTTGAGTATTTAATTGCAGCTTCGGTGATATTCATCCTGTTCAGAGGTGTTATTCATAGAGATTGAACGTTTGCATTACCTGCTCCAGTGTCAAGATCCCTTCCACTGGGATGCCGAGGAACTAGCCCATAACTTTTAACCAGATTATTATTTCACTTTACACTGCAGACAGAAAAATGTAAAGTTCTTGATACTAGTAATCTCAAATTACTACAATGGGACCACTTAAAGTTGGTTAAGTCAATTTAGGGTAGAGTTTTGTCCTCACCACATCTTCCACCAAAAAAAAGGCTCTGAATGTTTCCACAATCACTTGAAAGTAAACCCTTAAAATGTAATGAAAAAAATTAAAGGTAACGTTCAAGTGCTAAAGAAGCCTATGAGACACAGTGTTCCCTTGGAATGCTTCAGCGCTTTCTCCTGGGCCTAATCCTGCTCCATTATTATCACATTGAATCTGGAACAAGGTAGTTGTGACTTGTGCTATGCAGGAGAAGTCTTCTGTATATTAAAGAGCTTTCTCACCTTATTGTCCAGTATTTCCTATGCAGAAATGTGGGCAAATCTGCACGGCATGAACTGAAAGGCCACAGTTTCCATGAAGAATCACACTGATCTACACAAGTTACACAAATGCAGAAAATATGGCCTCCCCCTGAGATACGACAGGCGCAGAGTGCAAGTACTTACTAAGAGAGCAGCATATAGACAGAATCCACATGAGATACGTTTAACAATGCCTGAAAGCTAATCCTTCCCCATAGACACAGAGAAAGCACATACCATATGAACACGCTCAGAAGACGGCTCACCTGTTAAGGTCTCCAGACACAGACAGACAGATTTGTAATATTTGCACCGTTAGAGCTATAAAGTCCTTGAATTCATCCTGGACAAAAACTGCAGACTAAATGAGAGAATGCGTCCAGGAAACCCATAAAAGTTAGCTCTATGAATAACAGAGAAAGCCTAGAATTTGCATTCAACTTTTGATTATCCATGTGTGATCATGCTTGGGTCAGCACGTATGAAGAAACAGCCAGGTAAAACCACAATTAATATAATATGTATATATATAATGTGTATACTACAACTTATAATCACACGTGCTTTCTAAAAATAGGATGTACTACATTAGCTTTGAAGAAATTTATAAATAGTTTTCAGAAGGAGCTTTGAAAAAAAACCAAAATCACTAGCCAGAGCACTGCCTGGTACTGATGACTTCAGCTCTGCACCACGCATATCCCAGTATCGCTTTCCAGTCTGGGGCAGAGAGGGAAGTTGGGGCATGGCTAATCCACCGCCTGGATTCTTCAGCCAGTGATAATCAACAGCTGCCTGCACAGGTTTTGTCGGAAAGGATATGAACAGATAGAAAGCATAAAACCACTGAAGCAATATGGAAAAATGAGTGAGCTTTCTGTAAAAACATACCCGTTTATACTTGCAACATAAATGTATAGGATTGTATATGTGTGGAGTATAAAGCTTTAAAGAACTTGCTTCTAACGGAGAAGTCGAGTGAAGAACGCATACTGAACATATACAGGGAAAAAAATAATGCAGTGACTTCATCAGACCATTGGGTGATTTTGGCTGGCTGAGGAACAGAGCTTTTTTTTTTTTTCCCCCTGCAGTTGTTTTCTATGCAGTCTTCAGCCACCCTGCAAAGGAATTAACATGACACCATGCTGTGAAACAAGGAAGTACTACGCATGCATTCCTCTATCAGAGCATTCACAGGATTCCTAAGAAGTGAAAAGCATATCTACCTACTTGAATTTCATGTTATTTGGGGGATTTCACTCTTCTCTCTACCTCTCAAGGCTTTTATAGAGGATTGCATCTGTATTTTTCAAACCCTTGGCCTGCAACAGGATGTACTGACAAGGATTTTAGGTGCATAGTCTTCTCAGGTGCAGTACACAGACAGACATCAGGTTCCAAATGTAAACATCCCATTGCAAGATCATGCGGTTTAAACTGGAGAAAATACTTCAGGATTATCGTTTTTCCTCCCTTCCTTTTGCCTCAAGGCTATTTAGAAAGCACATTACGTTATGCACTTCAGCTTTTCAACTTTTATTGAGAGACATATGATTAGGCACTTGGATTAAAAATTGGCTTTTGCAAGATAGTCTTACTTAGACATGAGTCATTTTTTGAGTGAAAACAGTCCTTTTCATTAAGTGTGAGGTAACAACGTAGATTATTTTAAGGCACAGGAATACCTGATTTTATAATAATAATTTCAAAAATAAAAACATGCTGTACCATACTTCACTGGGCGATCTTCAAAATTATTTAGGTTGTGCAGGTTATTTTGCAAACACTCTTGTTTTTTTAAGTTTACAGTAATTTTATATGGAATAAAACGGTCCAGTAAACAGGTACGCATGCAGATGCACACACACAATTACTTGTTACATTTAATCAAGAAAAGCTTAAGCCTGGTCCCGCCAGGGCAATGTCACAACCTGCAGGCACTTCGGCCCGCTTCCCCATGGGTGTTAACAAGACCCCTGCTGGTCTCCTTTCAGAGCAAAAAGTTTCTTCGCTGCTGTCATTGTGTCAGCCCTTACTGAAACTGGAAGAGAATAAACTCAGAATAAACTGGAAGAGAATAAAACTTCATTACTGATTTAAAAAAAAAAAAAAATTGAATAACACATAGACCCTACATAGTGCCAAAGCCTTTTTGTAATAGGCAGCGGGGAGAACTGCTCTAGAGATAAGTGTTTTTAAACAGTTCATTGAGCTGTTTCAGGTGCCAGGACAGACCTGCTCCCTACCAGAGGGCAGGTTTCCAGCGTGCCCTCACCGCAGCAGTGAGAAGGGATCTCCGGTCTCGGGACCAGCCGCACCAGCGGGTGCAACATGATGCCAAAACGCGTGGTCTGATGGGGAGGGGGGGGAATGAGTTGGACCACCGACATCTGGGCTACGCGCTGGCCACTACCGCTTTTTTTGCGAAGGCAATGCAGCAGGTACCTCACTGCACCATGAAGTCCTCTACCTGCAGATCTGTGTAAACCTCCTCCTCCCCCCAGTGCCTCTTGCAATTGCCTAACCTGGCAATCCTCCCCCCCACCTCACACACATACACACTAGCAATACAACCAGACATTATACCCAAGTACAGAAAATAAATGAAGGATATTTAAAATAACAGCAGAGTTTTAAAGTTTTTACTCCTTTGGGAGGGGGGAGGAGGTACACAAACTCTGTTGAGCTAAACAGCTCATGCGAAGCAACCCCCCTCTGAATTACAGGATAAATCAGGAACAAAATTACTTTATTAAGCCAGAAAGTAAGACACATTAAACAAAGAAAACAGTTTCCAGACATCAGCATATCTCTTGCTTAAACCCAGAAAAGGCAATGCAGAGACAAAATAAAAGCTTTATTCTTATCCTACCTCAGTAAAACAAAGGTACAAGAACGCGTCACCTCTTTGCCTTGCTTTGCAGGCAGACCAGCCCGGGATGAATTTAAGCCAGTGTTATATCTATGCCTTCAGCGGACCTCTAAAGATTTAGTAAAGTCTTTATTATTCCTGCAGCGTGTAAGGGCTATGCATAGTCAATCCACATAATGGATTCACAACATGAAACACATTTAAGTTAAAAGAAATATGCTTTTGGTATGAGAGAACTACAAAAAAAGAAATACGTCTATCTATCAGAAATCCTATATTTGCATTCACTTTAAATCTCATGCAACAAACTAGGGGGAAAAAAAAAAAAAGGATGCCTGAGGGCAGAGTTTACTGTGGACTAAAAAATGACCTTTCCTATTTACAAAATCAGAGCTGTTAAAATAGCTTAGAGCATGAATTAAGCAAGCACAGATTTTTAAATATTTAAATGGACTTCTTTTCTACTGCAGAGTTGTGAAAGCACTTCAAAAGGCTAAGAATTTGCAATTGTATAGACCAGAGATGGACAAGGGTTATTAGGTTGCCTATTCTGTAACTTCTTGTCCCAGCCAGTCCGCACTTGTAAGATGCAAAAGGTCCAACTTAAAAACACCTGATGACATAGGCTTATATTGAAAATGCTGAAAGAGCCCGTCCTTCCTATGCCAATGACAGCAAGTATCAGCTCCAACCACATGTATGCCCCACACGTGAACACTGAGGGGCTTCAGAGTTTTCTAGATAGCTAGTCAAGCTGGGGCTTTCTGTGCCCTTCCAGCACAGTGGTACAGACCTACAGAAATGAATCACCTTTCCCAAATCTGTAATTCCAGTTCCCTGGAACATTATCCCGTTGCTGCCACGGGCAATTGCGAGCAATGCTCAAGCCTCCCCGCTTCAAGGACAAAGAGGCACTACTCAGATTGCAATCACTACTTCAGAGCTCCGGGTCGGAGCAGGGAAACAGCAAAATAAAGAGAAAACTTGTATTTTAGTTAGCCAACATCAGTGATGAAGACGCTAAAAATGATGACTACATATTGAGTGAAGGTCACGAGGCTTATTCTAAGAATATAGGGGGAGAAAAACAGACGGGGGAAGGGGGAGGGAGAGAGAAAGAGGGAGAGAGCACGAGCACTGCAGCAAAGAAGCTACGCTCAGCCAATACATGCTGACACTTACCATAAAAATAGAAAGATCCAATGAGAATCAGATTAAGGATCCTTTTTATCTCTCTTCAATAGAAAGATTTCCACATGAAGCTCTGAACACAGCTGTCCAGGGAAAAGCAAGGTAATATGATGATACACAGAAAACACTAACACACAAATGGCAAGTCCTTTCACAGCCTTCCAAAACCTGCAAGCAGTTTGTGCTGAAAAACCAAAAGGTAAGAAGTCTGAAGACGACTCCTACATAACACTGCAGCTAAAGCAGACTGCTGTATTTCCCGTCACTCAGCCCGCACTGTTTTCATCTTCTCACCATTACTTACATCCTAGAGGTGGGCTTGGGGGTGGGGAAAAGAGATTTCTCCTCCAAGTGGGAAGGAGCGCAGAAACGGCATCAGCATTTTTAATCAGTCGCTGGGAGTACCCAATCAGAGGAACTGAGCGGTGCCAGCGTGACAGTTGTCCAACGCAGGGCAGCCTGGCGCACCAGCACGTTCCCGGCTTGCCCGAGACCACTGAGGGGCTAATCTGCTTCTTAACCCCAGCAAGGTTTTCCGTCCCCACACGCAAACAAACTGTCTTCGCGCACCGTGCCTTCTCCTCCGAGGAGCAGCGCTTTGAAAGCTACAAGCTCTTCTGGGTTGCTGTGCTGACAGGCTGTTTTCTACATCTGTGCAATAGTACAAAAGCAAGAAAAGTTTGGGGGTTTAAATATCAGCGTCATTTAACTTGCAATTTATTATCTGGTAGCTTCCCGACATAAAACATACATTTACCATTGCTTCCTCTTCAAAGGTTTCTTTTTGGAGGAGAAGGAAATCTCTTATAGGAGATTTTACAGCACAGCCCCGCTGCTGTGAACTGCCTCGTTAGGGCCAGCGCTGGCTTTCTCATGACACCATGGACCCCTGACAGCACCAGATCCACAGAAAATACACAACCGAGGTCCCTCTCCCCACATCTGCCAAGACAAGAGCTGGATTAAATGTTTGTGCTGCTATCTATCATACTACTGGACCTCAAAAAAAAAGAAAAGAAAAAAAAAAGACAGACCTCAACTTAATTTGCAATAAGGGTACCCAGGATCTGGAGATGAACCCTTCTATGGCATTTAACCCATCGAACCAATCCGCACAAGAAAGTGATGCAGTCAACATTAAAGTTGACAAACTTCCAGGGGTTGCTCCTGGTTATAAAATACCAGTGCCTGCATTTGACTATGGGGGAGAAATTCTTCTGGTCCTACTGCAAAATGCAGTCCACAGTGGGGCAAGCCTAAATACAGCACGCAAATGTGCATTTACTTAAAGCAGAAACTCTGACAGTAGACAAAGTTAGACGCTTACCTTTTCGAAACAGGTTTAAAACAGTCAGTGCTGTATTTCTGCTGTATTGCAAAGTAAATATGAATATCATCCATCTGATACACTACATAACTTTTTCATCTTCTGAAATGTGAGGAAGGGGGGAGTGCGGGGAAAAGAAACCTCAAAGCATTCCCAGCAGTGGTGCCCATATTATTGATCAGTATCAAGTACTTGTAGAATACACCAGGTAAAAGAGTAAGCCTAAGGGGGGGGGGGAGGGGCCTAAAACACCCCAAACCGTACTGGAATATACCCCCATACTCAGCAGTTCTACAGCCTGAAGTGGAGACTAACAATCTAAAATGCAATTTAATACAACTAATCTGTTCTGAAGTGTTTGAAAGTGTGAATATAGTGCAAGAGCACACAAATTCCACTAGCAGGCAGCAGTGATTTTCACAGAACACCAGACTGACATAACATGCTGGTCATAACCAAATTTTTTTTTTTTTTTCTTTGAAAAAGAAAGTTTCTCCCCTCAGATGACAGCAAGTTGGAAGATGCATTACTTTTCTTGCATTTCGTTTAGGTTTTAATAGGCTTGTTTCAGGCTATCAACAGAACATGCATGGTATTTATTCCTCCCTTTTCATAAACACCATTAGTTGAAAAAGCACAAGATATAGAAGGCATGGCTGAAGGACAGATCAAAGGAATAAATACGAAAGGAGGGCAGTTAAGATATACAAATAATGCATATGTGATATATATATACAGATAACAGCACATATTCTAATAGATAACCAGAATTAAAAATATAACGAATATAGGAGTGAGCACAAGAAAAGGAGGAAGCAGCAGAATACATTTAAACTCTGCAGCAAGCTTTCAAAACATACTGCCAGGCTAGCAGAAAGACTATCTGACACACGACATGCTTGGTGAAGTAGGCAGTTTCTGTCTCAGGAAACTGAGTGTGGGAGACCCTCAAAAGGCGTCTCAAGATACCCATTACAGAAGAAAGACTGTCCACATGCAGTCGCCCTAAAATCATGGTTTAATATTCATTCCACAGCCAAAAAAAATAGGTTTTTTTTTCCCCCCCACATTATATAGTCAAGGTCCTCAACTAGGCAATAAACAGGAGAAATAAGAGGCAAATCCCTTGTAAACAAAACTCTCAATTCCCTTTTTTTTTCTTATAAGGATGCAAGAAAAAACCCAAACATTGGTGTAGCAGCTCTCTGGAGAGAAGAAAGCTAGGCCACAGGCAGAATTTAGTGGACAATGCTATGAATATTTTGCAGAGTCTCATAGCAAAGAAACCTGGACCTGAACTTTGTAAAAAGGAAGGGATTGGGCTGGTGGGGAGGAGGTGGTGGTGTCTGTCCCCCGCTTTCCCATGCAAACATGGGAGATGTGTGAAGAGGCTGTGCCCAGAAGTAGGAAGAGCTGCTGTGATTCCATCCGCATGCTCTCTGGTGACAGCTATAACAAACCAAAAGCTATAAAGAAAGACTAATAGAGTAATTAATTCAAGCTTTCAGCTAAGAGCAGAGGATTGAACACTCAAGTAATTTAGGTTTAAGCTCCTATTGAGGCCACCTTTGAGAATTTGGAAGAAGTCTCTGACAGATGTTCGGAGTGGATTTAGTGCGGGGTCCATGTTTCCAGTGAACAAAAGATCCCAATTTCTTTGTGGTGCTTTGATTGTAGCTGAGGGAATGCTAGTAAATTCCTTTGGAAACACTAATTTTTCCTCTCCTCCTTCATTTGCAGATGGTCCTCTCAATATGCCTCAGGCTGTGGTTGGTGAGGCCATAACCACGTGCCAGGGACACTGGCAACCTGCTTAAGTGTTATCTTTCAAACCATTTCAGGGATTAGGAAAAACTGGGGGGGGGGAAACACACATATGTCCACAGAAAGAAGATAATTCTCTCTTCCATTTCAGTAAAACAACTGCTGCCTGAAAAAAAAAAATATTCCTGAAACCAGCTGTTCTACATCTAGTTAAAGGAAAGAAAAAGCTCGCTCACTTTTGTTGTGAAAAGGAGCCAAGAGCACGCTGCCAGTCAAAATTGGGGCTTGTTTTATCCTACCTATCTACCTGTTTGTCCAGAAAGCAAAACAAACTCAGGAGTAGGTGAGTCCAGAGCGGTTCTCTCTCTTCCTCTCCAATAATTTACGGGACAACAGTTCAAATCAACATTCCTGCGCTGGAAGGTAAAGGCAATACCCAGAATTTAATAAAGCTCCGATCTCACTACTGGAGCCTCAAATGAACCGGCAACTGCTGAGAAAGAAGTGAAGGATTTAGGAAAGTACAAGGGCGATGGAGTCTGTGCAGGTCCCAGCTCAGCAGCGCACACCAACAGGTGAGTGGGGAACAGGTCACGTTGCAGACAGGAGAGGGAAGAAGCAGCACTAAGTATAAAGGAATAAAACATAGATTTCAGGGAGAGGTGTTTAAATTTTCAATGGGTCATTTAGGCGCGAGTGTTTTGTTTCTCCAAGCTGTCAGGATCACTCCCGCACGCAGAAGAAAATTTCCACACTCTGAAGCAAATGACGCAGGCAAGAATGAAATAGTAAACCCAAGAAGGTAAGAAAAGCAGAAAACATTCCTTCCCTGTCTGGTCAGGGTGCTCGTGAGCCTCCCCAGGGCGTTCAAGCACAGCCCTGGTGCCTGGTATTCAGGAGCTTGATGAGAGCAACAAAAAGCAGGAAAAGTTTTCTGCTAACTTTATCTTCACTGAAGGGTTCTGAGGAAAATTACTACTTGGTACTGCTCAGTTTGAACATCCTTCAGCCTTCTGATTTTGCTGTTTTTATTATCCGTTAGATTGCAGTGCTATCAGTTATCATATTTTTTAACCTCTACATTGATGCGTTGAGCACTGACAAAAATCTCTCCTTAGTTGTCATCTTGGAAGGTTTAGATGTTTTCTGGTCTATTAGTCTGTCACATGGTTCTATTGCAATTTTTCAGGACTTTTTTTTTTTTTAAGGTCAAGTAAGAATTTAACCAGTTCTTTTAAAATGTATTAACAGAAGGTATCTTTCTACTTATTCTAAAAGAATTCAGTTTGTGGTTTCTTGTCAGAAACTATTGAGTGAGTACTGGAATGAATTATTTCAGGTTATAATATAATATTCCCCCTAAATACAGAACAGAAATATTTACTGAATATGTATGGTTTTGGTTTTTTTAGTGAATATTACTGAATAGTGATTTATTTACTGGTATTTCCATATTATGGAAAATTCTACTATTTCTACAACAGAACTATAACAGACCAACACATTTGAAGCAAAAATTCAATTCCTAATATGCTGTTAAATATTTCCTGGTTATAAGAGGCACCTTACCTATTTTCTACTGTATTAAACACACATTAATATTCATGTCTGTCAATATAGCAAATATTTTTTCTATTTTATCATTTTTGTCTTACAGATATAAAATGAGTATATTTTTCTTAGTAAGTCTTCACTCTACAAAATGTAATTTCCTTGGAAAAAGTAAGATGTTCTTAAATGACTTTCAGATAAATGATTTATAATTATAAAAAAGCGAATGCATTTTCGAAATCTCTTAACAATGAAACAGGAATTATCAATATCAGTCCAAGAAGAAACTTTATCAGTCTTTGTTTTCTAGAAAAGTTGGGGGTTCACAAGCTTTTGTTCATGCTGCTGATGCATCATTAGAAATTAGGTAAAGGAGGTTCTGAACTACACGTACAGATGGAAAGGAAACTAAAAAGCATCATGGACTTTGAGAAAAAAGTGTTGGTTAAACAAAATCAGAATTACCACTAATAATTTCTAACTTAGATTCTATTTTTTTTTTTTTTTTTAAGTCATCCATACAGCCATTCCTGAAGTACTAAAAATATCCAGATAGAGGAGAAGAGAATAAGCAATCATCTAGAGAGACTTTCATTTCTGCAATGTAAATTTAAATCTAATGCAGGTGGGAAGCAGTACAAGTAACTGACAAGACTGTGTGGATAGAAATGACCACTGCTGACTGTGACATCTCTAATTCTAATTAGAGACCTTCTAAGACTTATTCTATAAGAATAAAAAAATATGAGCTTTTCAGTGGTGAAGCCAAAATCCCTGGAAGAAAAACAGTTCACAAAAAAAAAAAAAATCTCAAAAAAACCAAACCCTATGTTTCTTAGCCATTGTTTGGCAGAAAAATCTGTAATGACCATGTCTGCATTCTGTGGAATGGAGAATTTTCCTAGCTGTTTTATATGGAAGAAATTATTACTGATAGCTTCATTGTGGGAAAGGGACATAGGCTTGTGCACTCCCATTTCTAAAAATACAAGACAAAACACACATAAAACACACACAAATTCTAACATTTAGTCATAAATATACAATATTTTTCATTTTACACCAATGCGAGAGTGTTCCCCCCACCTCCTCACCTCCTTCTCAAAGGGGACAGTAAAATCAAAGCCGTGTAGAGGTAGCTGAGGGACACAACTCATACCAAGCACACCATTACCAGTTCCACCATCTACAGTATCACCTTTGGTCTTTGACTCAGGACATCAGAATAAGACTTTCTATAAATCAAGTAAGAAAATTACATACAGGTAATATTTCTTAAAGTATAAAGTACAGGTTTTATTAATGCCTCTTTCAAGCTAGCTCTAACAAAAACAATTGCAGCCTTGAAGCCAAAGCTGGTAGGTATAAGCAGAGAACGTACAGAGCCCACCAAACTGAAGACTTGATTTAAGGTTGCTTTTTAAAGTGGCGAACCAATACTAAATATTTAGTGGTTAAGCGTTCTTAAGCCTTTTAAACTCAGTTATGCTACTGCTGCATAACTCCATATTGACGATATTTCATGCAACTGGACTTTATCAAGACACCAGTGTCATAACACATAAAGCAGTTAAAACACTCTTAACTCTTAACAGATCACAATTTAATCGTACAGAATATTCCATTTATGTCTCACTATTTTCTTAACTAATAAAATTAAGCTTCTAACAATAAACCGAATCTTATAAAAGCCCATAAAAATTAACCTCTCTTCTGAACAAAACATCTATCTATGCTAAATCTAGAACAGGTGGAGAGGAGATAATCTGGTCAAAATCAAAAAAACATTAAGGCTTTTCCTTTAAAAGTACAGGAAGTCATTTTGCCACACATCTTTGTACTTTACTGTCAATGCAAACAGAAAAGTTTGCTGTTCATTTGAAACAAAGACAAAAAGGACAAGCCTTTCCAGGATGATACACTGGAGAAAGATGATTTACACTGCGCAAAGGACATAATCTCATAATCAAAGCCCAACCTTTATGTTAGTTCCTAGTATGGGTAACTACTGCACTAAGATGAGTCTGTTCAATAAGGGATTAAGCTAGGGCCCACTTACCTTTTATTGCCAAAACTTAGAAGATTTGCTTTCTCACCCCCCAAACACAAAAGCAAAGGAACATTTTTACAGCCTGTGACAACATTTTCTCTCAACAGGCTAGGAATTTAGGGTGGAGACACGAAAAAAAAAGCTCCTTTAGAACAAAGGGCGAGTTCTACAGAAGTTTTTTAAGTACTGAACTACCAGCAGTAGAAGATGGCGAGATCCAAAAGTTGACGATTCAGAGATAACTGTGCTGCACTGAACAAGCACAACAAACCTTTAAAAAAGCATGTAAAAACAAATAAATAAATATATATATTCTTTACATATTGACCCCCAGATATCTTTTAAAGTTTTGATTGCGGACCAAAAAGGAGTGATAGGACTTTTTTACCTGCAAGGAGACAGGCATGTTGCATCAAGTCACACAGCAGGGAGAGGCTGTGATACTGAGCTCCTGAGAGGAATAAGGAGACAGATGCCACCTAGAAAGCATAGAGCCAGATGCCAGGAATCGACAGGCCCCCAGACACTCATGAGGGCTTTCCAGCCCACTGTTAAAGCAGGTGGCTTAGAGCTGTGCCAGACCATTAGTCAAATCGGAGGTGATCATACACTAATCATTCATCTTCATGAAATCAGAAAAATGAACTAAAGTTAATGCCGAAGCAGAAAGGAAGGACCCAGCATGGGTAGATGTATCTGAATGGCTCCAGCAGAGCATCACCTGGTAAATTGTTCCCTGTATCCAGTGCACTGCCAATTCTGTGATACAGTTTCATAGCTACACCCAGCCCTACTCCTAGTGCAATTTGCAAAAGAGATGGTGAGAGTGGTTGCGAACAAAATATTAAGAACTTAGCGGATATTGGAGAAAGCATTAGATGTCACAGCCACTGAGGCCAGTGAGGTTTGGAGAGCAGGTCCATTGGGGTCAGACGCCTTAACATGATGAAGCAAACACAAAAACATTATCAATTAGGAGATGTATGTGCACATGTGTGACGAGCATTTGAGAGTTCACAATAGTAGAGAGTGTGGCTGAGCACATAAACACTTGGCAGCTTCACTGCTAACTTTTAAGAGGTTTAGGTAAAGAATAATTTAAAATAAAACATAGTAACTAAGAATGCATGATCTCTGTGAAAAGACAAAGTGTTTTATTAACTCTTGATTTGAGGTTTACCATTCCTTTATTACAGGATATGAATCTAATTTGAACTAATCAAATTCTAAACTGATCTAAGCTGTTCCTGTTTTCAGTGGGGGGCTGAACTATATGATTCTGAGGAGTCTTCTAACCTAAATTACGCTACAACTCTAAAAAAAGAACGAAAACCCACAACCGAAAAACAACCAACTAAAGAAACCTCTCAAATAGAAACAAAACAACAGCAAAATTAATAATGGTAACCCCTAATAATAACCATAATCATAACCACTGATGAACACATACACATGCATACACGCATCATAGTCAAAGAGCCTGAATATCTTTAACCAGTATTTCAGGCAGAATCAAGAAAAGAAGATAATTTTATCTTCGGTTCTTCCTCCCAGCGAGGATCCACATTAAAGGCCTCATATCGGCAAGTTCCAAAAATTGGCTGATCAGACTCTGGAAAGTGACCCCATCTAACAATGACCTTTTAAATACCACCACACCTACCGAGGCTGGGATCAGTTCCCCATGTCCTAGTCCTTTATCAAAGTTTAAAGGAGTTTTTTATTCTCTAGAAATATTTTAAGTGCATCTTAGACAAAGTAATAGGATTATTTTTAAGTGTTCTCTCAGAAAGGGAAGCTATTTTTAAAATTAACTTACTACCTATTTAGCTTGTCCATTATTTCAGCTCATTCAGAGGCACAGACCATTTAAACTGGCTCTATTTTTGGACATTCAACCTTTGAAATGTCAGGAATGCAACAAATATAAGTTAACCACAAAGACTCATGATTTACTCGAGTTTTCCGACTTTTAATGGGTTTTTAATGTAAGAAAAAGAGATTATAGAAATGCCACTGTTAATAATCCTGTTCGATCTCTGTAATACCAAAAGAAAGAGGAAATGAAAACAGAAATCCTGAAGCAGTTGATATGGTTGGAACTATACTTATAAATGCATTACTCGGGCCACATTTATAAATACTGCCAGCCACTGACAACAGTATTTCAAAACAACCTTTTAATAGCAGCTTGCATCCCCTTGTAAAAGATCTTTTGAAGAGAGCTCAAAAGAACTGGCTCCCCACCAAGAACTAAATGGTATAACATGGCACTTAAGACCTAATATAATGGACAAAATGTAATAAAATGAGTATCTGTTTGTGACAAACTCAATATTTTGTGTGTATTTACTGATGACTATCCCTGCCTATACTACAGTGACACAAAAAAAAAATTTGTGTGAACTAAATTACACAACTTAATTTTTTCAGACCATTGTTGATTCTCCACTGTAGAAAGGCACAAAAAAGCAAGAGCCTCAAGATGTCAACACAACTCTTTCTTCAGCTTGGCAGGTAAACTGAAGAGCTATAGTGAGGGAAAGAAAAGAAAAGAAAAAAAAAAAAAGAAAGAAAGGTTCTCTACAATATTTTTACAGGTTCTTCTGGCTTAGTTAAGTAAAGAATCTTTAGGGGACAGTGTAAGCTATTTTGACTGAGGCAGACAGAAGTGCTTCATTTAATTCTTAGCTTATGAAACCCTTGTATTGATTTCCTTCTGCCACCCCACTCCCCTTAATTTAGTTGTTGGGGTTTTTTAAATGTGGAAAAAAAAAATTTGAAAAATAGGCAATCGACACCTGTTTTTCAAATTTTCAAAATATATTTTCGGAAGAGAGACCTTGAAAAAGAATGTTTGTAGTGTAATACTGTGGTTCTGCCCCTGCACCTTCAGCACCTATCCTGGGAGCCTGGTGGGAAATTGATAACCTCAGGGCAGTAGGAAGCCAAATGTGCAATGCAATAGGTTCTGCACCTAATCATAAAGCCACTTCTCAGACACACAGGACCAGAGAAGGAAATTTGGGGAGATCTGTCACATGCCTAAAATCTTACTCTAGAGAAAAAAAGCACCCAAAATATAAAAAGTTTGTGAAATAACAGTATTTCCCAAGTGAAACATCCCTGTCTGAAAACACGAAAATCAAAGAGGCACTAACATTGCAACAGTTCTGCTTGAATAAGTCAATTCACTAAATCTCACTTGTATTCACTGTTTTAGTTCACATTTCCCCCACACACACACCCACCCGCACCTCCAAATCCCTTCTGGTGGTGAACCTATAATAAATTATTTTCTTATTATTGTCACTCTAACTGCTGTTATATTTAATTTAAAAATATTTTACCCACTCTAGAGTGCCTTCTCATTTGTAGTAAGGAAAAGGAAGCAGTTCAGTCTTGGGATACTTGCTGGCAATGTGGAAGAGATACACATTGATGTGCTATCCCTGGAAGACGGTAAACGTACCAAGTCCTACTCAGTTCAACAGAAAAAGTCATGAAGAAAACCCAGGTGTAGCCCAACAGACCTTCTCCTGTAGGTGACTACAAAGAATTGATATTGATATCTGGAATTAAGGTTGCTTTATGTCTTAAGCAAGCTGCCTGAGAGACCAATAAATCATATGCAAGGAAAGAAGATTCAAGGGGCATGAATATCGCTGGTGGAAAAAGCTGTTGTGTTACTTAAAATTTGATTGCTGCTGCTATCGCGTGAAACTAAGACTGAGTGGAAAGATTGCTGACTTAGGTGCTGATTACTCTGCTGCTAAAGCATCATGCAGCAGCAGTGTCCACCTGGCACTAATGATACATCTCAATGCTCCATCTGCAGCTCCCCATGCGCACACGGTGGGAGGAATGTCCTGTGCAAAGTACAGGAGATAATTGGGCAAGAGAGGCTAAAAATACAAGACAAACTTAAACACTTTTTGTTTATCGTGATCCACCTTCAGCTTCCCCAGTACCACTAAAGACCGATTAATGACTAGTGCACACTTGGAAGCATTAGCTGCCATTTGCACTTACATTTTTTTCAGCTTGAATACTATTATCATCTGAAGCAAAACACTATTTGAAGGCAGTCCTGAAAGCAAGGAGAGGTTTTGTATCCAGACATGCTCTGGTTCTCTTTTTCTGTCTTAGCCTGAGAAACTGTCCTTAAAACCAACAGATTCCCCAGACCGATGTTTTGACACACTCCATGTTTCCTAAAGCCACAGATTCAGAATTTTCTGATATTGCTGTTTTGCCTCACTTTTATACTTAACAGTTGTGGATTTGAAGTGCTAGTGTGGGCCCTGGAAGAAGTAATTGTTTTGTTATTCAGATTAATGGCCATTTCCACACTGAACAAAGACCATCAAGAAGTAAGTGACTGAAGAAAAAAAATGACCACCGTAAGTAGCTGTAGAGCAAGAAATAATGATAAGTTAGAAAAAAAGATAATTTTTCACCCACACTTACAGAAAACCATATAAGATTCTGATCAATTGGCTAAAATAATCTATGACATGCAGAAAATAAATCAAACAAATGATTAGTATCAACTCTTACTATAAAACTTTTTTTTTTTCCCCTATCATCCTCCTCCCTCCCATTTCAGTCACTCCATTGCCTGGGGCTCAGAAAGGAAGATTTTGTTACATTTCCATAAAGGACCAGAACAGTTAGTCTCATAGCCATAAATTCAGAAAAACACACTGATAATTCTAAAGTTAGTCAGACTCAGCGTACGGTTAAAGTCAGAAAAGCAGCTTACAGTCATACTTTCACGTGTCCCCAAGATGACGTGGGGTCATGGCGTCCTGATCGCTGCCGCTGCAGAGGGGGCTGGAGGAAAGCGAGATGGGTTTTGCTCCCCGGTATCTTCCAATTTATCACCGGTTTCCCTTTCAGAAATGCCAGTTCCGGTGATAAATTCCTGACTAGATGAAACACCTCCATTTTCTGCTCTCAGCCTGAGTTTGACCAAAACCACCCTCCGCCATCAATTCAGGTCAGCGAGGAAGGTGACAGGGAGACCACCACCATGAGCCTTACAGAGGGTCCAAGGGTGGGCCAGGCCATCAGCCTGTGGATGGCCCTCACCGGGCCTGATCCTCTCCTCACCCACAGGCCGACAGCCCAGCCACAGCCTGTCCCCCTCCCTGTCCCCACAGGACCTCCCTGTCTGCCTCATGATCGGGGCTGCCCTGGTACCCCCCAGCTGCCCTCCTTCAGGATATTTATTCAATAACCTGAATGCAGACATTAAGCGCAGAAGGACGTACACAGCAGCACAACCCCATTCCCTTAGGCACGGCCACCCACCCGGGACAGAGTCAGGCTGAACCCAGCAACCATATTCTCACCTTTGGTTGAGCTGAGCTCCTTCTGCTCCTTCCACACGCTCACATGGAATGGCGTGGTTTTGCCACCTCTGTCTAGGCAGGTGAATGAGATGAAGTAGATTGCCATGCTTGGTAGGTTACCCACAGCTTCATTGCTGCAGGGCCAGGGCGCAGGTCTCCTGCCCCCATGGCTGCCTTGCTTTTGCTGAGGCAGCAGCACTTTCTCCAGGAGAAAGGGGCTGCAAGACATAAATCCCACCAAAGGGACTGCAGTGCCAGCACCAGGACAGCAAAAGTGTCTCCTCAGTGCAAAATATCAAAGCCTCTCAACAGACCAGCATGGAAGTGAAGCCATTTCAGCTGCTACAACACCTTTTTCAAACACAACATGAGGTGGTCAAGGAAGGATTGAGCTGTTTTTCCATCACCTCTGCTTGTAAGGATGCATCACATAATCTATGCCAGACAGGAAAGTTTCTCCCTGTAACTTGGCTTCTCATGATACCAGTCCTTAAACTGCCCTTGCAGCTTGGCAGGAGGCGTCCATCCCCTCCTCTTACACCTCCCAAGTGGCCGCCTATACATACTCATTGTAATTGGAGGAGTAACGTACATTAAGTTTGCCAGCTTCATTGGGAATCATTTTTAATAATGAGATTGAAAAGGTGAAAGCAGTACAAATTTATTCTGTCAGAGCCAAAGGCTTCTTCCTGATGATAAAGTTGCAGAGGAGAACAAAAGTACCAAAACCTGTTTTATAAGATGTCAGATCCTTCCCGGAGCTGTCACTTGAAACTCCTGAAGCACCTCTTTTGCCATAACAGAGGAAAAAAATAAATAAATGGGGCAACTGCATCCCCCCAGAGCCAAGACCTATGGGCTGCCTAGGGGCTACTGCAGCAAACCACTCGCCTCCTGCCCAAGTAGAGTCTCCCAGCTCCCGTACCTACATTTATTCCCAGCTTCCCGCGTTTCTGTAGTTGCTGTTCTCAGCTTCTTTCTTAACAAGCAGGAAAACCACTCCTGGCTTCATGTTCTTCTTCAGCAACTGGGGCTACTATTTGCCAAGTCTCGCCCCCAGACTCTGGGTTACAAAAGCACAGGAGTGAGGCCTCTCCTGTCCCTGCAGCCTCTCTGATCACAGTGCTATCATGCTCTCTACTGCATTCCTCCAAGCTTAGGTAGCTTTTCAAGTGGTTGCAGTGCCCCCAGGACCATCCTGCTTTTTCATAACTAGCAAACCATCAGGAATATTTGTCATATGCTTCCCTTATAAAACTTCCCATTTTCAGTTTGCTTTCAGCCCTCCACAGGGACCAACCACACTGCAGAATAAAAAGGCAGGGCACAGGTCTGGCATGCAAAAGGAGCCTTCCAGGTGTCCCACTGAATCACAGCTGGGAGAAGTTCGGTTTTCTTGTATAGACTAAGTTCCTCAGCACACCTCCCTTCACACACAGCACAGTCAAGCAGAGTTCCTCAGCTGCAAGTTGTTATTGAATAAAAGGAAGAGGGTAAAACCTTCTGAAGTCTGAAAGTGAAAGTCAAGCATCAGAAGACATCAAGGTTTTTAAACACCTGTGAGTGTTTCTGCAGGTACTCGACATTACAGAATGTCAAATTTTCTCAAGAATAAATGCATTTTGAGACAGTTAAGTCCAAACTCTTGGCAAAAAGTTGTAGCACCAGTAAAGGTCTTTGTTTCTCTTTCAATGCAGACCAAATTCTTTCATTGCTTAAGATGCCACAACAGTTTTCATAAGTAAAACCTCACAGAAGTCTCCTACTGACAAGTTTCCCCACAACTAGCAATGGCGCAATCACTGGTCTCGTGCCAAGAGAGCCAAATGCCCTCCCTGGAGAGACATCAACCAAGATACTGAGCATTCAAGACCTAATTGATCAAAACATTTAAACATTAATCCTAAAGCACACAGACACACCTCCCAAGTAACAAGATGACTTACATCCTAAAAACTCCACATTAGCTAAACTATCTTGCTAGATCATCCACAAGGGTCTCAGCAGTATGTTTGATTAATTGGCTTATTTATCTAAGAAAATTAAGGCCCTCTTTGAGGGCTAAACATAAGGTCTAGACCTCAAATATGCTTATGTTTTAATTCGGTTAGAAAAGAAAAAAAACAAAACTGTTTTAATAACTTTAAATAATGTAAACGTGAATAATCAGATATTAGTATTTTCAGACATGTTTACTAACACATTTACACTGATTAGCTATTTACTTTTCCCAAAAGTGCTCTGCATAAAGACATATTGATTTAGAAAATTATCTTAGCTTATTAAATTAATACATTTGTCATCATCACAGAAAATTCCAAGTTGGTAAACAATTGGATTGTAGAAAGCCAGAGTATCCTTACTTTGCATAAGGAAGGAACAGACTGAAAGAAAGGGAGGAATTTAACACAAAAATAAGTGTCTTAAATGCAATAAAACAAATACTTTTGTAAAGATGACTATTGCATACAGAGCTGGAGGGGCTTTGGTGGTTTTGTTTGTTTGTTTGTTTTTCGTGGGGTTTTTTTGTTGTTTTTTTGTTGGGTTTTTTGTTGTATTTTTTAAAGACAGCCATGCACAGGATCTGCAGAGTCAAATGAATGTTTATCACAGATGTTGAAAAAAGTATAAACATATTTTTAAATAAACTATCAAAATCTGCAAATAATCATGCATGCAAGCAATTTCTAGATAACAGGCATGCTTGAAGTGTAACGCATCTTTAAGTTGCTTCAGACTGAAACCTAAATCACTGTAAAAGAATGTAAAGAATAAAATACATCTATTAAGTCTTGCAATATTCTATGTCACATCTCCTCAACTGCCAAAGAGAACTTCAAACAGTATGCCTGAAAACAAAAAAGTGAAGCTTTTTTTCCCTGTGAGGCAAGCCCTCTTCTGTATATGCCTCAGACTCATAGATGTTTTAAAGAACTACAAAGTAAGGTAATATCGTCTTATCCTAAAAAAGGATTCTATCAACAGAAAGGAAAAACATGTTTGATTACTCTTGGGCTAGAGGTCAGGGGGGCAACTCATTCTACAGAACCTTACCAGACCCTGCCCACTTCAAAAGAATAGCGTGGCAAAATCTTGCAGTACTTTCCACAGCTAAAGAAGGAAGACAAGACCTTGAATACTCACAAAAAGTAGTGAAAGAAGATGGTGTCATTGTCAGATACAATCCTGATCAGCAGTATTATCACCTGATCAGGGAATACTATACTAAAAAGTATTGTATTAAAATTATGCTAAGATGTAAGTTTGATAAACATTGATAAAGAATTTATTGGTAATAATTGATAATAAAAATTCCTTATGTAAAGAAAACCATGTATATTACCAGTCAAGTTTAGGTGCGTTAAAATTTGCATTTATGTTTTTTCAGAGTTAGATTTACTATTACTTTAATGTTCCGTTAGTAAGTTGCTCTAAATAAGCGTGAACAGTGTGTTCATGATCCAAGAACAGTATCACTGAGCTCATGAAACTGCAGACAGTGGAAAGATTGCATCCTAAAATATGCACTGAATCTACCTCAGTCCTGTAGCAGTTCTCCTATATACATAAGCCCATTAAATGAGAATTTCAGGGGCCTATTTCTGTGAAGATAACCTTATCTGATGTTATTCGGAAGTGTCTCAGAAGCTCTTTCACTGAAGCTTACATCAGTCAATCCCCAGATTTTTATGTAAAGCCATCTTTATTCAGCTGTTGATGGTTCTTCTGTTTCATCTTTCAAATATTTACTGCCTGATTCACATACCTGAGCTCAGAAAAAACCTTGACTGACAGAGTTTCAATAATATTTTCAATAAAAACTTCTCACACACCGCAAAATTTTCTGGACTAAGAGCCTGCAGTGTGTGGACATGCATGAATAACTTCACTGAAATCATGAGACTCTGTGCTGGATGTCTGGATGTTTACAAATGCAGAGGCATTATTTCTACAAATGGCCAATTTTAGTCACTGCTTTATTGACAGAATTTTCCACATATTCTTTGAAGTAATCAGCCTTTAAACTTGATACATGTCCAAAGAGGTGTTAAACACTGAATTTCTTTGCGATAGCTTCCATTTGCATGTTCTAGCCTTACATAAAAACCTTGTTTCAGCAAAATGGGTTACTATTTTGCTGAAATAAGTATTTTTCTGTACTTTAAAGACAAGTCTCCAGATTTTGCATTTTCCTCCTTTCTATCATCTAAAAAGTAAACTATAGAGCAGAAGAGGAAATGTAAGAATTTGAAAAAAATAGCATGGGTCATTATTGTAATCGGAACTCAGTATAAAGTATTACCAGATATACAACCACTTCATCAAAGGCCTGGTTTCCACGGTGACCAGCACAAGCACATCCTCTGCTTTTTTTTTTTGTGTTTGCTTCGTTTTTTAAAGACCTTGCTGTTTGGTGTCACCCGTCCCCATAATTAGGATGCAAAAATAAGCTCAGGGAAATGTGATTACTTCTTTTTCCCTCCAAAATCTGAACCAAGTGGAGGACATGTGGTCTAAAGCAATGTGACCTGATTATGACAACTCACCCATCCAACAGAGATACTAGTAGCTATTGTACTTTGGTGAAAATGTTCATCAAAGAATTCTTTAAAGCCATCTGGATGACAGTGACAAGCAGGTGAACCACTGCTCAAGCTCATCACACTCCAGCTTTAAATTGTGTAGGAATATAACCTAAAATTTGGTGTGCTGGGTCAGACTAGAAGCCTTCTAGTCCACTTGCCAAAGCATTCTGTCCCCAGTAATAGCCAGAGGTCATCATTTCCTGTCATCTTTATCATCATTAAAAGTGATCAATTCTTCCATCACCCTATAAACTCAACCATCACATCCTCCGAGCCATGAGAGAAACCTCATTCTAAGCCGCTACAGCTTAAAAACAAGTTGAGCTCACGATTTCCTCTATATGCCAACATTGCTGCTTTTTGCTTTTGCTATTTCCACTTGGCTTATATAGTCACTTCCCCACTTGCCAATCATGATATTCGATATAAAGAAAGATTAAAAAGTGCTGTGCCTCATCTCCTTGCACAGAAGGAAACACCCATCACTGGACCGGTCAGATGCTTTTCTTGTCCCCACAGTACTAGTTATAACAATACACACAATTCCCAGATTATCTCAATTTTCAAGCAGTTTTTACAACAATTAACTAAAATCACCAGTAACCCCTAATCACTATGAGTTTACATAGCGTTCAAAATTTACATAGTATAGACACGGCCTATTCCTCGCAGCAAATTGCATCCTCTATTCAGCTGCCCAGCACACTCAACATAATTCAGAGCCACATCCTATTTTTAACAATGACTCATTTAATTTCATCCTCAGCCTCTTGTGGTCTCAGTTCAAGACTATTATATAACTCAACCCAGCAAAATATATAGCTAAAAATTTTTTACTGCTACAGCTTCATTGCTTGCTCATAATTTATGGCAAAGATGCCTTTTACTCCGGTGTAACAGAGGATGTTTACTGATACAAGTTCTAAACTATCAGCTCTACTAATAACAGAAGAGATAATATTTTGTTTAATCTGCTATCCTGAAGATCACCTAGAGGGGTCTGATTTCTCCTCTGGCTCTATCAAATGCTACCCTTGTGACCTTGCAGAATAGTTGGATAATAGCTCCACCTTTCTGTTTCTTCCTCCCTCACCTACCATCCACAGAACGGCATAGTGTAATATCTGCCTAAGAAAAAAAACCAACCCATAATAAAAGTCTGTCTCCAACAAGCTTTAGGTGCAGCATGTTCTTATCCTTATGTATGGAGCTGCACTGATGCTCTCCCTTCCCCCACAGACTTAATCTCCAATAACTTCTTTTCAGTCTGCAGTATTTTCACCTTAAAGACAGAAGTTTTTCAAGGATGTGAATGACAGGAATTTTATCAAGGGACAAAGACGCACCCAGGGGAATTATTTAAAAGAAATAAGAAAGAAGCATGAAGGTATTTGTGCCTGAGGTGTGTTTGCAGTTTTTAGTCCTGATGTGCAAAAATGACTGGGCTTTGAGAACTTGTCACATGCAAAGCAGCAATTACTTCTGTAACTCCAGAGTGGCATCTAATATGTGCATTTCTTTTTATTTTTTATTTTTCCTATGCAGATGACAGGGAGTAAGTGCAGAAATCAGGGGATTTCTGCAGCTTTATTTCCAGAATAGAAGGGAAACAAGGGGGCAGGAAACAAAGGACAAAAGGAAGCATAGACATCAGAGAGAGCGCAGTTGTGTGACAGCAAAATAGGGCTTGTTTTATAAACACAATAATTCCAAAGGCAAACGCATGAACTGACAGGAGCCAGCAAGGGGTGGTTCTAAAATACATGTAAACAAGTTGTGCTATATTTGAATGACAGTTTTGTTCATCCTGGGCTAGATTACTTTATACTGCAGCTCAAGTGGGTCTTTCCATTGATTCCAGCGGAGTTTAAATAAAGTCCTGAATTTCAAACTAAAGCTCAAAGTAAGGGGGGTCCTGCACTCTGGTCATTAGGAATCAACTACGAGCCCATCAGTAGAGTTAGGAATTCTGTCTGAGGTTTTTTGCCCCCCACAGTAACCACTTCTTGGTTTTCTCCACCAAAAGACATTGCGTAAACATAAATGCCATGGAAATATTAAAACGCATGAGAGACAAGCACCAAGCAACAGATAAATCTATTTGGCACCAGCAACTGCCAAATAAGCCCCCTGCTTACCTACTATAGAAACTGAGGCTCACCGCTGAAAGCTGGCCACAGACCAGCTCTCTGGAGCGTGGTGATCCACTCTCCCCACAGCCCTAATCAGCCAGTTCAGCAATCTGCCCCCTGCACTGGCCCGTGGACATCCATCCCTGACCAAGTGAGAGCCACGGGCAATGCCATGGTTTGCTCTCCTTATTGGTCTCAGTTTTAACCTTTTTTTCATTTTCTGAAGCCGCGAGCTAAGCAAAACACCTTGTCTGTGAGCCAGGGAGTGGGAAACACTTCCCTTGCAGCAGCCAGCGCGAGAGGAAAAGCCACACGGAGCTTCCTCCAGCTATCTCCTCCTCAGGGCTGAGCAGAGCAGGCTGAGGGCAATCAGAGATACCTAGCTGGAATTATATATAAGATACATAGCTCATGACAGGGGGGGTGGAACTAGATGATCTTTAAGGTCCCTTCTAACCCAAACCATTCCAATTCTATGATTCTAAGTGGCTCTGTCCTGGAAACTGTATAAATGAGGAAAGCAGAACAATAGGTAGAAAAGGGAGGACAAATTCACAGTACATAGCAGAAAGAGCCAGTCAGGAAAGAGAAGGAAAATAGGAAGAGGTTTTCAGAGGTACGCAATGAATATTAGGGGAACGACTAAAGAGGAAGAAATACAAAAATGCAAGAAAAAATGAGCAAAGAAAAGGAAATACAGTAGGCGAAAGAGTAGACAGCACTGCATTTTCCAAATTGGCATCTCCGGGCTTTTGTTCTGTAAATGGATAATCCTTATTTAATGGGAAGAGTGATGGGAAACAAACCAAGTTATCTTAAACCAAGCTGTAAAGATGGAGGAAGAAAATAAGGTCTTTATTGCAGCTATTGTGCATAGTTCATTCCATTTTAATTATACAGCTCTTGCTCTCTGGCTCAGGCTTGTACTGCAGCGCTACACATGAACACTTCCTACTTGACATCTGAAACTCTGACACGTGTCTTTTCTTTTCCAAAGGACCAAGACTTCATTATCCACACCAAATGGAAAAAGCTCGTTAAAAAATTGTGTTTTCTTTATGGGTTTCCAACATTAGCCTTTTTTTTTTTTCCCCTAGTTCACTTTCTTTAACACGACTATCAAAAGGAGATGTATTATAAGGCTCTTTTTGTTAAATATGTTCTTCCAGCACAAGGATATATATCAGTTACTTGCAGATACAACATTTCAAGGTTTAACTGTGCTATGTTCTCTAATGAGCATCAAAATAAGAAGTCCTCTATTTGCAGACACTTAATTTCTCTGCATATAAAATTGGGAAATGTCCTATTTTGATGCTGTAAAGCTAAGAAGATGATATTAAATAATATTTGTATGCTTGTCTTTTACTATACACTAGTATTTTTGTTATAAAATATGCAAGATAGGTAGACTGTTCACAAAGAAAGGCATGTCATTGACAGAAGAGTGAAACAGATTGCCATTTTGCACAGAATCAGTAAACCCCTATTAGAATTAAAGGGCTAATTAAACATTTGCTTCTTTCACTAAGTCTTAAAGATTCTCTAGCACTGGACATCTGCAGTTGGAAGAGTGGTACAGAGACACATCCCTATATAAAAAGCAGTTCTTGTCACTGACCAGAACTCCATCCTAACCCTTTTCTGCATTAACTGACGAGCATACAAAAACAGAATATTGCCTAGAGAAAAGGAGTCTCCATGAAATCTGACATTCAAATCAATTCTTGTTGCACCAGCTGTGTCAATGGACATTGCAGAAATGTATTCAAGAAAGAATAAGGCAACCAAAAAAGAACGAAAACGTATAAATCTAAGTCTATGTTAGCTAAGTAGCAATTTGAGGAGACTGTGTGTTACAGACCCTCCTGAGTTTAAATTCACATGAAGTACCAGCAAATGGTGATAGCATCAGATTCCAGTTTAAATTTGTGCAATAACGTGCCAACGGCAGATCAGCAAAAAGGGAAAACATCCACATTCTAAATATAAAGAAAGGCCAGGCCTTGTAGTTAATTTCAAAAGAGACGTTAGCAGAAAGAGAAGGCTGGAAAGTAAATGAACTTCCAGCTCTAAAGATGCTCTCTAAAGACAGGACTGAAGCACGCTGATACAGCACTACAGGAGGCACGTCTTAGCATTGCCAGTGTTAAACGCCTTCAAACAACAGAGCAGAATCAGCGCTGGTTAGGATTTCTAAATGCCCATGTTATAACAGGAACGACCAGCTCATTGTGCTTAGGCAAATTTTGGTTTCTTATTGGTAAGTGGTAAAAACCATTAGACAATCAGATAAATTGATTTCAGTGGCACAACTCTCAACTCCAAAATTAAGCATACGCTTAATTGCTTTGCTGGGTCAGAGCCAGGCAGCTCAGCAGCTTCTAGGCTTGATCCTACAATAAGGTCAGAGGGCTACAGGAGTTTCAAAATTTTTATTTCCTTCCTTTTAAACATAAGTTTTTTTAGAATGTTCTGTGCACTTAACATAAACCAGAGTTTTGAGTAAACGATATTACACATCTCTGAATCATAAAAGCAATCCTACTGGTAGCCAGAGCCTTGGAATTGGTTAAGTACACATATTTAGATCTTTGGAAGTATAGACTTTATGGCACACTTTGTCACAAGAGTCTGCAAGGACACTAATGTTACCAAAATACTTGATGTTCTTTTTAAGATTCTAATTCATCATACTTATTGAATGCAGTATGCTTTTTAGCCATCTCGGGTTTAGACTTAAACACATTTAGTCTCATTTTATTCAGGGGGAAAAACGCATACACTGCATTTCAGGAGAAAAAGATGACAACACAGCACTGCAGGAAAGGCATGCCGTAACAAATTGCACTCCCCCCTAATTTTGACAAAAATAGTTAGCAGTTGCTGGGAGATTCTGCTGGTGGTTGAATGAAAGAATAGAGAAAGATAAACGTCTCCTCTTCATGGCCACAGTTATTAATGAACAGAGAGAGGACGCCTGTGTTAGCAGACAGGACGGGACAGGAGCGAAGGCAGGCTGTCGGCAGCCAGGGCACCGAGATAAGCCTATGCAGTTATCCACTGGGCTGCATCATTTCTTAAGTTCATCTGACTTCAGAGTTCCCAAGTAACATTTTTGCAAATGAAGTTTTTCCTCTTTATAAACCTCACCAGTTCTCTATTACGCAGTGATAAACTGCAGAAACCTATCCCTAGTCCACTCCCTTGTAAGACACTGTACAGAGAATACCAAACCAGCCTCCCAAAACGGTCCCTGCCTCGATGCAAGCATAATAAGAAAATAGGCACAGAAGCACAAGCAGTCAGCAGCACTGTACGAACGGCAGATTTTGCCCTTGGCAGTTAAAAAAGTATGGAAATTCAAGTAAGGATTCTAATCAGAGATAACGTAGATGTGTTTTCTTTCTACTGCTCAATTTTGTAATTTCATCAATCCCTTTGTAGCTGAAAGCCACGCAGAAAGAGGGTACAACCTCAGAAATAACCAATCACCTTTCCAATTCCCTTCTTTCTGTCTTCACCTCCTTTTTTCCCCTGCAAGATACAGAGTGTGTATTAGGACTCCTTAACAAAAATCAACGTGTAACTACAAACCGTAGACCAAACTGAGCCACTGACTTTATTACTTGTTTACAGGTTAATACGCACCGAGCTCCATGGAAATTTAACCTGGTTACATCCGCCACTGCACCTTGCTCTGCATCTTTGAGAGTGCTTTCAACCATGGTAAGGAGTGTGAGCACCATCTTGTGGCTTTCACTTTTGTATGCAACCCCCAGTTAGGCAGTTTATGAGCCCTTCAAATTAAGATTTGCAACTGGAACTCGTTAACCCTAAGTGCTAGCACCAGCAATTGCATCCCTGCTCACTTAGCAGTTTTGTCAGACTCTGAAGGCTGCTGTTCAGGATAAATGAATGGATCAGATGCCTGTTCTTCAGAACTGGCTATTTTCCAACCTTTATAAACATTAAAATATTAAATAAACAGAAACTGAAAGCTACTGTCTTAGGTTTTTTTCCTTTTTTTTTTTTAAATAGATTTTGTTTTGCTAGTCTAAACACAGCAAGCTTTTTTACGCTCCTCTTATGAGCTCTCCTCTCCCATATTGTTCTGGCAGTTCTTTTCCGCTTAAGCTCCAGTACACCTCTATCCTTTTTGAAAATAAGCAGTCAATTTGGGTAAACAACTTTAATCTCTCCCTCTGTGGCAAATACTTCACTTGAGACACCCCAGGCTTCCATGCTTCCATTTGCTTTTTCATAGCTGCAGCAAGCATACTTCTCATTTATTGTCCTCTACCATTTCCAGCTGAGGACTCCCAGCTCACAGGAGAGAAAAAAAAAAATAAAAATCCTGTTATGCACAGTCTTGAAACATACACTATTTTCTTTCATCACTTTTCCCTTATTCCATTCCCAAAAGCCATCCATTTCTTCCTACCTGACATTCAGATTCTCCTCTGTAGTGAGGATGTCGCCAAGCTTAGACTCATCAGTACATCTCATCAATGCACTCCTCCTTTCCAGGCAGAAGTTATCCATAACAATATTAACCTTGTTTCCAAACCAGTACTGGGCAAACTCCACTATTAATCTTCCTCTTATTTAGTACTCCCCCTCCCAAGACTGTTGTCATGTCCCCCTCAGTCATCTCCTTATTCACATCATAATTCGTTTAAGTCTCATTTTTCTCCAGCTGAACAAATAAATTCCTAGGCAGGCCAATACTAGTCCTTTTACAAAATTCAGCTAACATTAGATCTATTGCACTCACTTCCTTTGCATCTAGCTTATCAAATAAATTACACTGGACTCTTACACCATACTAAAAAGTAGTCAGTGTCACAAATTATTTCTTTATACGGCTTTTTACTTTTATTGTGTGATTTAAAACAGGCCTTAAAAGCTGCATGAAGCAAGAGAGCTTTGTCAAAAAAATATATGGAAGCTGCAGAATCAAAGAATTCATTTAAGTATGCACTTATATACAAATCAAGAAATACATAAAAAAATCAATTTGATTTTTGCCTATGTCAAATATAGCACTAACAGCAGGTGGCAATGTCTTGCCGTGTAGAAACAAAGGGAAAAGGTTTGGTGCTATGATTGCACCAGCAAAATAAAATGGAGAAGTTGCAGGAATTTACGTAAACAAAATAGAGGACTTGAGCTGCAGCCAGACTTCCAAAGATTTGAGCAATGAACCTGCAACACTCAGATTTTCTTATGTTTGCAAAAAGTTTTGTACCACAATCATAAGAATACTATTTTTTCCAGAAGTGCATGTTTCTGACCAACTACAGGACAGATCCAGGTGCATCCCTGAAGACGGTCCAGCTGACTCAAGTCCTCTGCATTTTCCTTGTCTCTGCTGGGAGTACAAGGTCTCCTGAAATAGCTCTATTCCATACATTCACACACCAGGGACCAGGCACAGAGCCAGAAAAGACACGTAGGTGCCTACTTCACATTGCCTTGCTGGGATTTAGGAACCGAAATACATTTTAAGAAAGACTCCATCCAAGTAAGGATGGAATAAGGTCCCGTAACAGTGGAGAAGGGCAAATAAAGTCCTTTAGGTAATTATAGCTCAGCCAGCCTAACATTGATACTTGAAAAGAGATGGTGACAAATTAGTAAGCAAGCAATAAATCAAGTGGTCTGTAACACCTTGAAGAAAACAAGATGATAACAAAGAGCCAACAGATTTGTCAGGAACAATTCATGACAAATCAATATAACTGCTTTCAAAACAGCTGACCTGGCATACAAGGGGACAGGTCCCTGTAATGAACAGACAACAGAAATACAGTCTAGATGAAGGTGCACTAATTTCAGGTGAGAAAGGGTTGAAAGAGAAGATTCAGATTATTGTTGGTGAAAATGGGTATTCATTTCAAGAAGACACAGAGGTCTTTTTGTATCCAGTATTTTCATGAATGGTGATATTTTGTGTTTCTTTAAAATTTGCAGATGACACAAACTTGACAGGTATTGTTTGGCTCCTGATTAATTTTTACCCAGTGCAAATCTATTCCTCTCAACACAGCTCGTGTTGTCTAGCAAAGTCTTCTGGATATTCTGGAATATATTGTTCAATGTAATTAAGCATTGGATAGCAATCATAAGAAGAGAGAGTTAATCAACAGGAACTCCTCAGGAATCAGTTCAAAAACTGGTATGTAGTTATGAAGTAGTTATCAAAACTATTTTCCTCTCTGGTTCTCCCTCACAAAGTTTCCAGGTTAGGAAATCGGTACAGAATAATTCCTCATGTTTCGTCTCATTCTCGACAGAAGCATGGTTTTTATCAACAATGCAGTCCTCTTAAAAAACATTATTTCAAATCACAAGTAATATTAAAAGTTCAAGAAATCCCTTCCAGAGTACATGAAATTGATTGATTCTGATGTCAATTATGCTTTTATATCCAAGGACAAAAGTTGAGACTACTCTGTAAAAAAACAAAACAGAAGCACTAGATTGAGACTAATGCTTCAAGTAGGATGCAAAGCAGCTACCAAGACCTGCTCCCCAAATAACTATTAGCCACAGTTCTCTCTCTTTCATACTGTGTATCCTAATACACGGAGTTTTATTGTGTTGACACATTATTTTCCACATCGCTATCTTGTTGCTTTGAACATTGAAATTCAGCTCAGACATCCCCAAGCACAGCTTATTACAAGGCCCCAAACAGGCCCCTGCTCAGGAGGAAGCAGCCAGAATTTTCCCATCATCAGCAGGTAAAAAAAAAAAAAATACATCTTTTAAAACTGCAGTGTATGTATTGTTTGCATTATATACTGATGGCTTAGCATAGTTTGTTTTTTAAGAATTTGTTATAAAAATGCTGCAGAGATTTTGATGTAAATTCACAAGAGAGAAGCAGCACAGCAAGCCTGTGGCATGGTATTCTTTTGCGTACCATGTTCCTGTAAATGAGCTGATCAAGTAGTCTTAGACATAAATGAGCCTGGCTATAATTTTGAGATATAGCCTACCTCATTAATCAATCTCCGAGTTACCCTCTGTCTTTTCAAAAATTCCCCCGTTTCAGCTGACGCAGTACTTCTGCCTGAGCTTCCACAGATACGCTGTGGCCTGCTGAACAGCTGTTATCTTTGCTGCAAACAAGCTTTTCAATCATGGCAAGTCAGTCCCTGAAAGCTGATAAAGTTTACAAAACTTGAGGAATCTTTGCATTAGAAGCATTATAATAAGGCCCAGTGATATGGATTGTCAGAGGTGCTGCAGACACAACATCCAGTCATACAGAGAAGCTGCTGACACAACACCCTTCTACCCCTATGCAGTAGGGTAAAGCTTAATACTTTTAATCGGTATATATGAAACGCTTCCCCCCTGCCTACATGCAGTACCCTCTCCTCTGCTGCAGGAGACATCTAGATATGAAATAATCCCATGGATTATTCATTAAATGGAGAAATTAGGACACTAACTCCTCAGGATGGAGATTGTATCTTCTTGTGCTGTGAGTCATGCTTTGCACCAGGACCTCCCAGCCCTGCTGGAAATGGACATCACTTCTGTGCTGCCCTGTCACCATGCTGTTATGCTGCTCTTCAGTGCCATACTTTCCTAAAATCTCCCTGTGAACTCTTCAAAGACCCTGTAGCTTCTTAAATTAAGATCAAAATTAGGGCATTTGTATTTGTCTTGCCAATATCATATCATACTGGCACGTTTGGCTATATGCATCCATACTTTGGAACTGGGAAATTGTTCTGAAGTGCTAGCAGCTCCTTATCATGTTTTATTATACTTCTACTATTTTATTTTAACTAACATTTCTCCGCTTCTGCACAACGTCACCTCTAGGTGGCAGGTGCCTGTGAACCTTACAGTAAGGCTCACTTGCCACCTCACTGTACCAACACAACAACTTCACAATTAAAACCAGAGTGGTCAGAATTAAAACCAGTGGACAGAGTGGTATTCCTGTCACTAAAATAGGTGGTAAAACGAAATAGGTGGTAAAATAAAATATGTTACAAATTAAGTTTCCAGAATATAGAAACAGAGTTCATACAAAGAATGCTGGATTGTGAGCAGGAGGTGCAGATTTATGCCGTGCTTAATTGGAAGCGGAAAAAAGATAAATGAAAGTCGCAACATTAAACACTGCATGAAGTGTTTAGCATTTGCCCCAACACTCCTGCTTTGCAAGTGTCACCATCAGAGCAGGCATTAAGAACGGCATTTGAAGCGCTGGAGTCTGGGATTTTCGGCTGCCACGAGCATCCAGCCAGCTCCGGTGGATGAGCCACTAGATCAGAAAGTTCTGGGAAGGCAGAAATCAGTTTTCTTTTAATTTCAGCACCACCACGGAGTTTTTCAGGCCCGTTCTTTTTGGCAGTGTGCAGTAATGACAACATCAGTTACACTAAATTACATTAATGTACTATAATACTTGCAATGAAAAAAAGCAGCAATACAAACAACAGTAATACGCATATTTGATTATATTTTTTGCTACAGATTACATTCAGCCACTGTTGTCAGCAAGTATTACAGGCATTTTAAGAACTAGGTCAGCATCAGGTATTTAGACCAGTCTTTTTCCAGCATTACCCCTTTCAATACCGGATCCACTAAGACCCCACTCTCCATATATAACTTTCTGCTACCTGGCACCTAGGCAGAGCCTTGCTAATTCCTCCCACTTAACAACACAGAAAAGGCAGCATGAATTAAAATCCTTTTACAGGGGTCAGTAAGGAAGCATGTAGATCAGGGCCTCATTCGCCAGCGAGAAAAATTCACTGAGCTCATGAACCGCTTTCTGTCACTATCATGATCAAAAACTCTCAGATACAAGTGAGAGTAGGCTACGGGTCAAGTCATTTGATTCAAGTCAAGTCTGTGATTTGCCCTAACACCACAGCCCTTTATCAGCTGTCATCTTTCCTGCAGACCCTGAGAGGCCTCCAAACCCCAGTCTGGAAGCACCTCATCACTGACTGTCTCTGAGAGCTTCTGGTAGACATAAGCCTTGTAACAGGGTGGGACCACAAGTGCATTCCCATGGGTGTAACCAGATGCTCCTTGTACATCCTATTTTGTGATTAGCCAGGTGCTCATAGCATTTTGGATACATGAGGGACATATCAGGGTACCCTTCATCATGCAAAATTTTATGACAGGCACAGAAGACAGGATACTGTCCTCAAATGCCTCCATATGCTACCATGGATCCACCCTCATCTACCAGTTTTAAAGCAAATGTACACTAATTATATTATTGTGGCTGAGAACATGATGCTCTTTGTTTCTGATGCTTTCTAAACCATGAGGCAAACTGTTTGAATAAGGATTACTTGGCATAAGCGTAAATTCCTTCATGAAGTTTCTGTGGTCTAATCCTTCCTTAGGAGAGTCAAAGCAGTCTGGCAGCAGAAACAGCTATTTAACCTGAGCACTAAAACTGCTGATTAAACTAAGCTCTGGCATGTAAAAAACTAAGTTCTGACATGTAAAAAAAGAAATAATCACTTACCTGTAGAGTCTTGACTCAAAGTTTCTTGACTACTACTGCTGTAAGAAGGCACCGGAGTGATAGAAAGTGAAGCTGGGCAGGATAATGGATACAATAAGTCATTTTGTGTAGCAAAACATTGAAATACAGTAACATAGGCGTCTTCAGAGAAGGTGAGAGGGAGGTGAGGGTTCCCGTGCACATATGGATTTTTCCAGCGAAGCAGTCCTATCGCAAGAGGGCCAACAGCATCAGAACCTGACAACAAACATCAGCAGTTAAAACCTGTGTCTTTTTACTGTAGCAGGTTATAATTTTCAAGAAGGAAGCTATAATAAGCAAATATAAATTCCAGTTTTGATCATTAAGTTAGCCTGCCCCTTGAAAAGGAATGCCATATTTTATTCTGGTCCACTAGCAGTAATGCTTTTAAATGCTGATGTCGCTCTGAAAATATACTTTCACAGAATCACAGAATGGCAGGGGTTGGAAGGGACCTTCAGAGACCACCTAGTCCAACCCCCCTGCCAGAGCAGGTTCACCGAGAGCAGGTTGCACAGGAACGCGTCCAGGTGGGTTTTGAATATCTCCAGAGAAGGAGACTCCACAGCCTCTCTGGGCAGCCTGTCCCTGCTCTGGCACTCTCATAGTAAAGTTTTTCCTCATGTTGAGATGTGATTTACTGTGTTCCAGTTTGTACCTGTTGCCCCTTGTCCTGTTGCTGGGCACCACTGAAAAGAGCCGGGCCCCATCTTTTTTCAGCACATGTTCTCCGTGTACTCCCAACAGCATTTAACATGAAATAAACCGTCACAGTTCCAACATGAATCTAGAATTTGTTGTGGCCTTGCTTACACTTGGATGTCCGTGGGGCCTCACTCTCACATTGCAACCTGGAGGTTTCTCAGCAAGACTGGAAAGCCAACGTTGGTGGGTTTTTTGTTTTGTTTTTGTTGTTTGTTTTTTTTTTTTTTTTTTTTTTAAATCAACATCTTGCTGCCCCAGTCCTGATCCCTGCAAGGTTCAGAGCTCAGCAGAAACCAGGAGCTGGGAGGCAGAGATGCTCCACTGTCTCCTCTGATCCCACTGTGCTGTTAGACACACAGGCTCTGCCCGGATCCAACCCTCTGCTCTTGTGCTATAGTCCTCAACCATTCTCTTATCCAACAATCAACAGCTCGATTTTTTCCAATCTAATCTATTGCAGTTTTTCTTTAAATTACTCTTGATTTATATTCTTCAAATATTTTTGCACTTTCTGAAGACTTGTGCTCCATCTTACTAACAGTTCAAGTGTATACAACATTGTGACAAAAAACAATAGGGTTTATAACAGTATGCCACCAGACTCTGGAGGGGACCTGCCTTGTAGAGGTCATTCTGCTGCAAGTGATATCACTTATCTTACCTTTGATGGAATCTTTTAAAGGAAAACACATACCATTTTGTTTTCTTTTTAACCCTCAGGTTCGTGATATTTGCAAGACTGGCAGTGTCTGGATACAAAATGTCCCATCCACAAAACTGGGATGCAGACAAAATGCAGACAAATGTTTCAAATCTGTGATGGTCCTACAAGCACCCTCAGGCAATTATGGCAATGCTCACCTGAGACTACAACTCGGACTTCAGACACAATTGCGTAATGGATTCTTCTAGAAAAAGCAAAGTATTTAACAGTAGAGCATGCCTGGATGAAACTGGTCAGCCATACTACTCGTACATACCTTCTGCAAGAGCAATATTGTAGTATCTAATGTAGTATTACATTTCAGTCTGCCTAAACACAATTGTGTCAGGTACTGTAAATAAGCATCAAGAAATGCACATGAAGATCAGCAGTTGCCTAAATGTAGATCCCTTAAAAAAAGAGCAGAAATTGATCATCAGATGTTTCAGAAGAGGAGCCTCTAGGAGTTAGGAAATAAATATCTTTAAATAACCATGTGTGCACCAAGAGTTATTTGAGCTACCCACTAGGCAGATAGATACATGCATCAAGGACTGTCAAGCGTGTCCACTCCAGAGAAAGCTGGGTGGCACTGCAGAAAGTTCAGTGAACTGTATGTAGTAAAGTATTATTCAATACTAGCCAGTATTGCAGTAGACATCATGTTTAACAACAAGCTCCCATCCTCCCTACTTTCCTCCTTTTCTTTATACAAAACTTCAGTTCATGCTTTTTTGGAAACATAAAATTGATGGATTTTCTAGGAACTTAGCTGCCAACATATTATATTTCTGTTGCAAACACCCAACACATTTGAGCTTATTGATAATACTGACTCTGGCGCTAGGAACACGTGGCTTTGGCTATACCTAAAGGGACACAGCTTTTTACTCTGCTTTCCTACTTGCAATTTGGATTTCTTTGTATACAGACCCCCACTAACTAAAGACTATACTTATCCCATACTGCCTGACTGCTTTATCCTGAATGCTTAGGAAAATGGGAGCATTAATATGGACCTGTGTATATAGGATATGATATTTATGCTTGCTTTTAACTGTCAATATAATAATGAAAAATCCATAAGTACTTCTATCATCCTACTTTATGTTCAGATTTTTTTAAATATGCTTGCACTCACTCCTTTCTCTGGTATAATTTCCAGCAGACATTGATTTTCACTTTTACCAATAAAGAGTCACTCCATAAACTCATTTGAAAGTACATGGAATTGATCATTTCTGAGGAGAAAAACCACAACACAGATATATCACATCAAAGAGACTATTGGTTGTCTTATCTGTTCACCAGCGCAAGGCCATTTTGCCTATACTAAAACCTCCAGCTTCACTTGCAGTTTTGCCTCTAAGGGAGCATATGCTGCAGCTGTAACCACGTAACATACAGACTCTGAGACTGAAAAACTAAGCTAGACTATAAAAAAATTATAAATAAAACTACTTAGAACTCTTGAGTGAAGGCAAACTCTCTAAGTTTTTGACTTTGTTTAACCTCATTAGTCCCATCAGTTAACAACAGCTTTCACCATAACCACTGCTTGAAGCCACATTAAAATAATTGCCTAATAAGAGTAATACGTACAGAAATGCATATATATTGATGATACATAAGTGTACCTAAGTATGAATATATATATATAAAAATAAACACATACCCATGTGTGTGTGTATGAGAAGCTGGGACACTCAAAGTGAATGTAATAGTTTTAAATTATTAAATTGCAAAGCCATAACCATAGTTTCTATTGTGCTTGGTGAAGTCGCAGAAAGCTTTTTTTTTTTTTTAATGGGGAAAAAAAAAAGGCCCTGAAGATATTTCACTTAAAACAAACCCAAACAAAAAGAAGTCACTTCAAAAAGTTGTCAGAATTAAAAAAAAAAAAAAAATTTTCAAAGTAAGCACACCACCATGGACCATTGCAAAAGGCAAGGAATACTGGCTAAGCCTCCAGCAATACAGACAGACGTGCTTGACTGCACGATACGTGCAGGGGCTGTTGCTGCCTGCTTTGCTTTACCAGCTGACAGCAAACCAACAGCCAAAACAGGAGAAAGCATCCGAAGAAGAAACTTCTGCAGCAATAATATATTTTTTCAGTTGTGCCAAGAGTTTCACAATCCAAACAGCGAAGGAAAGCAACATCTAGCTCTCAACACAGCTTCTCAACGGCAAGGCAGGGAAAGGGTCGCTGAGACGTGCTGAAGGAGACTGCGTAGCAGCGGAATAGAATTTGTGGTTGGAAACACAGGGACGCTTACGAATCGGCAGACAGTGTTCCTGCCGCAAGCTTAATGCCGTTCCCAGGTGTTTAGATAGAACTACGCTTCGCAGAAAAACAAGCACACTCACCCTTTATTAGCAATATGGAAATGAAATTAAATTGTATATCCTGGAACTGTTTCTCCCGGTGAAGAGGCTGAAAGGGGCTTGACAGTCCTTCAGAGCTTTGCAGATGCAATGCCCTGAGGGGTAAATCTTAAAGCTGGAAAATGGATACAAACCTGGCTACCCCAGTTCCTCGGGTTTTCCTATCAGACAACCGCTTTTTATGCATTCCCTTGACTGTTACAGATGTTTCCCTCTGCAGTTTTCTGTGAAGTTGTTGATATGCGTCTCCGACTTTTCTCTCCGCTGTGCCTGGATTGTCCCCAGGCTTGTTCTCTCACAGATGCAACCATGCCCAAAAATTCCCCCTGAAACCCTAAAATTTTGTATATCCTCCTGAAGCAGTAATCCTCAAAAACAAGCTCTGAAGTCCCTCCTCCCCCATGAATACAGTAATGCCACACAACAACCACAGAACTCCGTAAACTCCTGCCTCTGCCCCATGATGTCACGATCCAAAACTTAAGAGAGATGAAAAAATAATTTATACCCTGCCCAGTCCATGCATTCACCCTACCTGGGCTCCAGGCTGAGTTTGCTGCTGGGTGGCAGTGGACCGTCAGTTGTGCCCTGCGCACCTGCGGACCCCTCCTATCTGCTGATGCCGGGGAATCCTCCATCCTGCAATGTCTCTTCTCCTCTCTGCTGCTGCCGCCCAGACCGAGCCTCTCGCCTGTGCTCCTGCTGCCTCCTGAAGCCCGTATGGCACACACTGGGCACATGCTATAAACTCAGTCTTGCCATTTAAAGCTTTTTTTTTTCTCCCCCCTTTTTCCCGTCCCTCCTCTCCTCTCTCACTTCTCCAGCAAGCCCTGATCCTAGCAATCAGGCACACCTTTCCCCTCCTGCAGCTGAGGTGGGAGCAGGAGCTGCTGTCTTCTTCACGTGGCTGCTGCAACCAGCCAGGCTGCTCCGTAGGGAACCGAACTCCCTCGTGGAGGGGTGGGGAGGGTGCGTGCAGAAAAAGGCACCAACAAACGTGGGAGGATTTGCAGAGACACACGAGTGTTTATTCACCGAACATTTTCTCGGAGCAAAAACCCCCCCTGAGCCATGGTGGTATGGGATAAGCAGACACAGCCGCCTTGCACGGGGTCACGAGGCTGCTGCAGGATGGGCCAAATGTGTCCGCACAAAATATCATACATTAAAAAGAAGCGTATGGATGGGGAGAAAGCCCCCAGGTAGCACATACTACAACAAAACAAATCTGAGTCCAAGAGACTTGGGTGACAAGTTTCACTGCTACTTTAACCCCTGAGATGCTCTCCCACCTCACCTGCCCCCTGTTCAGAGCAGGAGGCAGAAAGCCCCACAGATTAGCTGGGTTTAGTCAGGGTCAGGAGCCAGCCAGCTCCTCTCCTCTGGCGAGGCCACAGGAGGGAGACTGTGGCCACCTGTGTCGCACACCCTGCTGCTTTCTTCCAAAAGCTTAAGCCTGGCTATGGGTGTGCTTGCAGCTTGCTGGAAACTCCTAAAACCCCTTCCCAGACCATCCCACTGAGCCCCTCTAACACAGTAACCTTCTGAAGGGCTTCAACATGCTGGGGAGGACCTGGCACTGCTGGTCACAGCTGGACCAGGCAAGGCAGGACACTCCGTGCCTCCTGGGGGAAAACTCCTCCAGTAACAGCTCTGGGTTTGTCCCAGGGGGATAATTAAAAGCTCTGCAGTGCAGGGAGGGAGGGCACAACAGGAGGAGGACCATGCATGGGATGAGAGCTTGCCTTGCTGCCTGCTCAGCTTGCTCACAAACCTGACATGAAATACTTCCTTGGGGGTAGCTACTCCAGAAAACGTTCTCTATATTCTGTCACCCTTCTAAGAAGTTAAAGGGGTTTAGATGCCTCATTTCTAAATTTATTTTCCTTGAAATAATTTGTTCTGAATAAACCTTTGCATTTCTTTCCACTGGAAAGACACATTTTGGGAATAGGTGACATATAGATAACATGGCATCAAAAATGACAATAACAGACTGACAGTACCAGGCTTTAAATAAAAAAAATAAAAAATAAATAAATAAAAAACAACAAAAAACCAAAACCTCATAACCAGCGTTTTTTAGTCTTGCATATTTCTAGTACATATATAGATATATTTACCCAAAGGGGATGACAATAATTACTTTCAAGAAATTCTGTTCCAGCTAAGCATATTTGATATTCACACGCAGCATAAAACTGAAAGTGCATACGTGGGACTTTTTTCAAAGTTTGGGTTCGGCAGAAAAGCAGCTTTTAACCTTAAACTATCCATATATTCCCCAGTTCAAGCTCTTGAGCTTAGTGTCTCCTTGCCCAGCTTTCAAATGCTGGTGTTAGCTGGTAGACTGTCTGACACCTAACCAGGTATAAAGAGTGAATTGACCATGTTATGTTAACAGAGATATAAAGTAGCTAATTACTTCTCCACCTTGGCAATCACTCTGTCTTTTCCCCTTTATGTAAAGGGAATTATTGTTTAGGTGCCTTTCATTTGGATACGTACTCAAGGGAAAGACAGATTTCCCATGGTTGTTATTAATAGCTCCATGTCTAGGCTGGACAAGAACTGAAATTTATGCTACCTTTTGGTAAAAAATAAACACAGCAATTTACGTTTCATCTGCTAAAGACGTAAGTGCCTTTTATATATATGTGTGTATATATATATATAAAAAAATATATGCATATATTTAAGAAACAAATAGAAAAGTATACCCTGGCCACATTGTACCTGCTGACATGTGTGTAATTTCCTATGGTTCACATCAAGACTACACATGCACATTTGAGGACAGAGCTTTGGGTTCAGTCACACAAGAGACACACACCAGACCATACGTCATACAGCAGAAGGGCATATTCTCGCTGCCTAACTTTAGTTGGCTGGTCTCCATAAGTTTCTCTAAAAAATGGAGAGAGCAAGGATCAACTAAAGAGTAATTTGTAGTAAGATCATAACTGTGGTCTAAGAATCATTCTCCATAAGAGCTTTTCTCTGTCTCCATTAAGGACGGATACAGCACAGAGGAACGAGCTGCCTAAAGAAGATAGGAAGAGTAAACAATGACCTCAAGTATCCATTTTGTGATTCAGCCTCCTTCCAATTTTTGTTGCGTTCAGTAAGCACTGAAGAGCATACTGCTGAGACGCAATTCCATAAGTGCATTTCCCACTTCTGTGGGAAAGAGCGGCACCAACCTCCACCATCGCAGCTTGCCCTCCTCTGCACAGAGGATGCGCCAAGATCAGGACAGAGTGAAAATCATAAGCAGATGATGGAGAACATACTGTCCATCTATACAGCTCCAGGCAAAATACGATATCAAGGACAAGGTCTTGTTTCAACAGGTCTCACTGCAGAGCAGTGAGCAGAACACCTGGAAGAGCCAGAACAACCAAAGGGTTCAAAAACTGCCAAAGAATTCCTTGTCTTCTTACCTAAGGATTTTGAGACTGCTTCCTGCGGAAGGAGAGAGTGTAAATAGCGGTTTTGGAAACATATAGTGGAGTCTCCATCCCTGGAGACATTCAAAACCCTCCTGGACACATTCCTGTCCAACCTGCTGTAGGTGACTCTGCTCTGGCAGGGGGGTTGGACTAGATAATCTCCAGAGGTCCCTTCCAACCCCTATCATTCTGTGATATTGAAAAAAAAATAACAACAAGAAAAACCTTTGCTCTGCTTACACTCAGAAGGATCTATGTCAGTAGCAAAAACCTTGGTCTTCATCTGATCAGCTCAGACTATTTATCTGTCAGATGACTTCAGCTGGACTGAGAGTCCTTGGTGAGTCTTTTCATGTTAGTGCAGTAGAGTAGACGGTTCTGGATGTCCACTACATCAGTGGTGGGCTTGACAGGATGGATTTTTTTTGATAGTCTGTCTAGCTACATAAGATGCAGCAGTAGCACGGCAAATCACTGCTATAGACGTACCATAGTAGAGCGACAGGGGAGAGTTTCAACATACTGCATGGGGAAAAGATTTAATTTACAACAATAATTTATATCTACACTAGGGACTGCATCTTCATTAAAAATCCCCACTGCAGAAAAATCCTGGGAGAACAATCATTACAAACGTCTTCCCTGAAAATGCTTAATGCACAGCCTAATGGAGTTGTTCTTCCTCACGTCCTTCGTATCTCACTGAGATAGCAAAATCACTGCCTAAGAGAGTCTCTAAAAGCCATTTACCCCTCCCCTGCACCGGAGCTAAAATCCACTTAAGTCTCCAGCGCTGCAGGCAGTATGAAACGTTCTCTGACTCCTGCTTCCTCCCAAGTTCTTTTCCCCTTGATGACCTATAGTCGCAAGCACAAACCCAGGCATTTTGCTAGAGCCCAGGCAGGAACAGAGCTGTAATTCTTTGTCTGGTCATCACTCCACCTGTAGTTCAATGGCTTTTTCAAGCATTTAACAGGAAAAGCCATTCTGCTAATTTTATTATAATTCTCTCTTGTTCATATTTTTTTACACATGGCATGTATTTGCTAGGCACATTCAAGTAAGGCCAAGGCACTGAAGAACAGCCTCTAGCAGGAAGCATTCAGAGAGTCAGGAACTTGGATGACTCAAGACGAGGAGCTATTAGTTGTCCGCTTTCCCAGTAGTGGGTTATAAAGGTTTAAGAAATTTTAAAAAGTGTTTTATTGGTAATACATATTAGCCTTTTAATGAAAAGGCAAGAAATTCAAGAAGAGACTGGCTTACTGCATTCTGTAGCCTATGCAGGAAGAAACCTTTAAATGCTTTGACATCTAACAGTACCAAAATGCACTTCCCATCGATAACTGTGATATTCTAGCTGAATAAAAGTTAAACAAATCCTAGAAGCTTTACTTTTTACTACGGAAGTGGAGAATAAAAGATTAGACTTCACAGCAGCACGGCCACACACGGCCTCTCAACTAAGTTTTCATATCTAGAAAAAGGAGAACTGCGTTCAGAAAACAGCCTTGTTGCAAGTGCTGACAAATTGATAACGCAGGGTTTGCTATAGACCTTGACAAAAAAAAATAAATGAGAGCATCAATCACAATCTATTCATGAAATCTCACTGTGGATTAGATGCAAGTTATGAATGCACCTCCCTAATTCAAGCACTCAGTCAACAGGATTGAAGAGTTGGATGCAGAGTGCCAGCTGCCTGAAATATATAACCTAACATCATCATAGATTATTTAATTATCAGTTTAAAGTTAACTTTTTATTTAAAGAGAAGAAAAATAAATTCTACCTTGGCATAAGTTCTTGCGTACTTTGAGCAATTATCGTCTTCAACTTTTTTCCCCTCTGGCCCCTGTTCATTGAGATCTGCTCTCCCTTCACATTTTTAGCCCAATACTGATAACCCCAAGGGTTTAAAAATAATAAATAAAGAGTAAAAGCTTAGAAAGAAATCAGACCTGTTTAAGCATCCTAAAATTGAGGGGCAAAAGTGTGTTGGGAGACTTTTAAGTAGCCTTCCTATTTTTGTACCTTTAAGGGGAGGTTAAAGGTACAATATCAATGTTAAATTTATCTGCATATACAAATGGGTGAGTCTCCTCATCTACTACTTGAAAGGGCGACTCCTCTTTTTCCTTCCTCGGCTCCTGAAATACAGTCAGCTACCTGTGCATCTTCCTATTTCTCCCCCTTTCCTTTCACCTACTCCACACTTCAGGCTCTTCCATATCCCTTATGGTGCCTCAGAGTAATTTTCCCAACATGAGTCCTGTCCCAAGAGCCTTGGCACTATGTGTCTTACCTTTGCCTGAAAGTGAGCACTCCCAGGGACACAGAGGGGCTTTGCATTGCACAGTAAGGTTTCCTCATCAAGGATAGAAGAGACTGAAGCCAAGCCTTTAGAGAGAGACCACCTCGCTCTGCCAGCAAGACAGAGTAAACAAAGTCTTCCCATTGCAAAACAGGTCCTCTCCTCAGCTCAGCAACAGTCACCAATTTCCTGGCTTGCAATAGATGCCACATAGCTCTCGACAAGCTCCTAAGAGTCTTTGTTGCCTCCAAAGGCTCAGGTACATCTGCTCCACATTGCAGACCCTGCCATTTGAATGTAGGACAGTCCTTCTTGCTCCTCTGCAAGAGAGGCATCATCTGAACATAGCAGGCTCCATAAGGTACCGCCCAGGTTTGTCAAGCTAAAATGAACAATTTGATAGGTGGCAAATGGAGCAGCTTGGTTTTCTTTGTCATTGGGTAATGTAGTCTTACTGGAAATTTCATCCAAATTTGAATGAGTTATTCTGCTTTTCTGAACCCTCTCCTGACCTCAGCCCACACACAGACTCCTAATGTTTTTACTTCTATCCCAAACCAAATATTTCTGTCCTGTTACTCCATCTTTTATCCCTAAATTACTGAGTCTTAGGCAGTTTTCACTGTTAAAAAAAGTCAAGGGATTGTTTTCTAGTTCTTGGTGTAGGATTACGAGCAAACGAACAAGTATATACAATAGCTGCTTTCAGCTTAGCAAACTCTAATTTGTTATTACTGACGTGCACCTGGTGAATTTAAAGGTAAGCCTAGATTTTCACTACATTTTATTGCACAGGCATCATTCCCAGGAAAAAGATGAAAGGAGGGGCTGACTCACTTGGCAGATTGCTCATTAAGGTACAATTTTGCAAACTCTTGAGCATGAGCTTCACTTTATGCACAAAAGGATCCCGTTGGCCTGAGTGCAGCTGGAGAATTCCTGCATGCTTTATTCCTAAGAGAGAGGAAGGGAATTCCTAAGGGAATAAAGCATGCAGGACAAAGAGCCTGAGCCTTGTTTCAAAAGAGCCTATCAAACCACCACTACATATCCAGCACCAGTTAAAACACTGGGTTGACCTAGCATCAAGAGACATCATTACATCTCATGTTTGTCTTACGCTGCCTGAATTTTCACAGATTTCTGCAATTCAGAAAGTGTAACAGCACATGCCCTTGAATTTTTATTAGTCTGTCTGTGCAGAATCAGATTTTCCAGAGACCAGTACTTGTTCAGCTAAAACTAAACGCTTTACTGTCACAATTCTTCTTCACTTGTTTTTACAGACTGCAATATTTTCCCAAACCCAGATTTCTACTTTGTTTTTAAAATTTCCTTTGTGTTTATCTGTGTGTCAAGTGAAAGGTAAGCTAAGCCAAATGCTACCTTAATTCATTACCTTCTAGAAGATTTGGTGATGAGTATTTCCAAAGAAGAGTCTTCTCAGAGAAGCAAAAAGCCGAGCTGAGAGCAGGAATGAGCTCATCTGCAAACCGAATTCCTTTGCTTTACAGAGATCTCACTCAGTCATCCAGCACCACCCCTCTAATCCAACCCGTTGGCAGTCACCAGGTTGTTCTTGGTCAAAATTTCCTTAGCTTTTTTATTTGGGGGGATTGGGAGTTGCTATAGAGATACAGCTTTTTAATCTTCCAAGTGTGACTTAGGTGGTTGTAAGTTGTGACTGTTGTTCTGGGGCAAAGAGGGAGAAGGTAAGGTCTGAACAGTGTTTTTATAGGAACTTCAACGTAGCATTTTGAGACCATAGGTCTGATAGGACTGATGAATATAATTGCCTTATTGGGGAAGGAATAAAAGACCTAAAATCAGTTTACATGCTTTTTTTTAAGCATAAGTCACTTTAAAACCCAGTTCTTGGAAAACCAATCACACATTGCCTTTTTGCAGAGGCACAGTAAGAGCAAAATTCTCTCGTTAATTACAGTTCTCCAGGTACCTATTTCAATTACAATGTTCACAAGAAGTGTATTGGGTTTACGTGGAAAGGTTTTGGTAGTGGGAGGGCTCCAGGGGTGGCTTCTGTGAGAAACTGCTAGAACCTTCCTCTGTGTCCGATAAAGCCAATGCCAGCCAGCTCCAAGATGGACCTGCCACTGGCCAAGGCCAAGCCCACTGGCAAGAGTGGTAGCACCTCTGTGATAACATATTCAAGAATGGCAAAAAACCTGCTGCAGAACAGCAGCTGGAGAGAGAAGCACGAATATGCGAAGAAACAACTCTGCAGACGCCAAGGTCAGTGAAGAAGGAGGGGGGGGAGGAGGTGCTTCAGGCACCAGAGCAGAGATTCCCCTGCAGCCCATGGTGAAGACCATGGTGAGGCAGGCTGTCCCCCTGCAGCCCATGGAGGTTAACAGTGGAGCAGATATCCACCTGCAGCCCATGGAGGACCCCACGCTAGAGCAGGGGGATGCATCCAAAGCAGGCTGTGACCCCATGGGAAGCCCACACTGGAGCAGGCTCCTGGCAGGACCTGTGGCCCCATGGAAAGAGAGGAGCCCACGCTGGAGCAAGCTTTCTGGCAGGACTTGTGACCCTGTGGGGACCCACACTGGAGCAGTCTGTTCCTGAATAACTGCACGCTGCAGAAGGGACCCACGCTGGAGTGGTTTGTGAAGCCTGTAGGAAAGACCCATGTTGGAGAAGTTCGTGGAGAACTGTCTCCCATGGGAGGGACCCTATGCCAGAGCACGGGAAGAGTGTGAGGAGTCCTCCCCCATTGAGGAAGAAGGAGCGGCAGAGGCAATGTGTGATGAACTGACCACAACCCCCATTCCACATCCCCCTGCACTGCTTGGGGGGAGGAGAGAGAGAGAAATGGGGAGTGAAGTTGAGGCCGGGAAGAAAGGCAGGGAGTAAGGTGTTTTAAGGTTTAGTTTTTATTTCTCATTAGCCTTCTCTGATTTGATTGGTAATACATAAAATACTTTTCCCTTAGTTGCATCTATTTTGCCTGTGATGGGAACTGCTGAACGATCTCTCCCTGTCCTTATCTCAGCCCACAACCCTTTTGTTATGTTTTCTCTCCCCTGTCCAGTTGAGGAAGGGGAGTGATAGACCGGCTTTGGTGGGCACCTGGCATCCAGCCAGGGTCAACCCACCACAAGAAGTTTGTTGACTAAGGTGGTAATCACTGGCTAAGAAGATAAGTAATCCAAAAAAGGTAAATAATAAAACATCAGATGTATGTGGTATGCACTTACTCTTTTGTAATGTTTTTCTTTCTTTCACCTTTGGCACAGGGACTGTACTGTCCCCTTAAAGCCCAGGCCCATCATAGTTACTCAAACCCTGTCTGAATCTAGCTTAATCTTTCACAAACACAAGCACCTACTTTTGTGTGATTTGAACAGGAACAGTCCTGGCAGTGACACATAGAGCAGAATAGCTCAGTCGGAAGGGACCTACAACAATCGTCTAGTCCAACGATATTTGCAGTGTGATACAGAGATACTTCAGGTTTCATTCTACAGAGCAACGTACAAAACCATATTAAAAAATATAAATAATCTTGAGGCATCAGATATTATAAGTTTGGGAAATAACAAAACTAAATTGGTCAGAATTGGTTGCAGCTCCTGAACTCAGATCTCTTACTTACATTTAAGACAAGATGAACTGTAACTTCTCGAAGACTGGTTCTGCTTCCATGGGATTGCTAGACAGGAATGAACACACTTAGGTAATACAGAAAATCTGGACATTCTCTCATCTCTTCTTTCAGGCAACCAATTTCAGCCTCCAGGAACAAGATTTACATATTCTTTTCTTTCCTCCTCATCTCCCTGCCTGCATGATAGCAGACAAATAAGCTTACCCTTTCATGAGGAGCCACTCCTCTTTCTCATGATACAGGTGTCTGATTTAAGCCCATTAGGCAAATTTGCAGCACTGCTAAGCACTCCCAGTTGTAAGTAAAGTCACCTGAAGTTTTTCAGTTATTTGGTCCTGTATCACACTAACTACTTCGAATGGTGAAGTGCAAGACAACTCAAGTTAATTAAGTCAGCTGAGTGGATGCTTTAGTCTCAGTGACTTTCAGCCTTGATTTTCCTTCTATTTAAGGAGATAAGCCTGTTCAACTTTACAGCTCAAGAAACACTCAGGTGCTGGTGATGGGATCCTGGAAGGACTCATATGACAATGAATCACTGTCTTTAGCACAGGGTAGAGAATTTGGCAAGGGGCCACACACTGAAGTACAGGGGGACTCCCCAATACTGAGCAACTGCTCATGCAGTCAGAGCTGTCTCTTCTACAGGCTGAGTGAAACAGCATCCCAATGAAATTATAACTCATAATGAAAGTGTGTGTCAAAATACACGCTTGCATGCATGCAAGTGAAACAGTTGCACTTACCATCTGAACAATAACATTTTCTAAACTCCAAATGTTTGACTTTACCATCATAATATGTTACTTTTACATTGCAATGTAAATGGACTGTGACTTCAGGACCCAAGTCTTGGAGGAAAGTGGTGGGTTTTTAAGCAGAAAATCACAAAAAACCTTCCCAACATTTTTCTTTATACAATCAGAACCACACGTAGTCTAACATAGATGTTCCTATGACCGTTTTCACATAGATCACTGGATACCAAAAATGCTTCTTCAAGTATATATTTGTAAATAATTTGACATAGCTGAATATCCTGCTATAGCTAAGGATGTATTAAAATCCATACCATACAACTGTGTATTCACAAAAATCTCCTAAATCTCATGTATTATACTATACAGGAGCCTAGTTCCAGGACTAGAGACCCAAAGCATGTATATTTAGTTTGATTTTTAAATAAACTCATTCTTCTGCTCTTTTCTTTGGATGCAGCAATAAATAAGGTCGAAGCACCGCAAGGGTCAGTGCTGCAGTGTGTACACAATAAAACTAATTTATTATGGTCTTGCTTCACAGGTGTCTATAGAATAGTATACTCAGCAAGAAAAAAAAAAAAAAAAAAAAAAGGCTGTGAAGAAGCAGCATACCGTTCATCAGAATGACACACCATGGTAATAATTTATGTTCTTTTGGGAATATAGGTTCCAGTACAAGGAACTCTCTATTACAGCAGCCTTTCTTCAGAAAAGTAAAAAATAATAATACTTATATAAAAGATCAGCAAATTACAAGATTCTAAACCTGAATTTCAACAATTACTTTTATTTTTAAATGCAAGAGAAGTAACGCATGTGCTTTCACGCTGTAAATATGCATGTAACTGATCTTAATATGGTTCTTATGAGATGCCACGTTTGAGTACTTTAACAAGCAGTAATACATGCTCATTTTCTTGTGTGAATATCCAAATATGGTCCTTTTTTTAGAAAATATGCAAGTTTGGCTTTGTTTTGCAAGACTCCAGCTTCGCACGGTGCTTCCTGACTCAGCACTAAAGGCCAATTTGATACGAAGGTCTGTGCTGCAATCCTACCTCCTAAAAACTCTTAGCACAACTAATCTGTGAATGTTTTCTGCCTAGCTACATTCCTCAGAGAAATGGCCAGCTGCTGCCGTCCTGTGCGGTTTTTCTTCCATCTGGAACGCAATACTTTGCACAAAGTGCCGTAACAGCACTGATTTAGACATCAGTTCCCCTCCCCAACTAGAAAGCCATCCGCTGCTGGCATTCCCACCCCGTGACACATCTGAAAGTTCATTTCTGGGTTAATGAGGATTACTGGCTAGCTAGATCTGTGCTGTGAGCCGATCTCACCTCTCAAATATTTTAATGTTTTACTTTTTCTTAAGATGTCTGAAATGTATAAAAGTGTTGAGCTTATTTACATTTCACAATTTATTTTTCAAAACTTTTAGTAAGGAAGTCATCTCCAGTCAATCTTGGCTCTTAAAAAAAGAAAATAATGAAAAGGAGGTTTTCAAAAACCTATTTGCATGAAATGAAAGGGTCTTACTAAATGAAACGTCTCTTGCATTACTTATTGCATGCCACGTCTGGATTGAGCTAGCTAAAAGGTTTAATTTGAATCAAAGAGAAAGGTTTTGCCGGTGGATTTTAAAAGAAGGTAAAGGTCTTACATTGCTGGAGTAGCCTCTATTAAATTCATAGACACCAGATGGCCCCATAGCGCTCACTCATCTAACAAACAGATTTCGGTTTCCCTGCAGGGAAATATAGAAGGAGCTGCATAGTTTGATGTTCGAAGCTATGGCTGCTCAAAGTTTTAGAAGAAAAACTGCCTTGTATTTCATCAGATTTACATATATGTGTGTATGTGTGTACATATATATATAAAAAAGAAATTGCTGTGCCAGAACTGAAGTTCTTTGAACTGCATACATATTTTACTGTGCATTCATGCATATGTACTTCACCAATCCAAACTCAGGAGTTTTCCATATGTTACGAGGTATACAGTACTCATGTTTTGGGGTTTGTTTTATGTCAGATACTGGCACAGAAAGGAGAATGAAGTTTTGAGGTGTCACAGAGCAGCACAGTTCTGCAGGGCCCTTGTAGCAGCAACAACAAAGTGTAAGGCAGCTACTGTTTCCAGTGACTTTCCTATTTCTTTAGCTTTTTGCCACCAATCCTAAGTGAGGTACATTTTAGCCATCTCAAGGCATCTTCCTATGGGGTCCAAAATCCATTTGGATGGCCTTTGACTTATGCTTATTTCATTCTGGACAGAATTTGCCTACAGGATGGTCCATTTGGCTTTGCCTATTATAAATAAAACACCCATTAGTAGCACAGCCAGATTTCACTATATGATTATGTAGGGCTTTGGGAAAAAACAGAAAGATTGATGCGTGCTTCAGTATGGCTTCGGAATATGTCCTCAGGGTACTTGATGCAGTTCAAACATTGGTAATGGGTGATGGACCATTGGCTACCAAAGGACTTTGATAGCAATGGCATCAACAAAAGCAATTACGCTGGTTCAAATGAAGGACTTATACAAGCTGAAAGAACTAGACTGAGGTAACTAGATGGGAACCTGTAGCATGAGCACGCCTAGACTCCCTCAAGTTTTAGTACAATAAAAATCACTGCTAGCTACACTT